>NC_065575.1:23328000-23932000 GCF_937616625.2 Mercurialis annua
CCTAGTGTTATTTATCACTATAAATACTCATTAAGCAATTGGTTTGAGAATCACGAAATTCATTATTCACTAAATCACTAAAATTCAAAATTGCTTGTGAAGCAATAGTGCTAGCACACAAGCACTAGTTTTGGCTAAGGTCTGTTCGTGTGGATACTCGTAGAGGACGCGTTCTTTTGGAGGCGTTTCTGATCCGAGGCCAGGTATCACCAAAGTGAACCACCTCCTTCCTTCCTACATTGCTGTTGAATTCGACATACAAGTAAGTAATTATTCTGTTAATTCGAATTACATGGATCTTGGTTTGGGTTTTTAGATAAATTTTTGAAATTCCGCTGCGTTATGAACCTATAAAACCCAACACTAGAGCCAACACATCCTGCGGCCCTAGCTCATGAAAGATCTAGGATTAAGGAGTATCAAACTCTAATCACCTATATACAAGATAGTGTTACCGCAAGTCAAAGGACATATGTACAATTATGAACTAGATGACATTAAATTGACTTTGATGAATTACCACGTATAAGTCATCTAGCGTCACTTGTTCGACTCACTCAACACCTTGAGTGTCCACATGTTTATTATGATCCCCATTAAGTAGTATAAGACTCACTACTTCCTATAATTAGTAACTCTTTACTAATCAAGAGTATAAACAGAGGTAACGATCTTTCCGGGATAATGCAATGCCCTTATTCGTAGGATGCCATCGATCGTGAACGGTTATTTAGATCACTTGTATAATAGAACCTGTTACTCATATTCTTAACACCTTAAAAATAGATTCTATCATAATGTCATAAGGACAATACGTAATAAATTAACACTTAGTTGATAAGACACTTAGTTCAAATAAAACATATATATCTTTGCCATTGGGATTAGTTCTACAAATATACATGATTAAATGGCCCTAGGACACATACTACTAACAATCTCCCACTTGCACTAGTGCCATTGACAACTATATCTAAGCCCATCTTCACAAGATGTAAATCTTAATGACTCTAAGGCATGGGCTTTGTTAGTGGGTCAACCTTGTTACTGGCTGATGCTATCTATTAGAGAAACATTTTTCTCATTCCAATATTTTATTTAGATAATATGATCATGCCTTTCCTTATGTTCGGATAAGTTGTGAGACTCGGTTTCTTTTGCTAGGGCAGTAGCACCATTGTGGTCGTAGAAAAGAGGAACTGTCGACTTAATGGAAGAAAACCATACTTAGTTCAGTTACGATCTAATTTATCCAAACACCTTATATTACGACATCTCATATCATAATATACTCGGCTTCTATAATAGAATCTGGAGTTGATTCTTGTTTAGAATATTTCTAGCTTACTACTCCTTCATTATAGATAAATATGAATCCGGTGATAGACTCTCTACTATCCATATCTGATTATTAATCATAATCTGTAAAACGGTCTACTTAAAAACTTGTTCTCCAGTTTTTAATACCATATCTTTAGTTCTTCAAAACTACTTAAAAGATATCCTTAACAACCATCCAATGTTTTCAACATGGATTGGATTGAAACCAATTAGTCCCACTAACCGCATAGACAATTTCTAACTTTGTAAGTGACAACACATACATCAGACTACCAATTGTGTAAGCCTGTGGTATCTTTGCTAGATCATTTCTTTATTCATAAGTCTCAAAAGACATTCCGTTTGAAAGAAGAATTTCATGTCAAACTAGTATCAATCCTTCTTAGAACTTCCATATTGAACTACTTCAATATCTATTATAATCATAACCTTTAGGAGAAACCAATTATTCTCTTAGATCTATTTCCATAGAGTCTAATATTGAGAATTTAGGCTACCTATTTAAGGTCTTTGATGGAGTACGTATTAGATAAACCAAAGTTTTACAAAAGTTAACATTCTGATATTTTATTTATTAGTAATATGTTATCTTCATACAACATCACGAAAGTGAGTCTGCTCCCACTAACCTTCTTGTAAGCATTGGGTTAATCATCGTTTTTAATAAATTCGTAACTCCTTACGGCTTTATCAAGACGACGAATCTCGAAGCTTTCTTTCCATCCATTGTGGATCATTATAGCTTACACGTCTTGGAACCTTCTTTGGATTCAAAATCCTCGGCTTGTTCTATATAGATATACTCCTTAATTTAACTATTAAGGAATATGGTTCTTACATCCACATGTCCAACCACATAATCTAAATGTGTAGCCTTGGTAAGAAAAATCATGATGGACTTAAGCATGGCTACCGGCGAGAAAGTGTATTCACAATACGACTTCTTGCCTCTAGCAAAACTCTTTTGCAACAAGCCTAGCTTTAAAGGTCTTCACCTTCCCATTAGCTCCAATTTTACGCTTGATGATCCATTTATTCCTTATCGGTATAATACCTTTGGATGGATCAATTAGCTCCCAAAATTTGGTTGCTTTATATGGAATCCATTTCAGATTTTATTCCTTCAAACTAATTTTGAAGAATCTATATCACATATAGCTTCCTTATAAGTAGAGGGATCAACACTTGATCTTTTTCTCCATGACTAAACAACTCTTGTTTATCATGTGGGAGAACCATATCTCTCCGATGGACGAGATACTCTACTTGATCTTCGAGATGTTAATGTAGATACATCTTTTACTAACTCTAGCTGTTAGTGGATTTGATCAATCTTTATTGATTCATGCTTTTGTTGGTAACTAGAGACTCCTCATCTAATTATATACTCCTTTCTTAGTCTCCCTCTTGAATAAACACTTTATTAAGAAAGACTACCACCGATAAACAACGATTGTTTGTTCGGTTAGAATATAGAAATAACATCCTAAACTGTCTTTTGGATATCCAACATAACCTCTCCATGATTGATTTTGATTCCAAATTTATCGAATATCAGTTTCCTGATATGGTCCAAACAAATCTTAACTTCCTTAAGGCTTGATTCCATACCCTATCTCATAAGGTATCTATGTAGCGAATTTAGTTGGAATTCAATTTAGAATTTTATTTGCAATAAGAAGTGCATGACCCCATAACAAGATGGATAAGTCAGTATTTAGCTCATTATTGATCGTATCATGTCCCACAATGTACGATACCTCCTTCTTGACAGACGCACCATTCAACCATGGTGTTCCCAAGGAGTAAGTTGAAAAATAATACCATATTTCTTTTAGGAACGTACCAAATTCTGTACTCAAGTATTCTTTCCTTTTCGATCACATTGTAAAGTCCTAATACTTTTTCCAATTTGGTTTTCTACTTCATTCTTAAAGTCTTTGAACTTTTCAAAATCTTCATGTTTGTTCTTCATAAGACAAACTTAACTATATCATTATAAATCATCGATGTAGAAAATGAAATATAAGTATCTACCTTGGTCCATTTCTTTAAACGTACCATTTACATCACTATGTATGATCTCTTAAACAGATTTGGCTCTACCTCCTTGTCTCACAAAGAATGACCAGGTCATTCCGCTATTAAGATACGACTCACAAACCGGAAGAGGTGCAAAATCTTGATTGCTCAAGATTCCCATCCTATCTAACTTGTAATGTCTATCTTTTACAATATGTCCTAATCATAAAGTTGTTTAGAAGTTTGATAACTTATGGTATTAATTTCCAAAACATCTTTTACATTAAACATCTTTAATCAAATAATAAAGACCATTCTGTACATATCCATACCCAACTCCGTATTATCAAACATAATACTACAAACATCCTTTGTAAATAGAATATCAACTACCAAATTTGTCATACAAATTCGGACATGATATTTTTATATATATATTGGGTAAGTACAAAAACCTTGTTTAAGTACAACTTATGTTTATTTAAGAAAATTGAAGTTGATCTTATAGCTCTTGTCGCAACGCTTGCGTCATTTCTAAGATTTAAGATTACTTCATGTTTTTCCTTTCTTTATCACTTTTACTAGATCCGTAAAAGATAAACAAATGTGAGAATTAGCATCGGTATTCAATACCCAAGCTTTTAAATGAGCAATTAACATTGGAACATGAGATAGATACATTCTTGAAAGAATTGTCATTCCTCTCGTCATTGCCCTTTAAGTATTCACAATACTTAATGCAATTTCCATTTCAATATCTTTCGGTTTGATAAAAGAAACACTTTCTTTTATTGACCGATCCGTCTCTTAAATATTCTAAATATTTCTGGCAATGACTTATGTTTTCCTACATCTTAACAAATGAAAACACTTTTCTTTGTTAACCGATGTGCATTTTTTCGGCAATAGCCTTGGAGGCATCTAAATATCTTAATCAATCAAAAAAATTGTTTTAAACCACTAGCTGATTACTATCATTAATGTCACTTTAAAGGATTCTATTTAATCTTATTATCCCTTAGACAGCAAAGATCTCTAATTAGTATTCATGTTATTTTGTATATTTAGACCATAATGATTTGGTCTTTATCAAAATGGCCTCCCACTATCTTTTTCGAATCCTACACTTCCAAACTAGGAAATGTGAATCTTTATTGGAAAAGATTTCAAGCGGGTTATTGAATTCTTATATTCATTTATCTTTCCCTCAAGTACTTAATGCTATTCTTGGAATCAAAATGATATATAAGTGAACAACTACTTGTTCATCATATCTCATATGAGGTTCAATCATTTCAGGCTCCTAATGCTTTCACCCCCAAGTAATTAATGCTATTCTTAGGTTTCCACATTAGTTAAGTTTAACCCATTGAATCAAAAGTTACGAAACAAATCACCACTTTTGACCATTTTAGCGATTTAAGCCAAACGTTTACAAACGTTAAAAAACAAATCCAAATGTTTCAATCGCTAAAAACTTTACAAAATAAAAACCAAACAACACCAATCCAAACATTTAAAACATTAAGAAACATAACCAAACGTTACGAAACAAATCCAAACGATTTAAGCCAAACGTTTACAAACGTTACAAAACAAAACCAAACATTTCACCTTTTTAGCGATTTAAGCCAAACGTTTGGATTAGTTTCGTGGCATTTGAATGTTTGGCTCAAATCGCTAAAAAGGTGAAATCTTTGGATTTGTTTCATAACGTTTTAAACGTTTGGATTGGTTTTGTAACTTTTTAAACGTTTGGATTGGTTTTATAACGTTTTAAACATTTGCCTTAAATCGCTAAAAAGGTGAAACATTTGGATTGGTTTTGTAACGTTTTAAATGTTTGGATTTGTTTTGTAACGTTTGTAAACATTTGGCTTAAATCGCTAAAAAGGGCGTTTTAAACGTTTGGATTGTTTTGTAACATTTTATACTTTTGGCTTAAATCACTAAAACTAGGAAACGTTAAAACGTTTGGCTTAAATAGCTAAAAAGGTGAAACATTTGGATTTATTTCATAACGATTGTAAATATTAGGCTTAAATCGCTAAAAAGGTGAAACGTTTGGATTTGTTTTGAAACGTTTGGCTTCAATCGCTAAAAAGGTGAAACGTTTGGATTTGTTTCGCAACGTTTGCAAACGTTTGGCTTAAATTGATAAAAAGGCGAAACGTTTAGTTTTATTTCGTAACATTTGTAAAAGTTTGGCTTCAATCGCTAAAATAGTGTAACATTTGGATTTGTTTCGTAATGTTTGTAAACTTTTGGCTTAAATCGCAAAAAAGGTGATTGGTTTCGTAACGTTTTAAATGTTTGGATTTGTTTCGTAACGTTTAAAACGTTCGGATTGGTTTTGTAACGTTTTAAACGTTTGGCTAAAATTGCTATAAATGTAAAACGTTTGGATTTGTTTAGAAACGTTTGTAAACGTTTGGCTTCAATCGCTAAAAAGGTGAAACGTTTGGATTTGTTTTACAACGTTTGTAAAAATTTGGCTTATATCGCTAAAAAGGTGAAACGTTTGGTTTTGTTTCTCAACGTTTGTAAACATTTGGCTTAAATTGCTAAAATGGGAAAAAGTTTGGATTTGTTTCGAGACATTTTAAACGTTTAGATTGGATACCTTTTTAGCGATTTAAGCCAAACGTTTAAAACGTTACGAAACCAATCCAAACGTTTACAAACGCTACAAAACAAATCCAAACGTTTCCCCTTTTCAGCCAAACGATTACAAACGTATACAAATGTTAGGAAACAAAACCAAACGTGTCAATCGCAAAAAATGTTGCAAAACAAAACCTAACGAAACCAATCTAAACGTTTACAACCTTTTACGAAACAAATCCAAACGTTTCACCTTTTAAGCGATTTAAGCCAAATGTTCAGAACATTACGAAACCAATCCAAACGTTTAAAACGTTACCAAACAAATCTAAACGTTTCACCTTTTTATCAATTTAAGCCAAACGTTACGAAACAAAGCCAAACCTTTTTTGCGATTTAAGCCAAACTCTTACAAACTTTACGAAACAAATCCAAGTGTATTCCATTTTTAGCGATTTAAGCCAAACGTTTACAAACGTTAAGAAACAAATAAAAATATTTCACCTTTTTATCAATTTAAGCCAAACGTTTAAAATGTTAAGAAACCAATCTAAACGTTTAACAACGTTACAAAACAAATCCAAACGTTTCACTTTTTCAGTTTTAAACATTTGGCTTAAATTGCTAAAAAGGTGAAACGTTTGGATTTGTTTCGTAATGTTTTAAACGTTTGGCTTAAATTGCTAAAAATTTGAATTTGTTTCGTAAAATGTTTGGCTTAAATCGCTAAAAAGGTGAAACATTTGGTACAAATGTCACAAAACAAATCCAATCGTTTCACCGTTTTGGCGATTTAAGCCAAACTATTATAAAAGTTACGAAACAAAACCAAACGTTTCGCCTTTTTAGCAATTTAATCCAAACTTTTAGAAACGTTACAAAATAAATCAAAACATTTCACCTTTTTAGCGATTTAAGCAAAACATATAAAATGTTAAAAAACAATCCAAATGTTTAACATGTTATTAAAAAAATCCTAACGTTTCACCTTTTTAGCGATTTGAGCCGAACGTTTAAAACGTTACGAAACCAATCCAAACGTTTAAAACGTTACAAAACAATCCTAACGTTTGGTTTTCTTTCGTAACATTTTAAATGTTTGGATTGGTTTCGTAACGTTTTAAACGTTGGGCTTAAATTGCTAAAAAGGGGAAACGTTTGGTTTGGTTTCGTAACGTTTTAAACGTTGGGCTTAAATTGCTAAAAAGGGGAAACGTTTGGTTTGGTTTCGTAACGTTTGTAAACTTTTGGCTTAAATCGCTAAAAAGGGGAAACGTTTGGATTGGTTTGATAATTTTTTAAATGTTTGGCTTAAATCGGAAAAAGGGGAAACGTTTTGATTTATTTCGAAAAGTTTGTAAACGTTTGACTTAACTCGCTAGTAAGGTGAAAACGTTAGGATTGGTTTCGTAACGTTTGTAAACGTTCGACTTAAATCGCTAAAAAAGAGGAAACGTTTGGATTGATTTCGTAATGTTTGTAAACGTTTGGCTTAAATCGCTAAAAAGGTGAAACGTTTGGATTTGTTTCATAACGATTGTAAATGTTGGGCTTAAATCGTTAAAAAGGGGAAACGTTTGGATTTGTTTCGAAACGTTTGTAAATGTTGGCTTAAATCGCTAAAAAGGCGAAACGTTTGGATTTGTTTCGCAACATTTGCAAACGTTTGGCTTAAATTGATAAAAAAGGCGAAACGTTTGGTTTTGTTTCGTAACATTTGTAAACGTTTGGCTTCAATTGCTAAAAAAGTGAAACATTTAGATTTGTATCGTAACGTTTTTAAACGTTTGGGTTAAATCGCAAAAAAAGGTGATTTTTTTCGTTACGTTTTAAATGTTTGGATTTGTTTTGTAACGTTTAAAACGTTTGGATTGGTTTCGTAACGTTTGAAACGTTTGGCTTAAATTGCTATAAATGTAAAACGTTTGGATTTGTTTTTAAACGTTTGTAAACATTTGGCTTCAATCGCTAAAAAGGTTAAACGTTTGGATTTGTTTTATAACGTTTGTAAACATTTGACTTAAATCGTTAAAAAGGTGAAACGTTTGTAAACGTTTGGCTTAAATTGCTAAAATGGGGAAAAGTTTGGATTTGTTTCGTAACGTTTTAAACGTTTGGATTGATTACCTTTTTAGCAATTTAAGCAAAACGTTTAAAACGTTACGAAACCAATCCAAACGTTTACAAACGCTACAAAACAAATCCAAACGTTTCATCTTTTAAGCCAAACGATTACAAACGTATACAAATGCTAGGAAACAAAACCAAACGTGTCAATCGCTAAAAATGTTGTGAAACAAAACTAAACAAAACCAATCTAAACGTTTACAACCTTTTACAAAACAAATCCAAACCTTTCACCTTTTTAGCGATTTAAGCCAAACGTTCAGAACGTTACGAAACCAATCAAAACGTTTAAAACGTTATGAAACAAATCGAAACGTTTCCCTTTTAATCAATTTAAGCCAAACGTTTACAGACGTTATGAAACAAAGCCAAACCTTTTTAGCGATTTAAGCCAAACTGTTACAAACTTTACGAAACAAATCGAAATGTATCCCATTTTTAACGATTTAAGCCAAACATTTACAAACGTTAAGAAACCAATACAAAAGTTTTCACCTAATTAGCGATTTAAGCCAAACGTTACGAAACAAATCCAAATGTTTCACCTTTTTAGCGATTTAAGCCAAACGTTTACAAACATTACGAAACAAATCCAAATGTTTTCCCTTTTTAACGATTTAAGCCAAATGTTTATAAACGTTACGAAACCAATGCAAACGTGTTCCCCTAATTAGCGATTTAAGCCTAACGTGTACAAACGTTACGAAACAAATCCAAATGTTTCACCTTTTTAGCGATTTAAGCCAAACGTTTACAAACATTATGAAACCAATCCATACGTTTCCCCTTTTTAGCGATTTAAGTCGAACGTTTACAAACGTTACGAAACCAATCCTAACGTTTTCACTTTACTAGCGATTTAAGTCAAACGTTTACAAATGTTTCGAAATAAATCCAATTGTGTCCCTTTTTAGCGATTTAAGGCAAACGTTTAAAACATTATCAAACCAATCCAAACATTACCCTTTTTTAGCGATTTAAGCCAAACGTTTACAAACATTACGAAACCAAACCAAACGTGTCACCTTTTTAGCAATTTAAGCCCAACGTTTAAAACGTTACGAAACCAATGCAAACGTTTGGATTTGTTTTCGAAACGTTTTAAATTTTCGGCTAAAATTGCTAAAAAGGTGAAACATTTGGATTTGTTTCGTAACATGTTAAACGTTTGGATTGGTTTTTTAACATTTTATATGTTTTGCTTAAATCGCTAAAAAGGTGAAACGTTTGGATTTGTTTTGTAACGTTTGTAAACGTTTGGATTAAATCGCTAAAAAGGGGAAACGTTTGGATTGGTTTGATAATGTTTTAAACGTTTGGCTTAAATCGCTAAAAAAGAGACACGTTTGGATTTATTTCGACACGTTTGTAAACATTTGACTTAAATTTCTAGTAAAGTGAAAACGTTAGGATTGGTTTCTTAACGTTTGTAAACGTTCGGCTTAAATCGCTAAAAAGGGGAAACGTATGGGTAGGTTTTGTAATGTTTGTAAACGTTTGGCTTAAATCGCTAAAAAGGTGAAACATTTGGGTTTGTTTCGTAATATTTGTAAACGTTTGGCTTAAATCGCTAATTAGGTGAAAAGGTTTGTATTGGTTTCGTAACGTTTGTAAACGTTTGGCTTAAATCGTTAAAAAGGGGAAACGTTTGGATTTGTTTCGTAATGTTTGTAAACGTTTGGCTTAAATCGCTAAAAAGGGGAAACATTTGGATTGGTTTGATAATGTTTTAAACGTTTGGCTTAATTCGAAAAAAAGGGGAAACGTTTGGATTTATTTCAAAACGTTTGTAAACGTTTGTCACGACCCATTTTCATGAATCGCGACCGGCGCTAGGGTATGGGTAATGTAGTACCGAAACCCGTAGCTAGCCTTTCGTTTAACACATAAACACATAAACCTGCAGAAAACCAATGCTCGGGGGCAACCGAGACTTCAGCCTAAATCTAGCAGATATAATATACAACAATAATATAACATGCTTATTCAACCTTGAGTCTAAAAATAGGCATATCATAAATAATCCGAAATAATTACATAACATGCCAGAGCAATATAACTAGTCAGACCAATCCGACAAACAACTGTAATAATAGTAAAGACGTCTAGTCAACTACTGCGGTCTAAGAATAAAATAGTTTGACAGTTTATCAAAATAAATGGAACCTCCGAGGAAAAGTAAATGCGGAGATCACCAGACTCTCTCAGATCATAACCCTGGGAAAAATTGGGAAAACAACGGGGTCAGATATACTGAGTTGAGTTCATACCACTATTTACATTTATTAAGTGGAAAACCTTTAAAACGTTTAAAACATTTAATAACGATATTACAGATAATAGTTGGAACCCTAATCCACAATTCTAAATAATAATCATAATCCAATAGGTCTGGTCCCGAGAGCTGAGCTACACCGAGTTACCACTGACCACACTTATACCAGAGTCCCGAGAGCTGAGCTACACCGAGTTACTCTACCTGGTCCCGAGAGCTATGCTCACACCGAGTTACCACATTTCCATATATACCTTACCCAGATCAATACCGGTGCGCACGCAGTCCTAATGATGCCCATTAGGTAGCATGTTCCAACTAAGAGCCATAATATAAAAACAGTTCGAAATATACGTACAGTATATATATTTAATATTAAAATAACAATTTACTTAATAAAGCGGTAAATAGTAAATATAAACTCACTGCTTGCTAATCCACGTGAATACCGGCAAGCAACTAATCCTGGTTCGCCTCTGAAGCACGAACAGTAGACGGGTCTAGACAAATAAAATCATTATTAAAAACAGACCCTAACTCTAGAGAGTACTAGACACCACATAGGACTAGCACAAATAACATGTCGGAATAAACAATCCAAGGCACACACAAATAATTCACATTAGATAATAAAGCCCAATTAATAATAGTCTATTGAGTTCTCACTTAAAAATCCAATTTATAAATATTATTTAATAATCTTTAAATAATAAATAATTTCCAAATAGTGGGTTAGCCGAGTTATCACAAACTACCAAGCTAACCTCACTTGTCGGGTGACCCAAGTCTAACCCGAATCAAAACGTTTAACAAATATAAACCCAAGTTTATATTTATAAAATAAATTAACAAAATAATAATCCATTTTAAAAGCGGAACTCAATAACTTCAAATGCAAGTAACCCAAGTTACAAACCAAAAATCTAACCATTTTAAGTTTATAAAAGTTTAGGGACTAAATTGCACTTAGCCAATTAGAGACTAAACTGTACTTTTGCCAATTTGATATCCGAAATCAAATTAATTGCTTTTGTTTATAATTAAAACAAAATGTTAGGTTATTAACCCAAAGCTCACTTAAATAAATTATAAAACTCGTTTAGGGACTAAATTGTAATTTAGCCAAATATACGTCAAAAGATATTCAAAGTCCAATATAATTACCCAAGTAATTATATTAGTTAAATTTCTGAATTTACTTCCGTTTATAACATTTAATTACAATTCAAAACGAAATCCAATTTATTAGGTAATATTTAACTTTAAGGATTAATTTGATTTAAACAAAATAAATACATAACTAACATAGCCATTTGACCATCTTCTCATTTCAAAACAACATGAAACCCGCCTACCTCATGAACATCAATATGCCAAAAACTCCATTGTTAATCCTACTGAACCTTACTTTAATCACAAAACCTACTTAGATCTTTAAACAATTTAGAGGCAATGATCTTAAGGCATTAATCATAATCTAGCAACAACCATATGAGGATAATTCGGCAATCACACAACAATATATTTTCAAACCAAGCCGACGAAGAGAACCGCCGAAATTCCTAGAGATTCAACTACGATTTCGCAATTTATCATTACTGAACGATTAATACCCGCAAGCCCAGAGATTATAATCAATAATAACATCAAAATCAGGGTCAAATAAGACGAGGGGGACACGGCAGCAGCAATTCAAGGACAAAAAACAGAATTCATAACTTGAACGGAAACCGTACGGCGATTGAAACGAGATCGATTACGTACCGTTTAGCAAAACCGAGATAGGGAATTGAAGGTACGTGATTCTAGAACGTCTGAGATCAAACGGTTTTGATTTCGACCTAGAAACGAATGAGAAAGACTCAAATTACGTAAAGCCGTTCAAAAGCAAAATCTGAAAATATAGGAATTATGAACACTTACTGAACAACAATCTTTGGAGGATGATTACGGCTTCGATACTCAGCGAAAGAACGAAAGAAAAGTGGCTAGGGTTAGTTTGCAGTGTGATCTAGGTTTTCTGTTTAGAAGTCGACTTAAAATAACGCAAGGAAACGGGCCGTAACCGAGATCGAAAACGGCTGGGCGAAGGGGTCCAAGGGCTGCTGGGTTCTCGAACGAGAACAGCCCATTTGGGCTTGGTTCCCGTTCGAGAACCACCTGGTCTTGAACGAGACCAGGCCCTGCAAGTGATTCTCGTTCGAGAATCACAATTCTCGAACGGGAATCACACAAAACTTATATCTTTTATTTTTTTTTTTGATTTAAAATTTAATTGGTTTAAACCAATGAAATTCATCCTCAAACCAAACAACTCGAACCAAACCACTAAATCGAAATTACTTCAAAACGACCCGAAAAAAGTCGGAATTTAAATGTAATAAAATGTAAAATTTTACGGGGTATTACATTCTCCCCAACTAATTAAAAATTCGTCCTCGAATTTATCACGACAAGTAATATCACACCAGAACAACACGTAACACAAGTGAAAATTATAAAAGCCACAGAAATCAAGATATCGTACCTCACGGAAATAGAAAAGGATAGCGATTCCGCATATCCAACTCGGTCTCCCAAGTACACTCCTCTACAGATTGATTGCGCCAGAGAACTTTGACCATCGGAATCTCCTTGTTCCGCAATTTACGCACTTGCATATCAACAATCTCAACTGGATGCTCCTCATAGGACAGCTCCTGGTCAATTTCAACACTCTGAGGCACAATCACGTGCGAAGGATCAGAAATGCACTTCCTCAACATAGAAAAATGAAACACAGGATGTACTAACGACATGTCTGGCGGCAGAACCAGACGATAAGCCACAGCTCCAATCCTCTCTGAAATCTCATAAGGACCAATATACCTCGGCGCCAACTTCCCTTAACGCCAAAACGAACCTCGAATCTCAAATCTGACACTGATTTGCAATATAACGATTACAACACACATAAGCGTAAAATTTGGATCCTATCAATTCGGTGCTCCAACAATCACTCGATCAATACAATGTGAATAATCAACAATTATTCAACTGGGAGCCACAATTACTCTATACCGGAGTGGTTTCCAAAACCAGTTCGAGACCTAACTATTATAAAATCTCCAGTGTCCACTATAAGACTAAGCGCTAACTCAACTGTTGTTCTCCAAAATCTAAACTCTTTAGCCTTAACAAAACAATAACACTGCAACATAGCTGTCAGAATCTATCGTTCTAAAATAATTTCTTATATCCTCTTATAATATCTCGACATCAAAATGACCGACATCAAAACCCAATAACTTCAGATAATATTTCGGTTCCCAAACAAACATTATAATAATCATCTAACCTTAACGATTGGTACCAGCTCGATAATACTATTAACTTGTGAAACGACAACACAAAAACTCATATCGCAATTCAGAGAAAAGCGAACCTCTCTCATGATAACAAAATAAATTCTCTATCAATGATAGCCAATATCCATCATAATCATTCTTCCAATCACTCAGAAACATAACGCCACGACTACTCTAAACATTGACTACATCTGACAACATAAAATTTTGTCGCCAACCAAGGGTTCAACAACTGACCCAACGATATCCATCATTACGATAATACCCTCTATAACAAAATCGATCAACCAATCATGGTTGTCGAAACCTATTAACCGCGATTTCGATTTTTTTTAAATCAACTATCTCATATAACCAAATCGAACTCAAATCCTCAAAATTATTCAATCAATTGACTACAGTCTCGTATACAACGAGAGATCAAAACGATTAGTTTACTACGACCGGATAGTTAGTTATGCTCAAAACCAACTCCTGTGGGTATAAAATCTTTTAATACTAATATTTTATATACAGAAAATTTTTCCACCCTATTTAAAAGACTCAACGTCTTACACCTTCTTTTGCATTCAAAAATCGGGATACTTTTATCATTGAAAGATCATCGGTTTAGCAAACCCTTGAAAAAAAAAATTTCAAAACCTCCACATTTTAAAATCTGAATTATTTTTTTTCTTTTTTTTATTTTTTATTTTTTTTTTCTAATATATTTGCAAATTTATAAACAGTTCAACTGTCAAAATTTATGTTCTCTTAAATCAAACTCGTTAAAACACTCTTTAAATAATTTATACTTAAAAAGCCATCTGTGGCAGAATTTTCCGTATTCAAAATACACATTGATGTTTCAAACATACCAAAATTTTAAAGCGCTTCTAAACTTTCTCAAACAAAACACCATATGAAGACATCGCTTAAGCGAAAAATTTATTATCTCTTTTAAATCAATTTTGAGAAAACTTCTCCCTTTTCTCAGAAAGATAAAATCAGCAATGTAAATCTCTTGTTTATAAACATACCTTATGTCAGTACACCAAAATACTTTGGACAATTTCAATCTGGAAAGATAAGGTTTCTTTTAAAAATACAGTGTATACACACACATGAGCAAAACCAAAATCCTTAATTCACAAATCCTTAAATCACGAATTGAAAATTATCATGAACTCTTCCTACTCTGACTCTAACCATAAACCGCACTTGGCACAACTATGTCTCGAGCGCAACCTCAAAATCATTCTTACTCACCACCACAAGATTCTGATTCTACAAACCATAATCTCACAGCAAAAACATCTAATAACCATCATCATCATCACAGAGTATTTGTCTAGCTACCTTCCGGTAACAGTTTCAAAATCATTTGAAATTCCACAACTTTATAAATACATTTACCCCAAAGGGACTCGCGAGTTTGTTCTAAGACATCTTTCTAAAAACACTTTGTCGATAAAATCTATTTTTCATAATTGTGCGCCAGGGTGATGACATCTCTCATCCCCAAAGAGTTGCATCCAGCCCTAATAATTTCTATGCACGTGATGCATGTACTATTGTGCATGTATTAATTATTAATTTATCTTATAGTTTAGTGAACATACTCTGTGTTCAATGCAACCCTATTCGTGACATTCAACATGCATGTTCATGATATGTCTGGGCACAATTACGTGTTGAAAATATTTCAAATTTCAGCAAATCAATCATTGAAATCCATTTCTTAATAAAACATTTGCTAGACGTTGTACTCTGTGAGATGTGCACTCGATAACCTCAAAATATTTCTCAAAATTCCTAGCAACCTAGCAATATTCGATGCTACAAAATAATTCAACCTAAAATTCTGTTACAACTCTTCTGCATAAATATCACACTACCCTAAACCCTAATTGAAACTCAATCCCAAAGAAATAACACATCAAACGTTCTCACCAAATCTACCGCCAGCTCCCGCATCGCATCATCAGACTTGATGGAAACACCAGTGCATTAATGCACCGATCTATCTTCTCGGTTCAGAGTTTTCAATATCCGATCTAGGATAATCAGATATCATCAGCCAATCCGAAGGAAGTACTTCCTTCGTATTCCTCGATATCGAAACCCCAAGGTTTCGATCCACGAAACAGAAACAGCAAAGCCCGGCGCAACCCGAAACCGAACAAAAGAGAAAGAAGATCTTACTCAAAGGTCAAAACTATACATCGAGGTAAGGCAACCATAACCACATGATTAGATCATCTCACGTGCTACACCGCACGAAGAGACAAAACTAAAACAATCAACTTAGTCCAACAGACAAGCGAGTTATAAAACACAAATAATGTTCACAAGATAACAAATCTGAAAATCGAAAACCACGAAACCATGCCATTTGAACACAATTTACTCAAGCATTCTTAAAACAAATCAGGATATGCCATAACATTTCCTTGAAATCTCATTATAAATTTACCATGTAAATATATCGTCCTTTAATAGTACGCTTCAAAATTCGTTTTGAAATTAAAAACAAATACGAAAACTTCCAAATTTTGCTGAGCCCCACGGTTAAAACAAAATCACATTTTGTAAAAAAAATCTTTTCTTATTAATCAGTTGCTTTAAAATGGATACCCAAGTATCTCAGACAATAAAATTATCGAGCTAGCCGAGTCATTACAACTACCAAGCTCAACTCCTAAATTTGGGTGACCCAAGTCGAACCTAAAACAATCGTTTATAAAACGTATTTAAAATATTTGTAAATCCGGAAAAGTATTTTAATAAAATTTCCATCCCTTCAAATTTTGGGAGCTCAATTTAAACCAACCGCTAAACGGTAATTTAAAACTCAAGTGAGAAATCTTTGATTTCAAACATCTATTCTGTAAATCCCAAAAATTTAAAATGCTGGCATACTACAACATGATAAAATAACTTCAACGTTAAATTCTTAAAACAATGACTTATCTCATAAAACATCATTTGAAACCATCGCTTGTTAACACCAGACCAAACATAATATTTCAAAATATTTACTGGCAACTCAACCAAAAACCATCTTTTTAAGAATTTAAAATTAAACTTCTCTTATAATTTTATGTCGAAATACAAATCGGATAAAACAATATTCTCGATAAAAATCTCTAAATCAACATGTGGTCAAACAATGCATGACCATCAAACACGTTTTAAGGTTTAACCCAAAATCTCTTTAATTGAAAAATAAGGCTAACGTCCAACATACGATCACATTTAACATCAACAATTGAGGCCAAAGCCAAGATGTACTTTATTAATAAGGCAAAAGCAGTTCAACGCATCACGTAAAATAACTGTAACATTACCATAAATTCTAAATCGTTTTAGGCATAAACGACAAGTTTTATCAAACATCATACCCAAGTATGAGTCTTTAGGAAAATTTACCAACCTATGATTTCCCGAGAAATCAAAAGCAATTATAATCACCCAAGTGAAATAATCTCCACATGATAAAACACAGCAATTAACATCCAAGTGAAATAAATTGTCAATCAAAGCATCAATACAAAATAAGGACTGACAGACATCACCTATAGGATGTAGGCTGAAGGTTTGAAAACAAATGATGACGTTTAAAAGACAAGACACGAATCCTAATTCCGCAGTAGTTCCTAAGACACAACGATACTTAATAGAGTAAACACATAGCAAGCAATGGCCTTGGTTTGAAACCAAAGCTCTGATACCAAGTTTGTCACGACCCATTTTCATGAATCGCGACCGGCGCTAGGGTATATGGGTAATGTAGTACCGAAACCCGTAGCTAGCCTTTCGTTTAACACATAAACACATAAACCTGCAGAAAACCAATGCTCGGGGGCAACCGAGACTTCAGCCTAAATCTAGCAGATATAATATACAACAATAATATAACATGCTTATTCAACCTTGAGTCTAAAAATAGGCATATCATAAATAATCCGAAATAATTACATAACATGCCAGAGCAATATAACTAGTCAGACCAATCCGACAAACAACTGTAATAATAGTAAAGACGTCTAGTCAACTACTGCGGTCTAAGAATAAAATAGTTTGACAGTTTATCAAAATAAATGGAACCTCCGAGGAAAAGTAAATGCGGAGATCACCAGACTCTCTCAGATCATAACCCTGGGAAAAATTGGGAAAACAACGGGGTCAGATATACTGAGTTGAGTTCATACCACTATTTACATTTATTAAGTGGAAAATCTTTAAAACGTTTAAAACATTTAATAACGATATTACAGATAATAGTTGGAACCCTAATCCACAATTCTAAATAATAATCATAATCCAATAGGTCTGGTCCCGAGAGCTGAGCTACACCGAGTTACCACTGACCACACTTATACCAGAGTCCCGAGAGCTGAGCTACACCGAGTTACTCTACCTGGTCCCGAGAGCTATGCTCACACCGAGTTACCACATTTCCATATATACCTTACCCAGATCAATACCGGTGCGCACGCAGTCCTAATGATGCCCATTAGGTAGCATGTTCCAACTAAGAGCCATAATATAAAAACAGTTCGAAATATACGTACAGTATATATATTTAATATTAAAATAACAATTTACTTAATAAAGCGGTAAATAGTAAATATAAACTCACTGCTTGCTAATCCACGTGAATACCGGCAAGCAACTAATCCTGGTTCGCCTCTGAAGCACGAACAGTAGACGGGTCTAGACAAATAAAATCATTATTAAAAACAGACCCTAACTCTAGAGAGTACTAGACACCACATAGGACTAGCACAAATAACATGTCGGAATAAACAATCCAAGGCACACACAAATAATTCACATTAGATAATAAAGCCCAATTAATAATAGTCTATTGAGTTCTCACTTAAAAATCCAATTTATAAATATTATTTAATAATCTTTAAATAATAAATAATTTCCAAATAGTGGGTTAGCCGAGTTATCACAAACTACCAAGCTAACCTCACTTGTCGGGTGACCCAAGTCTAACCCGAATCAAAACGTTTAACAAATATAAACCCAAGTTTATATTTATAAAATAAATTAACAAAATAATAATCCATTTTAAAAGCGGAACTCAATAACTTCAAATGCAAGTAACCCAAGTTACAAACCAAAAATCTAACCATTTTAAGTTTATAAAAGTTTAGGGACTAAATTGCACTTTAGCCAATTAGAGACTAAACTGTACTTTTGCCAATTTGATATCCGAAATCAAATTAATTGCTTTTGTTTATAATTAAAACAAAATGTTAGGTTATTAACCCAAAGCTCACTTAAATAAATTATAAAACTCGTTTAGGGACTAAATTGTAATTTAGCCAAATATACGTCAAAAGATATTCAAAGTCCAATATAATTACCCAAGTAATTATATTAGTTAAATTTCTGAATTTACTTCCGTTTATAACATTTAATTACAATTCAAAACGAAATCCAATTTATTAGGTAATATTTAACTTTAAGGATTAATTCGATTTAAACAAAATAAATACATAACTAACATAGCCATTTGACCATCTTCTCATTTCAAAACAACATGAAACCCGCCTACCTCAAGAACATCAATATGCCAAAAACTCCATTGTTAATCCTACTGAACCTTACTTTAATCACAAAACCTACTTAGATCTTTAAACAATTTAGAGGCAATGATCTTAAGGCATTAATCATAATCTAGCAACAACCATATGAGGATAATTCGGCAATCACACAACAATATATTTTCAAACCAAGCCGACGAAGAGAACCGCCGAAATTCCTAGAGATTCAACTACGATTTCGCAATTTATCATTACTGAACGATTAATACCCGCAAGCCCAGAGATTATTATCAATAATAACATCAAAATCAGGGTCAAATAAGACGAGGGGGACACGGCAGTAGCAATTTAAGGACAAAAAACAGAATTCATAACTTGAACGGAAACCGTATGGCGATTGAAACGAGATCGATTACGTACCGTTTAGCAAAACCGAGATAGGGAATTGAAGGTACGTGAGTCTAGAACGTCTGAGATCAAACGGTTTTGATTTCGACCTAGAAACGAATGAGAAAGACTCAAATTACGTAAAGCCGTTCAAAAGCAAAATCTGAAAATATAGGAATTATGAACACTTACTGAACAGCAATCTTTGGAGGATGATTACGGCTTCGATACTCAGCGAAAGAATGAAAGAAAAGTGGCTAGGGTTAGTTTGCAGTGTGATCTAGGTTTTCTGTTTAGAAGTCGACTTAAAATAACGGAAGGAAACGGGCCGTAACCGAGATCGAAAACGGCTGGGCGAAGGGGTCCAAGGGCTGCTGGGTTCTCGAACGAGAACAGCCCATTTGGGCTTGGTTCCCGTTCGAGAACCACCTGGTCTCGAACGAGACCAGGCCCTGCAAGTGATTCTCGTTCGAGAATCACAATTCTCGAACGGGAATCACACAAAACTTATATCTTTTATTTTTTTTTGATTTAAAATTTAATTGGTTTAAACCAATGAAATTCACCCTCAAACCAAACAACTCGAACCAAACCACTAAATCGAAATTACTTCAAAACGACCGGAAAAAAGTCGGAATTTAAATGTAATAAAATGTAAAATTTTACGGGGTATTATAACGTTTGACTTAAATCGCTAGTAAGGTGAAAACGTTAGGATTGGATTCGTAACATTTGTAAACGTTCGGCTTAAATAGCTTAAAAGGGGAAACGTTTGGATTGGTTTCTTAATGTTTGTAAACGTTTGGCTTAAATCGCTAAAAAGGTGAAACTTTTTGATTTGTTTCATAACGATTGTAAATGTTGGGCTTAAATCGCTAAAAAGGTGAAACGTTTGGATTTGTTTCGAAACGGTTGTAAACGTTTGGCTTAAATCGCTAAAAAGGGGAAACGTTTGGATATTTTTCGCAACGTTTGCAAACGTCTGGCTTTAATTGATAAAAAGCCGAAACGTTTAGTTTTGTTTCGTAACATTTGTAAACGTTTGGCTTCAATCGATAAAAAAAAGTAACATTTGAATTTGTTTCGTAACGTTTGTAAACGTTTGGCTTAAATTGCAAAAAATGTGATTGGTTTCGTAACTTTTTAAATGTTTGGATTTGTTTCGTAACGTTTAAAACGTTTGGATTGGTTTCTTAACGTTTTAAACGTTTGGCTTAAATTGCTATAAATGTAAAACGTTTGGATTTGTTTCGAAACGTTTTTAAACGTTTGGCTTCAATCGCTAACGTTTGGATTTGTTTTATAACGTTTGTAAACATTTGGCTTAAATCGCTAAAAAGGTGAAACGTTTGGTTTTGTTTCGCAACGTTTGTAAACGTTTGGCTTATATTGCTAAAATGGGGAAAAGTTTGGATTTGTTTCGTAACGTTTCAAACGTTTGGATTGGTTACCTTTTTAGTGATTTATGCCAAACGTTTAAAATGTTAAGAAAGCAATCCTAACGTTTACAAACGCTACAAAACAAATCCAAACGTTTCACCTTTTAAGCCAAACGATTACAAACGTATACAAACGTTAGGAAACAAAACCAAACATGTCAATCGCTAAAAATGTTGCGAAACAAAACCAAACGAAACAAATCTAAATGTTTACAACCTTTTACGAAACAAATCCAAACGTTTCACCTTTTTAGCGATTTAAGCAAAACATTCAGAACGTTATAAAACCAATCCAAACATTTCACCTTTTTATCAATTTAAGCCAGACTTTTAAAACCGTTACGAAACAAAGCCAAAACGTTTTAGCAATTTAAGCCAAACTTTTACAAACTTTACAAAACAAATCCAAACGTATTCCATTTTTAGCGATTTAAGCCAAACGTTTACAAACGTTAAGAAACAAATAAAAATATTTCACCTTTTTATCAATTTAAGCCAAACGTTTAAAACGTTACGAAACCAATCCAAACGTTTAACAACGTTACAAAACAAATCCAAACGTTTCACCTTTTTAGTTTTAAACATTTGGCTTAAATCGCTAAAAAGGTGAAACGTTTGGATTTGTTTCGTAATGTTTTTAGCGTTTGGCTTAAATTGCTAAAAATGTGAATTTGTTTCGTAAAATGTTTGGCTTAAATCACTAAAAAGGTGAAACATTTGGTACAAATATAACAAAACAAATGCAAACATTTCACCGTTTTAGCGATTTAAGCCAAACGATTATAAACGTTACGAAACAAAACCAAACGGTTCGCCATTTTAGCAATTTAAGCCAAACGTTTACAAACATTACGAAACAAATCCAAACGTTTCACCTTTTTAGCGATTTAATCCAAACGTTTACAAATGTTACGAAACAAATCAAAAAGTTTCACCTTTTTAGCGATATAAGCAAAACGTATAAAATGTTAAAAAACCAATCCAAACGTTTCACCTTTTTAGAGATTTGATCCGAATGTTTAAAACGTTACGAAACCAATCCTAACGGTTAAAACGTTACAAAACAAATCCAAACGTTTGGTTTTGTTTCATAACGTTTTAAATGTTTGGATTGGTTTTGTAATGTTATAAACCTTTGCATTGGTTTCGTAACGTTTTAAACGTTGGGCTCAAATTGCTAAAAAGGTGAAACGTTTGGTTTGGTTTCGTAACGTTTGTAAACGTTTGGCTTAAATCGCTAAAAAGGGGAAACGTTTGGATTGGTTTGATAATGTTTAAAATGTTTGGCTTAAATTTCTATAAAGGGGAAACGTTTGGATTTATTTCGAAACGTTTGTAAACGTTTGACTTAAATCGCTAGTAAGGTGAAAACGTTAGGATTGGTTTCGTAACGTTTGTAAACGTTCGGCTTAAATCGCTAAAAAGGGGAAACATTTGGATTGGTTTCTTAATGTTTGTAAACGTTTGTCTTAAATCGCTAAAAAGGTGAAATGTTTGGATTTGTTTCATAACGATTGTAAATGTTGGGCTTAAATCGCTAAAAAGGTGAAACGTTTGGATTTGTTTCGAAACGTTTGTAAACGTTTGGCTTAAATCGCTAAAAAGGTGAAACGTTTGGATTTCTTTCGCAACTTTTGCAAACGTTTGGCTTTAATTGATAAAAAGGCAAAACGTTTAGTTTTGTTTCGTAACATTTGTAAACGTTTGGCTTCAATCGCTAAAAAGTGTAACATTTGGATTTGTTTCGTGACGTTCGTAAACGTTTGGCTTAAATCGCAAAAAAGGCGATTAGTTTCGTAATGTTTTGAATGTTTGGATTTGTTTCGTAACGTTTAAAACGTTTGGATTGGTTTCGCAATGTTTTAAACGTTTGGCTTAAATTGCTATAAATGTAAAACGTTTGGATTTGTTTCGAAACGTTTGTAAACGTTTGGCTTCAATCGCTAAAAAAGGTGAAACGTTTGGATTTCTTTTATAACGTTTGTAAACATTTGGCTTAAATCGCTAAAAAGGTGAAACGTTTGGTTTTGTTTCGCAACGTTTGTAAACGTTTGTCTTAAATTGCTAAAATGGGGAAAAGTTTGGATTTGTTTCGTAACGTTTTAAACGTTTGGATTGGTTACCTTTTTAGCGATTTAAGCCAAACGTTTAAAACGTTACGAAACCAATCCAAACATTTACAAACGCTACAAAACAAATCCAAACGTTTCACCTTTTAAGCCAAACAATTACAAACGTATACAAACGTTAGGAAACAAAAACAAAACGTCTCAATCGCTAAAAATATTACGAAACAAAACCAAACGAAACCAATCTAAATGTTTACAACCTTTTACGAAACAAATCCAAACATTTCACCTTTTTAGCGATTTAAGCCAAACGTTCAGAACGTTAAAAAACCAATCCAAACGTTTAAAACGTTATGAAACAAATCGAAACGTTTCCCCTTTTAATCAATTTAAGCCAAACGTTTACAAACGTTGCGAAACAAATCCAAACTTTTTTAGCGATTTAAGCCAAACTCTTATAAACTTTACGAAACAAATCCAAACGTATCCCATTTTTATCAATTTAAGCCAAACGTTTAAAACGTTACGAAACCAATCCAAACGTTTAACAATGTTACAAAACAAATCCAAACGTTTCACCTTTTTAGTTTTAAACATTTGGCTTAAATCGCTAAAAAGGTGAAACGTTTGGATTTGTTTCGTAATGTTTTAAACCTTTGGCTTAAATTGCTAAAAATGTGAATTTGTTTCGTAAAATATTTGGCTTAAATCACTAAAAAGGTGAAACATTTGGTACAAATGTTTCAAAACAAATCCAAACGTTTCACCGTTTTAGCGATTTAAGCCAAACGATTATAAACGTTACGAAACAAAACCAAACGTTTTGCCTTTTTAGCAATTTAAGCCAAACCTTTACAAACATTGCGAAACAAATCAAAACGTTTAAGCAAATGTTACGAAACAAATCCAAACTTTTCCCCTTTTTAGCGATTTAAGCTAAATGTTCACAAACGTTACGAAACAAAACCAAATGTTTCCCCTTTTTAGCGATTTAAGTGAAACATTTACAAACTTTACGAAATAAATCTAAACATTTTACCTTTTTAGCAATTTAATCCTAATGTTTAAACATTACAAAACCAATCCAAACGTTTAAAACGTTACGAAACTAATCCAAACGTTAAAAACGTAGCGATTTAAGCAAAAAGTTTAAAATGTTACGAAACAAAGCAAAACGTATACAAATGTTGTGAAACCAATCTAAATGTTTTACCTTTTTAGCGATTTAAGCCAAACTTTTAGAAACATTAAAAAATAAATCCAAACGATTCACTTTTTTAGCGATTGAAGCCAAACGTTTACAAACGTTACGAAACAAAACCAAACGTTTCACCTTTTTAGCGATTTAAGCCAAACGTTTAAATGCGTTAGGAAACAAATACTAAGGTTTCACCTTTTTAGTGATTTAAGCAAAACGTTTAAAACGTTCCGAAACAAATCCAAACGTTTAAAACGTTACAAAAAAAATCCTAACGTTTCCCCTTTTTAGCGATTTAAGCCAAACGTTTAAAACATTACAAAACAATCCAAACATTTACAAAAGTTATGAAACAAAACCAAATGTTTCACCTTTTTAGCGATATAAGCCAAACGTTTAAAACGTTACGAAACAAAGCCAAACGTTTACAAACATTACGAAACCAATCCAAACGTTTCCCCTTTTTAGTAATTTAAGCTAAACGTTTACAAATGTTACGAAACAAATCGAATGTTTTACCTTTTTAGCGATTTAAGCCAAACGTTTATAAACGTTAGGAAGCAAATCCAAATGTTTCCCCTTTTTATCGATTTAAGTCAAACATTTACAAACGTTACGAAACAAATCCAAACGTTTCACCATTTTGCAATTTAAGCCAAAAGTTTAAAACGCTACAAAACCAATCCAAACGTTTAAAACGTTACGAAACTAATCCAAACGTTTAAAACGTAGCGATTTAGCTAAACGGTTAAACCGTTACGAAACAAATCCTAAGGTTTCACCTTTTTAGCGATTTAGGCCAAACGTTTAAAATGTTACGAAACCAATCCAAACGTTTAAGACTTTATAAAAAAATCATAACATTTCACTTTTTGAGCGATTTAAGCCAACGTTTAAAACGTTACGAAACCAATCCAAACGTTTTACCTTTTTAGTAATATAAGCCAAACGATTACAAACGTTATGAAACAAATCCAAAAGTTTCACCTTTTTTAGCGATTTAAGCCAAAAGTTTACAAACGATACGAACCAAAACCAAACGTTTCATCTTTTTTAGCGATTTAAATCAAACGTTTCACATTTTTAGCGATTTAAGCCTAACGTTTAAAACGTTACGAAACCAATCCAAAAGTTTAAAACCTTATTAAATCAACCAAAAGTTGCAATTTTTTAGCGATTTAAGCCAACCGTTTACAAACATTACGAAACAAAACTTAACGTTTCCCCTTTTGTAGAAATTTATGCCAAATGTTAACAAACGTTACGAAACAAAACCAAACGTTTCTCCTATTTATCAATTTAGGCCAAATGTTTACAAACGTTACGAAACATTTCACCTTTTTAGCAATTTAAGCCAAACGTTTACAAACGTTACGAAACAAATCCAAACTTTTTCCTTTTTAGCTATTTAAGCAAAAGTTGAAAAAGTTACAAAACTAATCCAAACGTTTAAAACGTTACCAAACAAATCGAAACGTTTCACGTTTTTAGCAATTTAATTCAAAAATTTACAAACGCTACGAAACCAATCCAAACGTTTAAAACATTATGAAACAAATATAAACATTTCACATTTTTAGTGATTTAAGCCAAACGTTACGAAACAAAACCAATTATTTCACCTTTTTAGCGATTTAAGCCAAACGTTTACAAACGTTACGAAACAAAACCAAATGTTTCACTTTTTTAGCGATTTAAGCAAAACGTTACTAAACAAATCCAAACGAGTCACATATTTAACGATTTAAAACAAACGTTGACGACGTTACGAAACCAATCCAAATGTTTAAAACGTTATGAAACAAATCCAAACGTATCACAATTTTAGGGGTTTAAGCCAAACGTTTACAAACGTTACGAAACAAAACCAGACGTTTCACCTTTTTAGCGATTTAAGCCAAACTTTTAAATACGTTAGGAAACAAATACTAAGGTTTCACCTTTTTAGTGATTTAAGCAAAACGTTTAAAACGTTACGAAACCAATCCAAACGTTTAAAACGTTACAAAAAAATCCTAACGTTTCCCCTTTTTAGCGATTTAAGCCAAACGTTTAAAACGTTACGAAACCAATCCAAACATTTACAAACGTTATGAAACAAAACCAAATGTTTCACCTTTTAGCGATATAAGCCAAACATTTAAAACGTTACGAAACAAAGCCAAACGTTTACAAACATTACGAAACCAATCCAAACGTTTCCCCTTTTTAGCAATTTCAGCCAAACGTTTACAAATGTTACGAAACAAATCCAATGTTTTACCTTTTTAGCGATTTAAGCCAAATGTTTATAAACGTTAAGAAGTAAATCCAAACGTTTCCCCTTTTTATCGATTTAAGTCAAACATTTACAAACGTTACGAAACAAATCCAAATGTTTCACTATTTTTGCGATTTAAGCCAAAAGTTTAAAACGCTACAAAACCAATCCAAACGTTTAAAACGTTACGAAACTAATCCAAACGTTTAAAACGTAGCGATTTAGCAAAACGTTTAAAACGTTACGAAACAAAGCCAAACGTTTACAAACGTTATGAAACCAATCCAAACGTTTCCCCTTTTTAGCAATTTAAGCCAAACGTTTACAAACGTTACAAAACAAATCCAAAAGTTTCCCCATTTTTAGCGATTCAAGCCAAACGTTTGCAAACGTTACGAAACTAATCCTAAGGTTTCACCTTTTTAGCGATTTAGGCCAAACGTTTAAAATGTTACGAAACCAATCCAAACGTTTTCCCTTTTTAGCAATTTAAGCCAAACGATTACAAACGTTACGAAACAAATCCAAAAATTTCACCTTTTTTAGCGATTTAAGCAAAAAGTTTACAAACTTTACGAACCAAAACCAAACGTTTCATCTTTTTTAGCGATTTAAGTCAAACGTTTCATATTTTGAGCGATATCAGCCAAACGTTTAAAACATTACGAAACCAATCCAAACGTTATTAAACCAACCAAAAGTTGCAAATTTTTAGCGATTTAAGCCAACCGTTTACAAACGTTACGAAACAAAACCTAACGTTTCCCCTTTTGTAGAAATTTAAGCCAAATGTTAACAAACGTTACGAAACAAAACCAAACGTTTATCCTATTTAGCAATTTAGACCAAACGTTTACAAACTTTACGAAACATTTCACCTTTTTAGCAATTTAAGCCAAACGTTTACAAACGTTACGAAACAAATCCAAACTTTTTTCCTTTTTAGCTATTTAAGCCAAAAGTTGAAAAAGTTACAAAACTAATCCAAACGTTTAAAACGTTGCGAAACAAATCGAAACGTTTCACGTTTTTAGCAATTTAATTCAAAAATTTACAAACGCTACGAAACCAATCCAAACGTTTAAAACGTTACGAAACAAATACAAACGTTTCACATTTTTAGTGATTTAAGCCAAACGTTACAAAACAAAACCAATTGTTTTACCTTTTTAGCGATTTAAGCCAAACGTTTACAAACGTTACGAAACAAAACCAAATGTTTCACTTTTTTAGCGATTCAAGCCAAACGTTTAAAAACGTTACTAAGCAAATCCAAACGAGTCACATATTTAACGATTTAAGACAAACGTTTACGATGTTATAAAACCAATCCAAATGTTTAAAACTTTACGAAACAAATCCAAACGTTTCACAATTTTAAGGATTTGAGCCAAACGTTTAGAAACGTTACGAAACAAAACCAAACGTTTCTCCTTTTGTAATATTTTAAGCCAAACGTTGACAAACGTAAGAAAACAAAACCAAACGTTTCTCATTTGTAGCAATTTAGGCCAAACGTTACAAAACATTTCCCCTTTTAGCAATTTAAGCCAAACATTTACAAACGTTACGAAACAAATCCAAAAGTTTCACCTTTTTAGCGTTTTAAGCCAAAAGTTGAAAATGTTACAAAACCAATCCAAACCTTTAAAACGTTATGAAATAAATCGAAACGTTTCACCTTTTTAACAATTTAAGTCAAACATTTACAAACGCTACGAAACCAATCCAGACGTTTAACACGTTACGGAACAAATCCAAACGTTTCATATTTTTAGCGATTTAAGCCAAACGTTACGAAACAAAACCAATTGTTTCACTTTTTTAGTGATTCAAGCCAAACGTTTACAAACGTTACTAAGCAAATCCAAACGAGTCACATATTTAACGATTTAAGACAAACGTTTACGACGTTACAAAACCAATCCAAATGTTTAAAACGTTACGAAACAAATCCAAACGTTTCACAATTTTAGGGATTTGAGCCAAACGTTTACAAACGTTACGAAACAAAACCAAACGTTTCTCCTTTTGTAATATTTTAAGCCAAACTTTGACAAACGTAAGAAAACAAAACCAAACGTTTCTCATTTGTAGCAATTTAGGCCAAACGTTACAAAACATTTCACCTTTTAGCAATTTAAGCCAAACATTTACAAACGTTACGAAACAAATCCAAACGTTTCACCTTTTTAGCGGTTTAAGCCAAAAGTTGAAAATGTTACAAAACCAATCCAAACCTTTAAAACGTTGTGAAATAAATCGAAACGTTTCACCTTTTTAACAATTTAAGTCAAACATTTACAAACGCTACGAAACCAATCCAGACGTTTAACACGTTACGGAACAAATCCAAACGTTTCATATTTTTAGCGATTTAAGCCAAACGTTACGAAACAAAACCAATTGTTTCACCTTTTTAGCGATTTAAGCCAAACGTTTACAAACGTTACGAAACAAAACCAAATGTTTCACTTTTTTAGAGATTTAAGCCAAACGTTTACAAACGTTACTAAACAAATCCAAACGAGTCACATATTTAACGATTTAAGACAAACGTTTACGACGTTACGAAACCAATCCAAATGTTTAAAACGTTACGAAACAAATCCAAACGCTTCACAGTTTTAGGGATTTAAGCCAAACGTTTACAAACGTTACGAAACAAAACCAAACGTTTCACCTTTTTAGCGATTTAAGCCAAACGTTTAAATACGTTAGGAAACAAATACTAAGGTTTCACCTTTTTAGTGATTTAAGCAAAACGTTTAAAACGTTACGAAACCAATCCAAACGTTTAAAACGTTACAAAAAAAATCCTAACGTTTCCCCTTTTTAGCGATTTAAGCCAAACGTTTATTACGTTACGAAACCAATCCAAACATTTACAAACGTTATGAAACAAAACCAAATGTTTCACCTTTTAGCGATATAAGCCAAACTTTAAAAAGGTTACGAAACAAAGCCAAACGTTTACAAACATTACGAAACCAATCCAAACGTTTCCCTTTTTTAGCAATTTAAGCCAAACGTTTACAAATGTTACGAAACAAATCCAATGTTTTACCTTTTTAGCGATTTAAGCCAAATGTTTATAAACGTTACGAAGTAAATCCAAACGTTTCCCCTTTTTATCGATTTAAGTCAAATATTTACAAACGTTACGAAACAAATCCAAACGTTTCACTATTTTTGCGATTTAAGCAAAAGTTTAAAACGCTACAAAACCAATCCAAACGTTTAAAACGTTACCAAACTAATCCAAACGTTCAAAACGTAGCGATTTAGCTAAACGTTTAAAACGTTACGAAACAAAGTCAAACGTTTACAAACATTATGAAACCAATCCAAACGTTTCCCCTTTTTAGCAATTTAAGCCAAACGTTTACAAACGTTACAAAACAAATCCAACAGTTTTCCCATTTTTAGCGATTTAAGCCAAACGTTTGCAAACGTTGCGAAACAAATCCTAAGGTTTCACCATTTTAGCGATTTAGGCAAAACGTTTAAAATGTTACGAAACCAATCCAAACGTTTAAGACTTTATAAAAAAATCATAACGTTTCACTTTTTTAGCGATTTAAGCCAAATGATTAAAACATTACGAAACCAATCCAAACGTTTACAAACGTTACAAAACAAAACCAAATGTTTCACCTTTTTAGCGATTTAAGCCAAACGTTTAAAACATTACGAAATAAATCCAAACTTTTACAAACGTTACGAAACCAATCCAAACGTTTCCCTTTTTAGCAATTTAAGCCAAACGATTACAAACGTTACGAAACAAATCCAAAACTTTCACCTTTTTTAGCGATTTAAGCCAAAAGTTTACAAACGCTACGAACCAAAACCAAACGTTTCATCTTTTTTAGCGATTTAAGTCAAAAGTTTCACATTTTTAGTGATTTAAGCCAAACGTTTAAAACATTACGAAACCAATCCAAACGTTTAAAACGTTATTAAACCAACCAAAAGTTGCAAATTTTTAGCGATTTAAGCCAACCGTTTACAAACGTTACGAAACAAAACCTAACGTTTCCCCTTTTGTAGAAATTTAAGCCAAATGTTAACAAACGTTACGAAACAAAACCAAACGTTTCTCCTATTTAGCAATTTAGACCAAACGTTTACAAACTTTACGAAACATTTCACCTTTTTAGCAATTTAAGCCAAACGTTTACAAACGTTACGAAACAAATCCAAACTTTTTGCCTTTTTAGCTATTTAAGCCAAAAGTTGAAAAAGTTACAAAACCAATCCAAATGTTTAAAACGTTACGAAACAAATACAAACGTTTCACATTTTTAGTGATTTAAGCCAAACGTTACAAAACAAAACCAATTGTTTCACCTTTTTAGCGATTTAAGCCAAACGTTTACAAACGTTACGAAACAAAACCAATAGTTTCACTTTTTTAGCGATTCAAGCCAAACGTTTACAAACGTTACTAAACAAATCCAAACGAGTCACATATTTAACGATTTAACACAAACGTTTACGACGTTACAAAACCAATCCAAATGTTTAAAACGTTACGAAACAAATCCAAACGTTTCACAATTTTAGGGATTTGAGCCAAACGTTTACAAACGTTACGAAACAAAACCAAACGTTTCTCCTTTTGTAATATTTTAAGCCAAACGTTGACAAACGTAAGAAAACAAAACCAAACATTTCTCATTTGTAGCAATTTAGGCCAAACGTTTACAAACGTTACGAAACATTTCACCTTTTTAGCAATTTAAGCCAAACATTTACAAACTTTACGAAACAAATCCAAACGTTTCACCTTTTTAGCGGTTTAAGCCAAAAGTTGAAAATGTTACAAAACCAATCCAAACCTTTAAAACGTTATGAAATAAATCGAAACGTTTCACCTTTTTAGCAATTTAAGTCAAACATTTACAAACGGTACGAAACCAATCCAGACGTTTAACACGTTACGAAACAAATCCAAACGTTTCATATTTTTAGCGATTTAAGCCAAACGTTACGAAACAAAACCAATTGTTTCACCTTTTTAGCGATTTATGCCAAACGTTTACAAACGTTACGAAACAAAACCAAATGTTTAAGTTTTTTAGCAATTTAAGCCAAACTTTTACAAACGTTACTAAACAAATCCAAATTAGTCACATTTTTAGCGATTTAAGACAAACGTTTACGACGTTACGAAACCAATCCAAATGTTTAAAACGTTAGAAAGCAAATCCAAACGTTTCACATTTTTAGCTATTTAAGCCAAACGTTTACAAACGTTATGAAACAAAACCAAATGTTTTACCTTTTTAGCGATTTAAGCCAAACGTTTACAAACGATACGAAACAAAACCAAAAGTTTCACTTTTTTAGCGATTTAAGCCAAACGTTTACAAATGTTACTAAACAAATCCAAACGTTTCACATTTTTAGCGATTTAAGCTAAACGTTTACGAACGTTACGAAACAAATCCAAACGTTTCACCTTTTTAGCCATATAAGCCAAACGTTTACAAACGTTACGAAACAAATCCAAACCTTTTTAGCGATTTAAGCCAAATGTTTACAAACGTTACGCAACAAATCCAAACGTTTCCCATTTTTAGCGATTGAAGCCAAACGTTTACAAACGTTACGAAACAAAACCAAACGCTTCACCTTTTTAGAGATTTAAGACAAACGTTACGAAACGAAACCAAACGCTTCACCTTTTTAGCGATTTAAGCCAAACGTTACGAAACAAAACCAAACGTTTCACCTTTTCAGCGATTGAAGCCAAACGTTTACAAACTTTACGAAACAAAACCAAACATTTCATCTTTTTAGCGATTTAAGCCAAATGTTTACAAATATTGTGAAACAAATCCAAACGTTTCACGTTTTTAGCGATTTAAGCCAAATGGTTAAAACGTTATGAAACCAATCCAAACGTTTTAAACGTTACAAATATAATTCATATGTTTTAAACGTTACGAAACAAATCCAAACGTTTGACCTTTTTAGCGATTTAAGCCAAATGTTTCAAACGTTACGAAACCAATCCAAATATTTAAAACATTACGAATCGTTTCACCTTTTTAGCAATTTATGACAATAGTTTACAAAGGTTACGAAACAAATCTAAAAGTTTCATCTCTTTAGCGATTTAAGCCAAACGTTTACAGATGTTACAAAACAAATCCAAAAGTTTCACCTTGTTAGCGATTTAAGCCAAACATTTACAAACGTTACGAAACAAAAACAAACGTTTAAAACGTTACGAAACAAATCCAAACGTTTCACCCTTTGATTTAAGCAAAACGTTTACAAACGTTACCAAACAAACCCAAACGTTCCCCTTTTTAGCGATTGAAGCCAAACGTTTACAAATGTTACGAAACAAATCCAAACGTTTCCCCTTTTTAGCGATTTAAGCCAAACGTTTAAAACGTTACTAAACTAATTCAAACGTTTAAAATATTACTAAACAAATCAAAACGTTTCACCTTTTAAGCGATTTAAGCCAAACGTTTACAAACATAATGAAACAAATCCAAACGTTTCACTTTTGTAGCAATTAAAGATAAACGTTACGAAACAAATCCAAACGTTTCACATTTTCAGCAATTTAAGCCAAACGTTTACAAACTTTACGAAACAAATCCAAATATTTCACCTTTTTAGCGATACGTTTACAAACGTAATGAAACAAAACCAAACGTTTCACCTTTTTAGCGATTTAAGCCAAAAGTTGGAAAAATTAAAAAACCAATCCAAACGTTTAAAACGTTACGAAACAAATCGAAACGTTTCACCTTTTTATCAATTTAAGTCAAACATTTACAAACGCTACGAAACAAATCCAAACGTTTCACAATTTTTGCGATTTAAGCCAAAAGTTTAAAACGCTACAAAACCAATCCAAACGTTTAAAACGTTACCAAACTAATCCAAACGTTCAAAACGTAGCGATTTAGCTAAACGTTTAAAACGTTACGAAACAAAGCCAAACGTTTACAAACATTATGAAACCAATCCAAATGTTTCACCTTTTTAGCAATTTAAGCCAAACGTTTACAAACGTTACAAAACAAATCCAAAAGTTTTCCCATTTTTAGCGATTTAAGCCAAACGTTTGCAAACGTTGCGAAACAAATCCTAAGGTTTCACCTTTTTAGCGATTTAGGCCAAACGTTTAAAATGTTACGAAACCAATCCAAATGTTTAAGACTTTATAAAAAAATCACAACGTTTCACCTTTTTAGCGATTTAAGCCAAATGTTTAAAACGTTACGAAACCAATCCAAACGTTTACAAACGTTACAAAACAAAACCAAATGTTTCACCTTTTTACCGATTTAAGCCAAACGTTTAAAACATTACGAAATAAATCCAAACTTTTACAAACGTTACGAAACCAATCCAAATGTTTCCCTTTTTAGCAATTTAAGTCAAACGATTACAAACGTTACGAAACAAATCCAAAAATTTCACCTTGTTTAGCGATTTAAGCCAAAAGTTTACAAACGCTACGAACCAAAACCAAACGTTTCATCTTTTTTAGCGATTTAAGTCAAAAGTTTCACATTTTTAGTGATTTAAGCCAAACGTTTAAAACATTACGAAACCAATCCAAACGTTTAAAACGTTATTAAACCAACCAAAAGTTGCAAATTTTTAGCGATTTAAGCACACCGTTTACAAACGTGACGAAACAAAACCTAACGTTTCCCCTTTTGTAGAAATTTAAGCCAAATGTTAACAAACGTTACGAAACAAAACCAAACGTTTATCCTATTTAGCAATTTAGACCAAACGTTTACAAACTTTACGAAACATTTCACCTTTTTAGCAATTTAAGCCAAACGTTTACAAACGTTACGAAACAAATCCAAACTTTTTGCCTTTTTAGCTATTTAAGCCAAAAGTTGAAAAAGTTACAAAACCAATCCAAATGTTTAAAACGTTACGAAAAAAATACAAACGTTTCACATTTTTAGTGATTTAAGCCAAACGTTACAAAACAAAACCAATTGTTTCACCTTTTTAGCGATTTAAGCCAAACGTTTACAAACGTTACGAAACAAAACCAATAGTTTCACTTTTTTAGCGATTCAAGCCAAACGTTTACAAACGTTACTAAACAAATCCAAACGAGTCACATATTTAACGATTTAAGACAAACGTTTACGACGTTACAAAACCAAACCAAATGTTTAAAACGTTACGAAACAAATCCAAACGTTTCACAATTTTAGGGATTTGAGCCAAACGTTTACAAACGTTACGAAACAAAACCAAACGTTTCTGCTTTTGTAATATTTTAAGCCAAACGTTGACAAACGTAAGAAAACAAAACCAAACATTTCTCAATTGTAGCAATTTAGGCCAAACGTTTACAAACGTTACGAAACATTTCACCTTTTTAGCAATTTACGCCAAACATTTACAAACGTTACGAAACAAATCCAAACGTTTCACCTTTTTAGCGGTTTAAGCCAAAAGTTGAAAATGTTACAAAACCAATCCAAACCTTTAAAACGTTATGAAATAAATCGAAACGTTTCACCTTTTTAGCAATTTAAGTCAAACATTTACAAACGGTACGAAACCAATCCAGACGTTTAACACGTTACGAAACAAATCCAAACGTTTCATATTTTTAGCGATTTAAGCCAAACGTTACGAAACAAAACCAATTGTTTCACCTTTTTAGCGATTTATGCCAAACGTTTACAAACGTTACGAAATAAAACCAAATGTTTAAGTTTTTTTAGCAATTTAAGCCAAACTTTTACAAACGTTACTAAACAAATCCAAATTAGTCACATTTTTAGCGATTAAAGACAAACGTTTACGACATTACGAAACCAATCCAAATGTTTAAAACGTTAGAAAGCAAATCCAAACGTTTCACATTTTTAGCTATTTAAGCCAAACGTTTACAAACGTTATGAAACAAAACCAAATGTTTTACCTTTTTAGCGATTTAAGCCAAACGTTTACAAACGATACGAAACAAAACCAAAAGTTTCACTTTTTTAGCGATTTAAGCCAAACGTTTACAAATGTTACTAAACAAATCCAAACGTTTCACATTTTTAGCGATTTAAGCTAAACGTTTACGAAAGTTACGAAACAAATCCAAACGTTTCACCTTTTTAGCCATATAAGCCAAATGTTTACAAACGTTACGAAACAAATCCAAACCTTTTTTAGCGATTTAAGCCAAATGTTTACAGACGTTACGCAACAAATCCAAACGTTTCCCATTTTTAGCGATTGAAGCCAAACGTTTACACACGTTACGAAACAAAACCAAACGCTTCACCTTTTTAGAGATTTAAGACAAACGTTTACAAACATTACGAAACAAATACATACATTTTGTATTTTTAGCGATTTAAGCCAAACGTTACGAAACAAAACCAAATGTTTCACCTTTTAAGCGATTGAAGCCAAACGTTTACAAACTTTACGAAACAAAACCAAACATTTCATCTTTTTAGCGATTTAAGCCAAATGTTTACAAATATTGTGAAACAAATCCAAACGTTTCACCTTTTTAGCGATTTAAGCCAAATGGTTAAAACGTTATGAAACCAATCCAAACGTTTTAAACGTTACAAATATAATTCAAATGTTTTAAACGTTACGAAACAAATCCAAACGTTTGACCTTTTTAGCGATTTAAGCCAAACGTTTCAAACGTTACGAAACCAATCCAAATATTTAAAACATTACGAATCGTTTCACCTTTTTAGCAATTTATGACAATAGTTTACAAACGTTACGAAACAAATCTAAAAGTTTCATCTCTTTAGCGATTTAAGCCAAACGTTTACAGATGTTACAAAACAAATCCAAAAGTTTCACCTTGTTAGCGATTTAAGCCAAACATTTACAAACGTTACGAAACAAAACCAAACGTTTAAAACGTTACGAAACAAATCCAAACGTTTCACCCTTTGATTTAAGCAAAACGTTTACAAACGTTACCAAACAAACCCAAACGTTCCCCTTTTTAGCGATTGAAGCCAAACGTTTACAAATGTTACGAAACAAATCCAAACGTTTCCCCTTTTTATCGATTTAAGCCAAACGTTTAAAACGTTACTAAACTAATTCAAACGTTTAAAATATTACGAAACAAATCAAAACGTTTCACCTTTTAAGCGATTTAAGCCAAACGTTTACAAACATTATGAAACAAATCCAAACGTTTCACATTTGTAGCAATTAAAGATAAACGTTACGAAACAAATCCAAACGTTTCACATTTTCAGCAATTTAATCCAAACGTTTACAAACTTTACGAAACAAATCCAAATATTTCACCTTTTTAGCGATACGTTTACAAACGTAATGAAACAAAACCAAAAGTTTCACCTTTTTAGCGATTTAAGCCAAAAGTTGGAAAAATTAAGAAACCAATCCAAACGTTTAAAACGTTACGAAACAAATCGAAACGTTTCACCTTTTTATCAATTTAAGTCAAACATTTACAAACGCTACGAAACAAATCCAAACATTTAAAACGTTACTAAACAAATCCAAACATTTCACATTTTTAGCGATTTAAGCCAAACGTTACGAAACAAAACTAATTGTTTCACCTTTTTAGCGATTTAAGCCAAACGTTTACAAATGTTACGAAACAAAACCAAATGTTTCACTTTTTTAGCGATTTAAGTCAAACGTTTACAAACGTTACTAAACAAAACCAAACGAGTCACATTTTTAGCAATTTAAGACAAACGTTTACGACATTACGAAACCAATCAAAACGTCTAAAACGTTACGAAACAAATCCAAACGTTTCACATTTTTAGCGATTTAAGCCAAACGTTTACAAACGTTACGAAACAAAACCAAACGTTTCCCCTTTTTAGCGATTTAAGCCAAACGTTAAGAAACAAAACCAAACGTTTTACTTTTTTAGCGATTTAAGCCAAACATTTACAAACGTTATTAAACAAATCCAAACGTTTCCCATTTTTAGCAATTTAAGCCAAACGCTTACAAACGTTACGAAACAAAACCAAACGTTTCACCTTTTTAGATATTTAAGACAATTGTTTATAAACTTTACGAAATAAATACAGACATTTTGTATTTGTAGCGATTTAAGCCAAACGTTACGAAACAAAACCAAATGTTTCACCTTTTTAGCGATTTAAGCCAAACGTTTACAAATGTTACGAAGCAAATCCGAACATTTCACCTTTTTAGCGATTGAAGCCAAACGTTTCGGTACGTTACAAAAACATTCCAAACATTTAACACTTTTTAGCAATTGAAGCCAAACGTTTACAAATGTTACGAAAAAAACCAAACGTTTCATCGTTTTAGCGATTTAAGCCAAATGTTTACAAATGTTACGAAACAAATCCAAACGTTTCACCTTTTAGCGATTTAAGCCAAATGTTTAAAACGTTATGAAACCAATCCAAATGTTTTAAACGTTACAAAACCCATCCAAAAGTTTTAAACGTTACGAAACAAATCCAAACGTTTCGCCTTTTTAGCTATTTAAGCCAAACGTTTAAAACGTTACAAAACCAATCCAAGTATTTAAAACGTTACGAATCGTTTCACCTTTTTAGCTATTTATGACAAACGTTTACTAACGTTACTAAACAAATCTAAATGTTTGCGTCATTTCTGAGATTTAAGATTACTTCATGTTTTTCCTTTCTTTATCACTTTTACTAGATCCGTAAAAGATAAACAAATGTGAGAATTAGCATCGGTATTCAATACCCAAGCTTTTAAATGAGCAATTGACATTGGAACATGAGATAGATACATTCTTGAAAGAATTGTCATTCCTCTCGCCATTACCCTTTAAGTATTCACAATACTTAATGCAATTTCCATTTCAATATCTTTCGGTTTGATAAAAGAAACACTTTCTTTTAACCGATGTGCATTTTTTTCGCAATAGCCTTGGAGGCATCTAAATATCTTAATCAATCAAAAATATTGTTTTAAACCACTAGCTGATTACTATCGTTAATGTCACTTTAAAGGAATCTATTTAATCTTATTATCCCTTAGACAGCAAAGATCTCTAATTAGTATTCATGTTATTTTGTATATTTAGACCATAATGATTTGGTCTTTATCAAAATAGCCTCCCACTATCTTTTTCGAATCCTACACTTCCAAACTAGGAAATGTGAATCTTTATTGGAAAAGATTTCAAGTGGGTTATTGAGTTCTTATATTCATTTATCTTTCCCTCAAGTACTTAATGCTATTCTTGGAATCAAAATGATATATAAGTGAACAACTACTTGTTCATCATATCTCATATGAGGTTCAATCATTTCAGGCTCCTAATGCTTTCACCCCCAAGTACTTAATGCTATTCTTAGGTTTCCACATTAGTTAAGTTTAACCCATTGAATCAAACGTTACGAAACAAATCACCACTTTTGACCATTTTAGCGATTTAAGCCAAACGTTTACAAACGTTAAAAAACAAATCCAAATGTTTCAATCGCTAAAAACTTTACAAAACAAAAACCAAACAACACCAATCCAAATATTTAAAAAATTAAGAAACATAACCAAACGTTACGAAACAAATCCAAACGATTTAAGCCAAACGTTTACAAACGTTACAAAACAAAACCAAACATTTCACCTTTTTAGCGATTTAAGCCAAACGTTTGGATTAGTTTCGTGGCATTTGAATGTTTGGCTCAAATCGCTAAAAAGGTGAAATCTTTGGATTTGTTTGACAACATTTTAAATGTTTGGATTGGTTTTGTAACTTTTTAAACGTTTGGATTGGTTTTATAACGTTTTAAACATTTGCCTTAAATCGCTAAAAAGGTGAAACATTTGGATTGGTTTTGTAACGTTTTAAATGTTTGGATTTGTTTTGTAACGTTTGTAAACATTTGGCTTAAATCGCTAAAAAGGACGTTTTAAACGTTTGGATTGGTTTTGTAACATTTTATACTTTTGGCTTAAATCACTAAAACTAGGAAACGTTAAAACGTTTTGCTTAAATAGCTAAAAAGGTGAAACGTTTGGATTTATTTCATAACGATTGTAAATATTAGGCTTAAATCGCTAAAAAGGTGAAACTTTTGGATTTGTTTTGAAACGTTTGTAAACGTTTGGCTTAAATCGCTAAAAAGGGAAACGTTTGGATTTGTTTCGCAACGTTTGCAAACGTTTGGATTAAATTGATAAAAAGGCGAAACGTTTAGTTTTATTTCATAACATTTGTAAGAGCTTGGCTTCAATCGCTAAAATAGTGTAACATTTGGATTTGTTTCGTAATGTTTGTAAACTTTTGGCTTAAATCGCAAAAAAGGTGATTGGTTTCGTAACATTTTAAATGTTTGGATTTGTTTCGTAACGTTTAAAATGTTCGGATTGGTTTTGTAACGTTTTAAACGTTTGGCTAAAATTGCTATAAATGTAAAACGTTTGGATTTGTTTAGAAACGTTTGTAAACGTTTGGCTTCAATCGCTAAAAAGGTGAAACGTTTGGTTTTGTTTTATAACGTTTGTAAACATTTGGCTTATATCGCTAAAAAGGTGAAACTTTTGGTTTTGTTTCGCAACGTTTGTAAACATTTGGCTTAAATTGCTAAAATGGGAAAAATTTTAGATTTGTTTCGTAACATTTTAAACGTTTAGATTGGTTACCTTTTTAGCGATTTAAGCCAAACGTTTAAAACGTTACGAAACCAATCCAAACATTTACAAACGCTACAAAACAAATCCAAACGTTTTCCCTTTTCAGCCAAACGATTACAAACGTATACAAATGTTAGGAAACAAAACCAAACGTGTCAATCGCAAAAAATGTTGCGAAACAAAACTAAACGAAACCAATCTAAACGTTTACAACCTTTCACGAAACAAATCCAAACGTTTCACTTTTTTAGCGATTTAAGCCAAATGTTCAGAACATTACGAAACCAATCCAAACGTTTAAAACGTTACCAAACAAATCCAAACGTTTCACCTTTTTATCAATTTAAGCCAAAGGTTACGAAACAAAGCCAAACCTTTTTTGCGATTTAAGCCAAACTCTTTCAAACTTTACGAAACAAATCCAAGTGTATTCCATTTTTAGCGATTTAAGCCAAACGTTTACAAACGTTAAGAAACAAATAAAAATATTTCACCTTTTTATCAATTTAAGCCAAACGTTTAAAACGTTAAGAAACCAATCTAAACGTTTAACAACGTTACAAAACAAATCTAAACGTTTCACCTTTTCAGTTTTAAACATTTGGCTTAAATTGCTAAAAAGGTGAAACGTTTGGATTTGTCTCGTTATGTTTTAAACGTTTGGCTTAAATTGCTAAAAATTTGAATTTGTTTCGTAAAATGTTTGGCTTAAATCGCTAAAAAGGTGAAATATTTGGTACAAATGTCACAAAACAAATCCAATCGTTTTACCATTTTAGCGATTTAAGCCAAACTATTATAAACGTTACGAAACAAAACCAAACGTTTCGCCTTTTTAGCAATTTAAGCCAAACGTTTACAAACATTACGAAACAAATCCAAACGTTTCACCTTTTTAGCGATTTAATCCAAACTTTTAGAAACGTTACAAAATAAATCTAAACATTTCACCTTTTTAGCGATTTAAGCAAAACATATAAAATGTTAAAAAACAATCCAAACGTTTAACATGTTATGAAACAAATCCTAACGTTTCACCTTTTTAGCGATTTGAGCCGAACGTTTAAAACGTTACGAAACCAATCCAAACGTTTAAAACATTACAAAACAAATCCTAACGTTTGGTTTTGTTTCGTAACATTTTAAATGTTTGGATTAGTTTTGTAACGTTTTAAACGTTGGGCTTAAATTGCTAAAAAGGGGAAACGTTTGGTTTGGTTTCGTAACGTTTGTAAACTTTTGGCTTAAATCGCTAAAAAGGGGAAACGTTTGGATTGGTTTGATAATTTTTTAAGCGTTTGGCTTAAATCGCAAAAAGGGGAAACGTTTCGATTTATTTCGAAACGTTTGTAAACGTTTGACTTAAATCGCTAGTAAGGTGAAAACGTTAGGATTGGTTTCGTAACGTTTGAAAACGTTCGACTTAAATCGCTAAAAAGAGGAAACGTTTGGATTGATTTCGTAATGTTTGTAAACGTTTGGCTTAAATCGCTGAAAAGGTGAAACGTTTGGATTTGTTTCATAACGATTATAAATGTTGGGCTTAAATCGCTAAAAAGGTGAAACGTTTGGATTTGTTTCGAAACGTTTGTAAATGTTGGCTTAAATCGCTAAAAAGGCGAAACATTTGGATTTGTTTCGCAACATTTGCAAACGTTTGGCTTAAATTGATAAAAAAAGGCGAAACGTTTGGTTTTGTTTCGTAACATTTGTAAACGTTTGGCTTCCATCACTAAAAAAGTGAAACATTTAGATTTGTTTCGTAACGTTTTTAAACGTTTGGGTTAAATCGCAAAAAAGGTGATTGTTTTCGTTACGTTTTAAATGTTTGGATTTGTTTTGTAACGTTTAAAACGTTTGGATTGGTTTCGTAACGTTTGAAACGTTTGGCTTAAATTTCTATAAATGTAAAACGTTTGGATTTGTTTTGGAACGTTTGTAATCATTTGGCTTCAATCGCTAAAAAGGTGAAACGTTTGGATTTGTTTTATAACGTTTGTAAACATTTGACTTAAATCGCTAAAAAGGTGAAACGTTTGGTTTTGTTTCGCAACGTTTGTAAACGTTTGGCTTAAATTGCTAAAATGGGGAAAAGTTTGGATTTGTTTCGTAACGTTTTAAACGTTTGGATTGATTACCTTTTTAGCGATTTAAGCCAAACGTTTAAAACGTTACGAAACCAATCCAAACGTTTACAAACGCTACAAAACAAATCCAAACGTTTCATTATTTAAGCCAAACGATTACAAACGTATACAAATGCTAGGAAACAAAACCAAACGTGTCAATCGCTAAAAATGTTGCGAAACAAAACTAAACGAAACCAATCTAAACGTTTACAACCTTTTACGAAACAAATCCAAACCTTTCATCTTTTTAGCGATTTAAGCCAAACGTTCAGAACGTTACGAAACCAATCCAAACGTTTAAAACGTTATGAAACAAATCGAAACGTTTCCCCTTTTAATTAATTTAAGCCAAACGTTTACAAACGTTATGAAACAGAGCCAAACATTTTTAGCAATTTAAGCCAAACTTTTACAAACTTTACGAAACAAATCGAAATGTATCCCATTTTTTGCGATTTAAGCCAAACATTTACAAACGTTAAGAATCCAATACAAATGTTTTCACCTAATTAGCGATTTAAGCCAAACGTTTACAAACGTTACGAAACAAATCCAAATGTTTCACCTTTTTAGCGATTTAAGCCAAAGGTTTACAAACATTACGAAACAAATCCAAACGTTTCCCCTTTTTAACGGTTTCAGCCAAACATTTACAAACGTTACGAAACCAATACAAACGTGTTCCCCTAATTAGGGATTTAAGCCTAACGTGTCCAAACGTTACGAAACAAATCCAAATGTTTCCCCTTTTTAGCGATTTAAGCCAAACATTTACAAACATTATGAAACCAATCCATACGTTTCCCCTTTTTAGCAATTTAAGTCGAACATTTACAAACGTTACGAAACCAATCCTAACGTTTTCACTTTACTAGCGATTTAAGTCAAACGTTTACAAACGTTTCGAAATAAATCCAAATGTGTCCCTTTTTCAGCGATTTAAGGCAAACGTTTAAAACATTATCAAACCAATCCAAACATTACCCCTTTTTAGCGATTAAGCCAAACGTTTACAAACGTTACGAAACCAAACCAAACGTTTCACCTTTTTAGTAATTTAAGCCCAACGTTTAAAACGTTACGAAACCAATGCAAACGTTTGGATTTGTTTTGTAACGTTTTAAATGTTTGGATTGGTTTCGTAACGTTTTAAACTTTCGGCTAAAATTGCTAAAAAGGTGAAACATTTGGATTTGTTTCGTAACATGTTAAACGTTTGGATTGGTTTTTTAACATTTTATGTGTTTTGCTTAAATCGCTAAAAAGGTGAAACGTTTAGATTTGTTTTCTAACGTTTGTAAACGTTTGGATTAAATCGCTAAAAAGGGGAAACGTTTGGATTGGTATGATAATGTTTTAAACGTTTGGCTTTAATCGCTAAAAAAGAGACACATTTGGATTTATTTCGAAACGTTTGTAAACATTTGACTTAAATCGCTAGTAAAGTGAAAACGTTAGGATTGGTTTCGTAACTTTTGTAAACGTTCGGCTTAAATCGCTAAAAAGGGGAAACGTATGGATAGGTTTTGCAATGTTTGTAAACGTTTGGCTTAAATCGCTAAAAAGGTGAAACATTTGGATTTGTTTTGTAATGTTTGTAAACGTTTGGCTTAAATCGCTAATTAGGTGAAAAGGTTTGTATTGGTTTCGTAACATTTGTAAACGTTTGGCTTAAATCGTTAAAAAGGGGAAACGTTTGGATTTGTTTCGTAATGTTTGTAAACGTTTGGCTTAAATCGCTAAAAAGAGGAAACATTTGGATTGGTTTGATAATGTTTTAAACGTTTGGCTTAAATCGAAAAAGAGGGGAAACGTTTGTAAATGTTTGACTTAAATCGCTAGTAAGGTGAAAACTTTAGGATTGGATTCGTAACGTTTGTAAACGTTCGGCTTAAATAGCTAAAAAGGGGAAACGTTTGGATTGGTTTCTTAATGTTTGTAAACGTTTGGCTTATATCGCTAAAAAGGTAAAACGTTTTGATTTGTTTCATAACGATTGTAAATGTTGGGCTTAAATCGCTAAAAAGGTGAAACATTTGGATTTGTTTCGAAACGGTTGTAAACGTTTGGCTTAAATCGCTAAAAAGGGGAAACGTTTGGATATTTTTCGCAACGTTTGCAAATGTCTGGCTTTAATTGATAAAAAGCCGAAAGGTTTAGTTTTGTTTCGTAACATTTGTAAACGTTTGACTTCAATCGCTAAAAAAATGTAACATTTGAATTTGTTTCGTAACGTTTGTAAACGTTTGGCTTAAATTGCAAAAAAGGTGATTGGTTTCGTAACGTTTTAAATGTTTGGATTTGTTTCGTAACATTTAAAACGTTTGGATTGGTTTCTTAACGTTTTAAACGTTTGGCTTAAATTGCTATAAATGTAAAACGTTTGGATTTGTTTCGAAACGTTTTTAAACGTTTGGCTTCAATCGCTAAAAAGGTGAAACGTTTGGATTTGTTTTATAACGTTTGTAAACATTTGGCTTAAATCGCTAAAAAGGTGAAACGTTTGGTTTTGTTTCGCAACGTTTGTAAACTTTTGGCTTATATTGCTAAAATGGGGAAAAGTTTGGATTTGTTTCGTAACGTTTTAAACGTTTGGATAGGTTACCTTTTTAGCGATTTATGCCAAACGTTTATAATTTTAAGAAACCAATCCTAACGTTTACAAACGCTACAAATCAAATCCAAACGTTTCACCTTTTAATCCAAACGATTACAAACGTATACAAACGTTAGGAAACAAAACAAAACCTGTCAATCGCTAAAAATGTTGCAAAACAAAACCAAACGAAACTAATCTAAACGTTTACAACCTTTTACGAAACAAATCCAGACGTTTCACCTTTTTAGCGATTTAAGCCAAACATTCAGAACGTTATGAAACCAATCCAAACGTTTCACCTTTTTATTAATTTAAGCCAAACTCTTAAAAACGTTACGAAACAAAGCCAAAACTTTTTAGCGATTTAAGCCAAACTTTTACAAACTTTACAAAACAAATCCAAACGTATTCCATTTTTAGCGATTTAAGCCAAACGTTAAGAAACAAATAAAAATATTTCACCTTTTTATCAATTTAAGCCAAACGTTTAAAACGTTACGAAACCAATCCAAACGTTTAACAACGTTACAAAACAAATCCAAACGTTTCACCTTTTTAGTTTTAAACATTTGGCTTAAATCGCTAAAAAGGTGAAACGTTTGGATTTGTTTCGTAATGTTTTTAACGTTTGGCTTAAATTGCTAAAAATGTGAATTTGTTTCGTAAAATATTTGGCTTAAATCATTAAAAAGGTGAAATATTTGGTACAAATGTAACAAAACAAATCCAAACGTTTCACCGTTTTAGCGATTTAAGCCAAACGATTATAAACGTTACGAAACAAAACCAAACAATTCCCCATTTTAGCAATTTAAGCCAAACGTTTACAAACATTACGAAACAAATCCATACATTTCACCTTTTTAGCGATTTAATCCAAACGTTTACAAATGTTACGAAACAAATCAAAAAGTTTCACCTTTTTAGCGATTTAAGCAAAACGTATAAAACGTTAAAAAACCAATCCAAACGTTTCACCTTTTTAGCGATTTGATCCGAATATTTAAAATGTTACGAAACCAATCCTAACGTTTAAAACGTTACAAAACAAATCCAAACGTTTGGTTTTGTTTCATAACTTTTTAAATGTTTGGATTGGTTTCGTAATGTTATAAACGTTTGCATTGGTTTCGTAACGTTTTAAACGTTGGGCTTAAATTGCTAAAAAGGTGAAACTTTTGGTTTGGTTTCGTAACGTTTGTAAACGCTTGGCTTAAATCGCTACAAAGGGGAAACGTTTGGATTGGTTGGATAATGTTTTAAATGTTTAGCTTAAGTTGCTAAAAAGGGGAAACATATGGATTTATTTCGAAACGTTTGTAAACATTTGACTTAAATTGCTAGTAAGGTGAAAACGTTAGCATTGGTTTCGTAACGTTTGTAAACGTTCGGCTTAAATCGCTAAAAAGGGGAAACATTTGGATTGGTTTCTTAATGTTTGTAAATGTTTGTCTTAAATCGCTAAAAAGGTGAAACGTTTGGATTTGTTTCATAACGATTGTAAATGTTGGGCTTAAATCACTAAAAAGGTGAAACGTTTGGATTTGTTTCGAAACGTTTATAAACGTTTGGCTTAAATCGCTAAAAAGGTGAAACGTTTGGATTTCTTTCGCAACTTTTGCAAACGTTTGGCATTAATTGATAAAAAGGCAAAACGTTTAGTTTAGTTTTGTTTCGTAACATTTGTAAACGTTTGGCTTCAATCGCTAAAAAAGTGTAACATTTGGATTTGTTTCGTAACGTTCGTAAACGTTTGGCTTAAATCGCAAAAAAGGCTATTGGTTTCGTAATGTTTTGAATGTTTGGATTTGTTTCGTAACGTTTAAAACGTTTGGATTGGTTTCGTAACGTTTTAAACGTTTGGCTTAAATTGCTATAAATGTAAAACGTTTGGATTTGTTTCGAAACATTTGTAAATGTTTGGCTTCAATCGCTAAAAAAGGTGAAACGTTTGGATTTGTTTTATAACGTTTGTAAACATTTGGCTTAAATCGCTAAAAAGGTGAAACGTTTGTAAACGTTTGTCTTAAATTGCTAAAATGGGGAAAAGTTTGGATTTGTTTCGTAACGTTTTAAACGTTTGGATTGGTTACCTTTTTAGCGATTTAAGCCAAACGTTTAAAACATTACGAAACCAATCCAAACGTTTACAAACGCTACAAAACAAATCCAAACGTTTCACCTTTTAAGCCAAACGATTACAAACGTATACAAACGTTAGGAAACCAAAACAAAACGTCTCAATCGCTAAAAATGTTACGAAACAAAACCAAACGAAACCAATCTAAATGTTTACAACCTTTTACGAAACAAATCCAAACATTTCACCTTTTTAGCGATTTAAGCCAAACGTTCAGAACGTTACGAAACCAATCCAAACGTTTAAAACGTTATGAAACAAATCGAAACGTTTCCCCTTTTAATCAATTTAAGCCAAACGTTTACAAACGTTACGAAACAAAGCCAAACGTTTTTAGCGATTTAAGCCAAACTTTTACAAACTTTACGAAACAAATCCAAACGTATCCCATTTTTATCAATTTAAGCCTAACGTTTAAAACGTTACGAAACCAATCCAAACGTTTAACAATGTTAAAAAACAAATCCAAACGTTTCACCTTTTTATTTTTAAACATTTGGCTTAAATCGCTAAAAAGGTGAAACGTTTGGATTTGTTTCGTAATGTTTTAAACCTTTGGCTTAAATTGCTAAAAATGTGAATTTGTTTCGTAAAATGTTTGGCTTATATCACTAAAAAGGTAAAACATTTGGTACAAATGTTACAAAACAAATCCAAACGTTTCACCGTTTTAGCGATTTAAGCCAAACGATAATAAACGTTACGAAACAAAACCAAACATTTTGCCTTTTTAGCAATTTAAGCCAAACCTTTACAAACATTGCAAAACAAATCCAAACGTTTCACCTTTTTAGCGATTTCTTCCAAACGTTTACAAACGTTACGAAACTAAACCAAACGTTTCACCTTTTTAATGATTTAAGCAAAACATATAAAATGTTAAAAAAACCAATCCAAACGTTTAACATGTTACGAAACAAATCCAAACGTTTCACCTTTTTAGCGATTTGAGCCGAATGTTTAAAACGTTACGAAACCAATCCAAACGTTTAAAACGTTTCGAAACTAATCCAAACGTTTAAAACGTTACAAAACTAATCCAAACGTTTGGTTTTGTTTCGTAACGTTTTAAAGTTTGGATTAGTTTCGTAACGTTATAAACGTTTGCATTGGTTTCGTAACATTTTAAACTTTAGGCTTAAATTGCTAAAAAGGTGAAACGTTTGTTTTGGTTTCGTAACGTTTGTAAACGTTTGGCTTAAATCGCTAAAAAGGGAAAACGTTTGGATTGGTTTGATAATGTTTTAAACGTTTGGCTTAAATCGCTAAAAAAGGGACACATTTGGATTTATTTCAAAACATTTGTAAACCTTTGACTTAAATCGCTAGTAAAGTGAAAATGTTAGGATTGGTTTCGTAATGTTTGTAAACGTTCGGCTTAAATAGCTAAAAAGGGGAAACGTATGGATTGGTTTCGTAATGTTTGTAAACGTTTAGCTTAAATCGCTAATAAGGTGAAACATTTGGATTTGTTTCGTAACGTTTGTAAACGTTTGGCTTAAATCGCTAATCAGGTCAAAACGTTTGTATTGGTTTCGTAATGTTTGTAAACATTTGGCTTAAATCGTTAAAAAGGGTAAACGTTTGGATTTGTTTTTTAATGTTTGTAAATGTTTGGCTTAAATCGCTAAAAAGGGGAAACATTTGGATTTGTTTTGTAACGTTTGTAAACGTTTGGATTAGATCGCTAAAAATGTGAAACGTTTGTATTTGTTTCGTAAATCGCTAATCCAAACGTTTGGCTTAAATTGCTAAAAAGGTGAAACGTTTAGATTTGTTTCATAATGTTTTTGGTTTCGCAACGTTTGTACACGTTTGGCTTAAATCGCTAAAAAGGTGAAACGTTTGGATTTGTTTCGTACCGTTTGTAAACGTTTGGCTTAAATCGCTAAAAAGGTGAAACGTTTGAATTTGGCTTCAATCGCTAAAAACGTGAAACGTTTGGATTTGTTTCGTAGCGTTTTAAACGTTAACAAATATTACGAAACATATCCAAATGTTTCCCCTTTTTAGCAATTTAAGCCAAACGTTTAAAACGTTACGAAACCAATCCAAACGTTTAAAACGTTATGAAACAAATCTAAATGTTTCACGTTACACCTTTTTAGTGATTTAAGCCAAACATTTACAAACATTACGAAACAAATCAAAACTTTTAAAATGTTACGTAGTGATTTAAGCCAAACGTGTAAACCGTAACGAAACAAACAAACATTTCACCTGTTTATCAATTCAAGCAAAACGTTTAAAATATTACGAAACAAATCCAAACGTTTAACCTTTTTAGCAATATAAGCCAAACATTTAAAACGTTACGAAACCAATCCAAACGTTTACAAATGTTACGAAATAAATCCAATCGTTCAAACGTTACAAAACAAATCCAAAATTTTCTCATTTTTAGCGATTTAAGCCAAAAATTTAAAACGTTAGGAAACAAATCCAAACGTTTCAAACGTTACGAAACAAATCGAAGTGTTTAACATTTTAAGGTATTTAAGCCAAACCTTTCCAAACGTTACGAAACAAATCCAAACCTTCACAGACATTATAAAACAAATCAAAACGTTTACCTATTTTAGCGATTTAAGCCAAATATTTACAAACGATACGAAACAAAACCGAACATTTCACCTTTTTACAAACGTTACGAAACAAAACCAAATGTTTTAAACGTTACGAAACAAATCCAAACGTTTCACCTTTTCACAAAGGTTACAAAACAAAACCAAACGTTTTAAACGTTACGAAACAAATCCAAACTTTTCCCCTTTTTAGCGATTTAAGCTAAATGTTTACAAACGTTACGAAACAAAACCAAATGTTTCCCCTTTTTAGCGATTTAAGTGAAACATTTACAAACTTTACGAAATAAATCCAAACATTTTACCTTTTTAACAATTTAAGCCTAAGGTTTAAACATTACAAAACCAATCCAAACGTTTAAAACGTTACGAAACTAATCCAAACGTTAAAAACGTAGCGATTTAAGCAAAAAGTTTAAAATGTTACGAAACAAAGCAAAACGTTTACAAACGTTATGAAACCAATCTAAATGTTTTACCTTTTTAGCAATTTAAGCCAAATTTTTAGAAACGTTAAAAAATAAATCCAAACGTTTCACTTTTTTAGCGATTGAAGCCAAACGTTTACAAACGTTACGAAACAAAACCAAACGTTTCACCTTTTTAGCGATTTAAGCCAAACGTTTAAATGCGTTAGGAAACAAATACTAAGGTTTCACCTTTTTAGTGATTTAAGCAAAACGTTTAAAACGTTACGAAACCAATCCAAACGTTTAAAACGTTACAAAAAAAAATCCTAACGTTTCCCCTTTTTAGCGATTTAAGCAAAACGTTTAAAACATTACGAAACCAATCCAAACATTTACAAACGTTATGAAACAAAACCAAATGTTTCACCTTTTTAGAGATATAAGCCAAACGTTTAAAACGTTACGAAACAAAGCCAAACGTTTACAAACATTACGAAACCAATCTAAACATTTCCCCTTTTTAGCAATTTAAGCCAAACGTTTACAAATGGTACGAAACAAATCGAATGTTTTACCTTTTTAGCGATTTAAGCCAAACGTTTATAAACGTTAGGAAGCAAATCCAAATGTTTCCCCTTTTATCGATTTAAGTCAAACATTTACAAATGTTACGAAACAAATCCAAACGTTTCACCATTTTGCAATTTAACCCAAAAGTTTAAAACGCTACAAAACCAATCCAAACGTTTAAAACATTACGAAACTAATCCAAACGTTTAAAACGTAGCGATTTAGCTTAACGGTTAAAACGTTACGAAACAAAGCCAAACGTTTACAAACGTTATGAAACCAATCCAAACGTTTCCCCTTTTTAGCAATTTAAGCCAAACGTTTAGAAACGTTACAAAACAAATCCAAAAGTTTCACCATTTTTAGCGATTTAAGCCAAACGTTTGCAACCGTTACGAAACAAATCCTAAAGTTTCACCTTTTTAGCGATTTAGGCCAAACATTTAAAATGTTACGAAACCAATCCAAACGTTTAAGACTTTATAAAAAAAATCATAACATTTCACTTTTTGAGCGATTTAAGCCAAACGTTTAAAACGTTACGAAACCAATCCAAACGTTTCACCTTTTTAGCAATTTAAGCCAAACGATTACAAACGTTACGAAACAAATCCAAAAATTTCACCTTTTTTAGCGACTTAAGCAAAAAGTTTACAAATGTTACGAACCAAAACCAAACGTTTCATCTTTTTTAGCGATTAAAGTCAAACGTTTCACATTTTTAGCGATTTAAGCCAAACGTTTAAAATGTTATGAAACCAATCCAAACGTTTAAAACCTTATTAAACCAACCAAAAGTTGCAAATTTTTAGCGATTTACGCCAACCGTTTACAAACATTACGAAACAAAACCTAACGTTTCCCCTTTTGTAGAAATTTAAGCCAAATGTTAACAAACGTTATGAAACAAAACCAAACGTTTCTCCTATTTAGCAATTTAGGCCAAATGTTTACAACCATTACGAAACATTTCACCTTTTTAGCAATTTAAGCCAAACGTTACGAAACAAATCCAAAGTTTTGCCTTTTTAGCTATTTAAGCCAAAAGTTGAAAAAGTTACAAAACTAATCCAAACGTTTAAAACGTTACCAAACAAATCGAAACGTTTCACGTTTTTAGCAATTTAATTCAAAAATTTACAAACGCTACGAAACCAATCCAAACGTTTAAAACGTTATGAAACAAATACAAACGTTTCACATTTTTAGTGATTTAAGCCAAACGTTACGAAACAAAACCAATTATTTCACCTTTTTAGCAATTTAAGCCAAACGTTTACAAACGTTACGAAACAAAACCAAATGTTTCACTTTTTTAGCGATTTAAGCCAAACGTTTACAAACGTTACTAAACAAATCCAAACGAGTCACATATTGAACAATTTAAGACAAACGTTGACGACGTTACGAAACCAATCCAAATGTTTAAAACGTTACGAAACAAATCCAAACGTATCACAATTTTAGGGATTTAAGCCAAACGTTTACAAATGTTACGAAACAAAACCAAACGTTTCCCCTTTTTAGCGATTTAAGCCAAACATTTAAATACGTTAGGAAACAAATACTAAGGTTTCACCTTTTTAGTGATTTAAGCAAAACGTTTAAAACGTTACGAAACCAATCCAAACGTTTAAAACGTTACAAAAAAAATCCTAACGTTTCCCCTTTTTAGCGATTTAAGCCAAATGTTTAAAATGTTACGAAACCAATCAAAACATTTACAAACGTTATGAAACAAAACCAAATGTTTCACCTTTTAGCGATATAAGCCAAACATTTAAAACGTTACGAAATAAAGCCAAACGTTTACAAACATTACGAAACCAATCCAAACGTTTCCCCTTTTTAGCAGTTTAAGCCAAACGTTTACAAATGTTAGGAAACAAATCCAATGTTTTACCTTTTTAGCGATTTAAGCCAAATGTTTATAAACGTTACGAAGTAAATCCAAACGTTTCCCCTTTTTATCGATTTAAGTCAAACATTTAAAAACGTTTACGAAACAATTCCAAACGTTTCACTATTTTTGCGATTTAAGCCAAAAGTTTAAAACGCTACAAAACCAATCCAAACGTTTAAAACGTTACGAAACTAATCCAAACGTTTAAAACGTAGCGATTTAGCTAAACGATTAAAACGTTACCAAACAAAGCCAAACGTTTACAAACGTTATGAAACCAATCCAAAAGTTTCCCCTTTTTAGCAATTTAAGCCAAACGTTTACAAACGTTACAAAACAAATCCAAAAGTTTTCCCATTTTTAGCGATTTAAGCCAAACGTTTGCAAACGTTCCGAAACAAATCCTAAGGTTTCACCTTTTTAGCGATTTAGGCAAAACATTTAAAATGTTATGAAACCAATCCAAACGTTTAAGACTTTATAAAAAAATCATAACGTTTCACTTTTTAGCGATTTAAGCCAAACGTTTAAAACGTTACGAAACCAATCCAAACGTTTACAAACGTTACAAAACAAAACCAAATGTTTCCCCTTTTTAGCGATTTAAGCCAAACGTTTAAAACATTACGAAATAAATCCAAACATTTACAAACGTTACGAAACCAATCCAAACGTTTTCCCTTTTTAGCAATTTAAGCCAAACGATTACAAACGTTACGAAACAAATCCAAAAATTTCACCTTTTTTAGCGATTTAAGCCAAAAGTTTACAAACGTTACGAACCAAAACCAAACGTTTCATCTTTTTTAGCGATTTAAGTCAAACATTTCACATTTTGAGCGATTTAAGCCAAACGTTTAACGTTACGAAACCAATCCAAACGTTTAAAACGTTATTAAACCAACCAAAAGTTGCAAATTTTTAGCGATTTAAGCCAACCGTTTACAAACGTTACGAAAAAAAACCTAACGTTTCCCCTTTTGTAGAAATTTAAGCCAAATGTTAACAATCGTTACGAAATAAAACCAAACGTTTCTCCTATTTAGCAATTTAGGCCAAACGTTTACAAACGTTACGAAACATTTCACCTTTTTAGCAATTTAAGCCAAACGGTTACAAACGTTACGAAACAAATCCAAACTTTTTGCCTTTTTAGCTATTTAAGCCAATAGTTGAAAAACTTACAAAACTAATCCAAACGTTTAAAACGTTGCGAAACAAATCGAAACGTTTCACGTTTTTAGCAATTTAATTCAAAAATTTACAAACGCTACGAAACCAATCCAAACGTTTAAAACGTTACGAAATAAATACAAACGTTTCACAATTTAGTGATTTAAGCCAAACGTTACAAAACAAGACCAATTGTTTCACCTTTTTAGCGACTTAAGCCAAACGTTTACAAACGTTACGAAACAAAACCAAATGTTTCACTTTTTTAGCGATTCAAGCCAAACGTTTACAAACGTTACTAAACAAATCCAAACGAGTCACATATTTAACGATTTAAGACAAACGTTTACGACGTTACAAAACCAATCCAAATGTTTAAAACGTTACGAAACAAATCCAAACGTTTCACAATTTTAGGGATTTGAGCCAAACGTTTACAAACGTTACGCAACAAAACCAAACGTTTCTCCTTTTGTAATATTTTAAGCCAAACGTTGACAAACCTAAGAAAACAAAACCAAACGTTTCTCATTTGTAGCAATTTAGGCCAAACATTTACAAACGTTACGAAACATTTCACCTTTTTAGCAATCTATGCCAAACATTTAAAAACGTTACGAAAAAAATCCAAATGTTTCACCTTTTTAGCGATTTAAGCCAAAAGTTGAAAATGTTACAAAACCAATCCAAACCTTTAAAACGTTATGAAATAAATCGAAATGTTTCACCTTTTTAGCGATTTAAGCCAAAAGTTAAAAATGTTACAAAACCAATCCAAACCTTTAAAACGTTATGAAATAAATCGAAATGTTGAAAATGTTACGAAACCAATCCATACGTTTAACACGTTACGAAACAAATCCAAACGTTTCATATTTTTAGCGATTTAAGCCAAACGTTACGAAACAAAACCAATTGTTTCACCTTTTTAGCGATTTAAGCCAAACGTTTACAAACGTTACGAAACAAAACCGAATGTTTAAGTTTTTTAGCGATTTAAGCCAAACGTTTACAAACGTTATGAAACAAAACCAAATGTTTCACCTTTTTAGCGATTTAAGCCAAACGTTTACAAACGATACGAAACAAAACCAAAAGCTTCACTTTTTTAGCGATTTAAGCCAAACGTTTACAAATATTACTAAACAAATCCAAACGTTTCACATTTTTAGCGATTTAAGCTAAACGTTTACGAACGTTACGAAACAAATTCAAACGTTTTACCTTTTTAGCCATTTAAGCCAAACGTTTACAAACGTTACGGCACAAATCCAAACCCTTTTAGCGATTTAAGCCAAATGTTTACAAACGTTACGCAACAAATCCAAACGTTTCCCAGTTTTAGCGATTGAAGCCAAACGTTTACAAACGTTACGAAACAAAACCAAACGCTTCACCTTTTTAGAGATTTAAGACAAACGTTTACAAACATTATGAAACTAATACATACATTTTGTATTTTTAGCGATTTAAGCCAAACGTTTCGAAACAAAACCAAACGGTTCATCTTTTCAGCGATTGAAGCCAAACGTTTACAAACGTTACGAAACAAAACCAAACGTTTCATCTTTTTAGCGATTTAAGCCAAATATTTACAAATGTTGTGAAACAAATCCAAACGTTTCACCTTTTTAGCGATTTAAGCCAAATGTTTAAAACTTTATGAAACCAATCCAAACGTTTTAAACGTTACAAAGACAATTCAAATGTTTTAAACGTTACGAAACAAATCCAAACGTTTGACCTTTTTAGCGATTTAAGCCAAACGTTTCAAACCTTACGAAACCAATCCAAATATTTAAAACATTACGAATCGTTTCACCTTTTTAGCTATTTATGACAAAAGTTTACAAACGTTACGAAACAAATCTAAAAGTTTCATCTCTTTATCGATTTAAGCCAAACGTTTACAGATGTTACAAAACAAATCCAAATGTTTCACCTTGTTAGCAATTTAGGCCAAACATTTACAAACGTTACGAAACAAAACCAAACGTTTAAAACGTTGCGACACAAATCCAAACGTTTCACCCTTTGATTTAAGCAAAACGTTTACAAACGTTACCAAACAAACCCAAACGTAGAAACAATCCAGAATACTTACCGGTGCACACAGTCTGTAAACGTTTCCCAAATCCTAACGTTTTGGCTTAATTTGCTAAAAAGTTGAAACGTTTGGATTTGTTTCGTAACGTTTGTAAACGTTTGGCTTAAATCGCTAAAAGGGTGAAACGTTAGGATCTGTTTTGTATCGTTTTAAACTTTTAACTTAATTCACTAAAAAGATGAAACCTTAGGATTTTTTACTAACGTTTTAAACGTTTGGCTTAAATCATTAAAAAGGTAAAATATTTGGATTTATTTTGTAACGTTTTAAACTTTTGGCTTAAATCGCTAAAAAAGTAAAAGTTAGGATTTGTTTCGTAACATTTTGAACATTTGAATTTGTTTCGTAACATTTTAAACGTTTTGCTTAAATCCCTAAAAAAGTAAAATGTTTAAAATGGTTTCGTAACGTTTTAAACGTTTGGGTTAAATCACTACAAAAGTGAAACGTTTGAATTTATTTCAATATGTTTTAAACGTTTGGCTTAAATTGCTAAAAAGCCAAAACGTTAGGATTTGTTTCTTAATGTTTTAAACGTTTGGCTTAAATCGCTAAAAAGGCGAGACATTAGGATTTCTTTCGTAATTTTTTAAACGTTTGCCTTAAATCGCTAAAAAGGTGAAACGTTAGGATTTGTTTCGTAATGTTTTAAACGTTTGGATTGGTTTCTCAACGTTTTAAATGTTTGGCTTAAATAGCTAAAAAGGTGAAACGTTTGGATTTGTTTCATAGCGTTTGTAAACATTTGTCTAAAATCGCTAAAAAGGTGAAACATTTGGATTGCTTCGTAACGTTTTAAACATTTAGCTTAAATCGCTAAAAAGATGAAACATTTGGATTTGTTTCGTAACATTTGTAAAGGTTTGGCTTAAATCGCTAAAAAGGTGAAACATTTGGATTTGTTTCGTAACGTTTGCGAACGTTTGGCTTAAGTAGCTTAAAAGGTGAAACGTTTGGATTTGTTTTGTAACGTTTTAAACGTTCGAATTGGTTTCGTAACGTTTTAAACGTTTGGCTTAAATTGCTAAAAAGGGGAAACTTTTGGATTTGTTTCGTAACGTTAGTAAACGTTTGGTTTAAATCGCTAAAAAGGTAAAACGTTAGGATCTGTTTGGTAACATTTTAATCTTTTAACTTAAATCGCTAAAAAGGTGAAACGTTAAGATTTGTTTACTAACATTTTAAACGTTTGGCTTAAATTTCTAAAAAGGTGAAACATTAGGATTTGTTTCATAACATTTTAAACGTTTGGATTGGTTTTGCAACGTTTTAAACGTTTGGCTTAAATCGCTAAAATGGGAAAACGTTTGGATTTGTTTCGTAACATTTGTAAATGTCTGGCTTAAATCGGTAAAAAGGATAAACGTTTGGATTTGTTTCGAAGCGTTTATATATGTTTGGTTTGAATCACTAAAAAGGTGAAAAGGTAGGATTTTTTTCGTAACGTTTTAAACGTACGAAATTGTTTCATAACATTTTAAACGTTTGGCTTAAATTGCTAAAAGGGTGAAACGTTAGGATTTGTTTCGTTTTAAACATTTTGATTTGTTTCGTAACATTTTAAACGTTTGGCTTAAATCACTAAAAAGGTGAAACATTTGGATTTTTTTAACGTTTTAAATTTTGGCTTAAATCGCTAAATAGGGAAAACGTCAGGATTTGTTTCGTAACGTTCTAAACGTTTGGATTTGTTTCGAAACACTTTAAATGTTTTGCTTAAATTTCTAAAAAGGTAAAACGTTCGGAGTTGTTTTGTAACGTTTTAAACGTGTAATACCTCGTGTTTTTCCGGCTAGTTCCGATGAACTTTCCATTATACCTTGGATTTGTTTGAGTTGGTTTGACTTCTCGAAAACATGGTTTGAAGGTTCATGACCTCTTGAATGATGTTTTATGATGTTTTGAGTGGGGTTTGGGGAATATTAAACTCTCTGGGTCACTCAAGTCTTAGGAAATCTCAAAAAGGTCACTAAAGTCAATTTTTATACAAAATGGTCACTGAACTATACTTCTTATTACAAAAGGATTCATCCATATAAAACGATGTAAGAACCTAACATTTTTGCTTACGTGGCATGCCAAAATTACAAAAAGTAACATAGTTCAGTGACCTTTTTGTAATTAAAGGAATAATCCAATGATTTTTTTGTAGTTCATAAAGAGTTTATTGTTCATTTCGTAACAATTCACTGTTTTTAAAGTCAAATTTCACGTTTTTCCTTCTTGGGCAGAAAAATTAGCGGTCGCCAACTTTAGTTAGCGGTCTCCAACTACTTTGCGGTCGCCAACTTGCACTGTACAGTTCGCTGTTTTTCTATAAATACCACCTTATTCGACCTAAATCAGTTTTGAACTTTTCTTTAAACTCTATTGCGGCTGTCACTCTCAGATTATCATCTCCTATTGATTCCTCAACATATTCTCTTCAATTGTAAGTATTTTAATCAACTATTTCAACATTTAATTCCTTAAAACTCATTCATTCGAATTCTTATTAATTATTCTCTATTATATGTTGCTATAGGCTGAATTGAGTTATTATTTTTTTGGGTTTTCTCTTTTTGATCATTATTAATCTATTTCAAGAGTTTAGTGGTTCTAATCCTTTACTTTGAATTGTAGAGATTGTTAGATATTGGTTTAGTTTATTACTTTGGGTGATATAGCATGTTGTATATTATGTTTTGACTTGATTGAAATCTGAGATTTCATACTTTGGGTGTTGTTGTTGTTAATTGTTACTGTTCTTACTTGATTAGCTTGGAATCATTGCTTAGACTAAGGGCTATGTGACTTGGCTTGTGGTTATGAATTAAATTATGTTTCTCCTTTTATAAAAATCTGGAAATACCTATAGAAATTGATAATAGGTGGCTAGTTAAGAACCTTACATTGGGTGACTTGAGATCATTGGCTAGAATTAAGTGTGGTAATAAATTGTAGGTTTCTAAAAGTAATCCGATGTTATAAAGGCATATAAATATGGCTGAAAATTATCTTTTCAAAAGGGTTATTTTGATAGTTCTAATACGTTAGGCTAATTGATTGAATTGGAAATTGTTGCACAAATCGTTTATAAGTTGAGATAAGTTACCATTGTTTTGATAGTGGATTAAAAAGGTAATGTCAAATCTGAATTGGTTGGTTTATAAGTGTTCATAATCATTGTTGTATCTATTTAAAGTGATTTAACACGTTGTGTTTGTTTGGGTAATCTTTTGCCAAGTGTTGGCTTAGGTGTTGGCGTGTTGTTACAATTGGATTGTTAGTGATGTTAAGTGTTGAGTTCCTTTGTTTTAAAGTTAATATTGTTGGAAAGATATTCCGGATTTTAAAAGTTTGTTTATACATTGGTTTTGGGTGGGTTAGACTTTGGTCGCCCGAGTTGTGGGAAGAAATTGAGCATAGTGATGACTCAGTTGACTCACTACTTTGTAATCACTTATTTCAGATAAAGTTGATTTGGGTTTTTGCCCACTCTGGTTTATGTTTTAAAGGTCGGGGACTCAACTTAACTTGACTTGTTATTGCTTGTTATTTAATTGAGTAGTGTGTTATTATGATGGGCTTTATCTTGACTTGTCGTTTGTGCTAGTCATATGTGGTGTCTAGTACTCTTTAGAGTTAGGGTCTGTTTTTAATTATTATTTATACCTTGTTTAGACTCGTCGACCGTTCGTGTTTCGGAGACGAACCATGATTAAAGATTGCTTGCAGAGTTGTCACGTGGATTAGCAAACAGTGAGTTTGTACTTACTATTTACCGCTTTATTAAATAAATTATTATTTTAATATCTATATATTGTATACGTACAATTACGAACTGTTGTTCCATTATGGCTCTTAGTTGGAACATGCTACCTAATGGGCATCATTAGGACTGCGTGCGCACCGGTATTGATCTAGATAAGGTATGTGATATGTGGTGGTAACTCGGTGTGAGCATAGCTCTCGGGACCAGTAGAGTAACTCGGTGTAGCTCAGATCTCGGGACTCTAGGTATGGATTAAGAGTGGTCGGTGGTAACTCGGTGTAGCTCAGCTCTCGGGACCAGGCCTATTGGATTATGGTTATATTTAGAATTGTGGATTAGGGTTCCAACTATTATACGTAATGTTTATATTAAATGTTTTAAAGGGGTTTTAAAGGTTTTTCACTTGATAAATGTAAATAGTGGTATGAACTGATCTCAGTATATCTGACCCCGTTGTTTTACCAATCTTTTCCAGGGTTATGATTTGAGCAAGTCAGCTGCTCTCCGATTCTTTATTTCCTCGGAGGTTTTACTTTATATTTTGATAAAGTTAGTAAACTGATTTTAATCTTAGACCGCATAGTAATTAGAAATCGCATTTGTCTAATACTTGTTATCAGAATTATTCTACTGAATTTGTTTTGTAACGTTTTGAATTTTCATAAGGATTTGTTTCGTAACGCTCTAAACGTTTGGATATGTTTCGTAACATTTTAAACGTTTTGCTTAAACCGCTAAAAAGGTAAAACGTTTGGATTTATTTTCTAAGGTTTTAAACGTTTGGCTTAAATCTATAAAAAGGTGAAATGTTAGGATTTGTTTCGTAACATTTTCAACGTTTGGATTTGTGTTGTAATGTTTTAAACGTTTGGTTTAAATTGCTAAAAAGGTGTAATGTTAGGATTTGTTTCGTAACGTTTTAAATGTTTGGCTTAAATCGCTAAAAAGAAGAAATGGAAGGATTTGTTTCGTAACGTTTTAACATTAGGCTTACATCGCTAAAAAGGTGAAATGTTAGGATTTGTTTCGTAATATTCTAAACGTTTGGAGTTGTTTCGTACAATTTTAAACGTTTTGCTTCAATCGTTGAAAAGGTAAAATGTTTGGATTTGTTTTGTAACTTTTTAAACGTTTGGATTAAATTGCTAAAAAGGTAAAAAGTTAGGATTTGTTTCGTAACGTTTTAAACTTTTGAATTTGAGTCGTAACGTTTTAAACGTTTGGCTTAAATTGCTAATATGGTGAAACGTTAGGATTTCACTCGTAACGTTTTTACCGTTTAGCTTAAATCGGTAAAAAGGTGAAATGTTAACATTTGTTTCGTAACGTTTTAAACGTTTGGATTTGTTTCGTAACATTTTAAACGTTTTGCTTAAATCGCTAAAAAGGTAAAACATTTGGATTTGTTTTGTAATGTTTTAAACGTTTGGCTTAATTCGCTAAAAGGGACAAAAGTTAGGATTTGTTTCGTAAGATTTTAAATGTTTGGATTTGTGTTGTAATGTTTTAAACGTTTGGTTTAAATTGCTAAAAAGGGGAAACGTTAGGATTTCATTTGTAACGTTTTAAACGTTTGGCTTAAATCACTAAAAAGGTGAAACGTAAGCATTTGTTTTATATTATTTTAAACATTTGGTTTTGATTCGTAACATTTTAAACGTTTTGCTTAAATCGCTAAAAATGTAAAACATTTGCATTTGTTTTGTAACGTTTTAAATGTTTAGCTTAAATCCAAAAAGGTCAAATGTTAGAATTTGTTTCCAAATATTTTAAACGTTTGGATTTGTGTCGTAGCGTTTTAAATTCTTGGCTTAATTTGCTAAAAAGGTGAGACATTAGGATTTGTTTTGTAACGTTTTAAATGTTTGGCTTAAATCGCTAAAAAGATGAAATGTTAGGATTTGTTTCGTAATGTTTTAGCCGTTGTGCTTAATTCGCTAAAAAAGGTGAAACATTAAGATTGTTTTCTTAACGTTTTAAACGTTTGGATTGATTTCGTAACATTTTAAACGTTTGGCTTAAATCTCAAATAAGGTGAAACGTTTCGATTTGATTCGAAACGTTTTAAACGTTTGGCTTAAATCGCTAAAAAGGTGAAACGTTGGGATTTGTTTCGTACCATTTTAAATGTTTGGCTTAAATCGCTAAAAAGGTGAAACGTTAGGATTTGTTTCATAACGTTTAAACGTTTGGATTGTTTTTGCAACGTTTTAAATGTTTGGCTTAAATCGCTAAAAAGGTGAAACGTTTCAATTTGTTTCGTAATGTTTGTAAACGTTTGGCTTAAATCGCTTAAAATGTGAAATATTTGGATTTGTTTCCAAACATTTTAAACGTTTGGCTTAAATCGCTAAAAAGACGAAACATTAGGATTTTTTTGTAACGTTTTAAATATTTGGCTTATATCGCTAAAAAGGTGAAATGTTAGGATTTTTTTCGTAATGTTTGTACACGTTTGGCTTAAATCGCTCAAAAGGTGAAATGTTTAAATTTTTTCCGTAATGTTTTAAACGTTTGGATTGGTTTCGTAACGTATTAAACGTTTGGTTTAAATCGCTAAAAAGGTGATGCGTTTGGATTTGTTTCGTAACGTTTGTAAACATTTGGCTTAAATAGCTAAAAAGGTAATACGTTTGGATTTGTTTTGTAACTTTTGTATACATTTGGCTTCAATCGCTAAAAAGGAGAAACGTTAGGATTTGTTTCGTAACGTTTGAAACGTTTGGATTTGTTTCGTAAGGTTTTATACGTTTGGATTGGTTTCATAACGTTTTAAACATTTTGCTTAAATCACTAAAAAGGTGAAACGTTTGGATTTGTTTCGTAACGTTTGTAAACGTTTTCCATAAAGCAAGAAAAAGGTGAAACATTTTGATTTGTTTTGTAACGTTTTAAACGTTTGGAATTGTTTCGTAATGTTTTAAACGTTAGGCTTAAATTGCTAGAAAGGTGAAACGTTTGAATTTGTTTCGCAACGTTTTAAACGTTTGGAATTGTTTCATAACGTTTTAATAGTTTGGCTTAAATCGCTAAAAAGGTGAAATGTTTGGATTTGTTTCATAACGTTTGTAAAGGTTTGGCTTAAATTGTTAAAAAGGTGAAACATTTGGATCTTTTTCTTAACATTTTAAATGTTTGGATTGGTTTCGTAAAGTTTTAAATGTTTGCCTTAAATTGATAAAAAGATGAACGCTTGGATCTGTTTCGTAATGTTTGTAAACGTTTGGCTAAAAACGCTAAGTGAAAGTTTTGGATTCGTTTCGTAACATTTTAAACATTTGGGTTGGTTTTGTAACGGTTTAAATGTTTGGTAAAATTACTAAAAAGGTGAAACATTAGGATTTGTTTCGTATTATTTTGAATATTTGGCTTAAATTGCTAAAAAGGTGAAAGGCTTGGATCTAATTCGTAACGTTTTAAACAATTGATTGGTTTCATAATGTTTTAAACGTTTGGCTTAAATCGCTAAAAAGGGGAAACATTTGGATTTGTTTCGTAACGTTTGTAAACGTTTGACTTAAATCGCTAAAAAGGTGAAATGTTAGGATCTGTTTCGTAAAATTTGTATACGTTTGGCTTAAATTGCTAAAAAGGGGAAATGTTAGGATTTTTTACATAACGTTTTAAACGTTCTGATTTATTTCGTAACATTTTTAATGTTTGGCTTAAATCTCTAAAAAGGTGAACCGATAGGATTTGTTTCGTAACGTTTTAAACGTTTGGCTTAAATTGTTAAAAAGGTGAAACGTTAGGATTAGGTTTATAATATTTTAAACGTTTGGCTAAAATCGCTAAAAAAGTGAAACATTTGGATTTTTCTTGGGCTAATAATCACCGACGGTCCTCGACCTTTTCTCTGAACTTCGGTAAACGCCCTATACTTTCAAAATCTTCCCTAAACCCCCCAACCTTTATGGCGGCGCTCATTCACGGTCCTTCTGGACAAAAATACCCCTAAGCGCCGTCTTTTTTTGGCGGCTACAATTCAATAAAAAAAAAAAGACGGCGCCACGTGTCATCTGACATGTGGCAAAATATCTAAAAAAAATTGAAAAACCCAAAACACCCTTACCACTATTAAACTTTAATTAAAACAAAAATAAACAATCAAAGCAAATCAACCCATTCAAATCACTGAATCATTAAAACCGAATAGCCACAACCGAACCCGCCTCCGGTCATCTTCTCAGGTGAGAAAACGACCAAGCTCGTCGTCTTTTCACCTGAGAAGACGACCGTCTTCTCAGATATGAGAAGACGAGCATCAGCTCGTCTTCTCAGGGGGAAGACGAGCTGCTGCTCGTCTTCTTCGGTTGGGAAGACGAGCTACTGCTCGTCTTCTCCATTTTTCAGAAGACGAGCAGCAGCTCGTCTTCCCTGAGAAGACGAGCTGCAACTCGTCTTCTCCGTTTTTCAGAAGACGAGCAGCAACTCGTCTTCTCAAAGACGAGCTGCTACTCGTCTTCTGCACATCTGTTCTTGGAGAAGAGATGTGCATCTGTTCTCCAAGAACAGATTCCGATGGGTCGGCGGTGGGCGGCGGGTGCGGTGAGTGGTTCGGGTTGGCGGGCGGTTGTAAATAAATTAACCGTGGGTTGGGTTTGATTAAGTTAATTTGATTTGGTTTAATATTTTAGGGGGTATTTTGGGTGTTTCAATTTTATTTTGACATTAAATGACGTGTCAATTAACATGTGGCGCCACTATTTGTTATTTTCCAAAAAAAGGGCAACCGCTAAAACCAAAAGGGTAGTTTCGGCTATAAGGGCCGTGAATGGTGCCGTTTGGATTTGTTTCGTGAATGGCACCGTTTGGGGGGGTTTAGGGAAGCTTTTGAAAGTATGTGGGTTTACGGAAGCTTAGGACAAAAGTCGAGGACAGTTGGTGATTATTAGCCTTTGTCTTGTAACGTTTTAAACGTTTGGCTTGAATCGCTAAAAAGGTGAAACGTTAGGATTTGTTTCGTAATGTTCTAAAGGTTTGGATGTGTTTCGTAATATTTTAAACATTTTGCTTAAATTGCTAAAAAGGTAAAACGTCTGGATTTGTTTTGCAACGTGTTAAACGTTTGTCTTAAATCGCGAGAAAGAAAAAATGTTAGGATTTGTTTCGTAAGGTATTAAATGTTTGTCTTAAATTGCTAAAAAGGTGAAACGGTAGGATTTGTTTCGTAACGTTTTAAACGTTTGGATTGGTTTCGTAACGATTTAAACGTTTGGCTTAAATCGCTAAAAAGTAAAACGTTTGGATTTGTTTCGTAACGTTTTAAAGTTTGGATTGGTTTGCTAAAAAGGTTAAATGTTAGGATTTGATTTGTAAGGTTTTAAACGTCTGGCTTAAATCGCTAAAAAGGTGAAACTTTACGATTGGTTTCGTAACGTTTTAAACGTATGGATTTGTATCGTAACGTTTTAAACGTTTGGCTTAAATTGCTAAATAGATGAAACGTTAGAATTTTTTTTGTAACGTTTTCAACGTTTGGATTGGTTCGCTAAAAAGGTGAAATTTTAGGATTTGTTCCGTAAGGTTTTAAACGTTTGGCTTAAATCGCTAAAAAGATGAAACATTTTGATTTGTTTCGTAATGTTTTAAAAGTTTGTCTCAAATCGCTAAAAAGTAAAACTTTAGAATTTGTGTCGTAACATTTGTAAACGTTTGGCTTAAATCGCTAAAAAGGTGAAACATTTGGACCTGTTTCGTAAATGTTCAAACGTTTAGATTGGTTTCATAACGTTTTTAACGTTTGGCATAAATCGCTAAAAAGGTGAAACATTAGGATTTGTTTCGTAACGTTTTAAACGTCTGGCTTAAATCGCTAAAAAGGTGAAACATTTGGATTTGTTTCGTAACATTTTAAATGTTTGGATTGGTTTCGTAACATTTTAATGGATATGTTTCGTAATATTTTAAACGTTTGGCTAAATCATTAAAATGGTGAAACGTTTGAATTTATTTCGTAACGTTTTTTGTAAACATTTGGCTTGAATCGTTAAAAAGGGAAAACGTTTGGATTTTTTTCGTAAAGTTTGTAAACGTTTGGCTTAAATCGTTTAAAAGGCGAAACGTTTGGATTTTATTCGTAACGATCGTAAACATTGGTATGGCATCGTAACGTTTTAAACCTTTGGATTTGTTTCGTAACGTTTTAAACATTTGGATTGGTTTCGTAACGTTTTAACAGTTTGGCTTAAATCGCTAAAACGGGGAAATGTTTCGATTTGTTTCGTAAAGTTTCTAAACGTTTGGCTTAAATCGCTAAAAAGGGGAAACATTTTACACGTTTGGATTTGTTTCGTAATGTTTTCAAAGTTTGGCTTAAATCAACAAAAAGGTGAAACGTTGGATTTATTTCATAACGTTTGTAAACGTTTGGCTTAAATCGCTAAAAAGGTGAAACATTTGAATTTAATTCGTAATGTTTTCAACGTTTGATTGGTTTCGTAACGTTTTAAACGTTTTGCTTAAATTGCTAAAAAGGTGAAACGTTTATATTTGTTTCGTAACGTTTTAAACGTTTGGATTGGTTTCGTAACATTTTAAACATTTGGCTTAAATCGCTAAAAAGGTCAAACATTTGGATTTGTTTCGTAACGTTTGTATACGTTTGGCTTAAATTGATAAAAAGGTAAAACCTTTAGATTTGGTTCGTAACGTTTTTAGCTTTAAGATAGGTTTCGTTAGGTTTTATACCTTTGGCTTAAATTAATAAAAAGGTGAAACGTTTGGATTAGTGTCGTAACGTCTGTAAACGTTTGGCTTAAATCGCTAAAAAGGTGCAACATTTGATTTGTTTCGTAACGTTTTAAACGTTTGAATCGGTTACGTAACTTTTTTAATGTTTGGCTTAATTCATTAAAAAGGGGAAACGTTTAAATTTGTTTCGTAACATTGTAAACATTTGGCTTAAATTGCTAAAAAGGTGAAACGTTTGGATTTTTTCCGTTACATTTGTATATGTTTGGCTTCAATCGCTAAATTGGTGAAACGTTAGGATTTGTTTCGCAACCTTTTAAACTTTTTGATCTGTTTCGTAATATTTTAAAGGTTTGGCTTAAATCGCTAAAAAGGTGAAACGTTAGGATTTGTGTTGTTTTAAACGTTTGGATTTGTTTCGTAACATTTTAAACGTTTGGCATAAATCGCTAAAAAGGGGAAACATTTGGATCTGTTTTGTAATGTTTTAAACGTTTGGCTTAAATCACTAAAAAGGTAAATGTTAGGATTTGTTTTGTAATGTTCTAAGCGTTAGGATTTGTTTCGTAACATTTTAAACTATTTGCTTAAATCCCTAAAAAGGTAAAACGTTTGCATTGGTTTCATAACGTTTTAAACGTTTGTCTTAAATCTCTAAAAAGGTTAAACGTTTGGATTTGTTTAGAAACGTTTTAAACGTTTGGCTTAAATCGCTAAAAAGGTAAAACATTAGGATTTGTTTCGTAAAGTTTTAAACGTTTGGCATAAATAGCTAAAAAGGTGAAACGCTAGGATTTGTTTGTAACATTTTAAACGTTTGGCTTAAATCGCTAAAAATGTGAAATGTTGGCATTTGTTTCTTAACGTGTTAAACATTTGGATTGGTTTCATAACGTTTTCAACGTTTGGCTTAAATAGCTAAAAAGGTGAAACGTTTGAATTTGTTTCCTAACGTTTGTAAACGTCTAGCTTAAATCGCTAAAAAGGCGAAACATTTGGATTTGTTTCAAAACGTTTTAATCATTTGGCTTAAATAGCTAATAAGGCGAAACGTTTGTAAACCTTTGGCTTAAATCGCTAAAAAGGTGATATGTTAGAATTTGTTTCGTAACGTTATAAATGTTTGCATTGGTTCGCTAAAAAGGTGAAATGTTAGGATTTGTTTCGTAAGGTTTTAAACGTTTGACTTAAATCGCTCATAAGGTAAAACCTTTGGATTTGTTTCATAACGTTTTAGAAGTTTGGCTTAAATCGCTAAAAAGGGGAAACGTTTAATTTATTTCATAAGATTTGTAAACGTTTGGCTTAAATAGCTAAAAAGGTGAAAGGTTAGCATTTGTTTCGTAACATTTGTAAAAGTTTCGCTTAAATCGCTAAAAAGGTGAAAAGTTTGGATTTGTTTCGTAATAGTTTAAATGTTTGGATTGGTTTCGTAACGTTTTAATTGTTTGGCTTAAATAGCTAAAAAGATAAAACATTAGGATTTGTTTCGTAACGTTTTAAATGTTGGGCTTAAATTGCTAAAAAGGTGAAATGTTTGGATTGTTTTCGTAACGTTTGTAAACGTTTGGTTTATATCGTTAAAAAGGTGATACGTCTAGATTTGTTTCGTAATGTTTGTAAACGTTTGGCTTAAATCGCTAAAATGGCGAAATGTTTGGATTTGTTTCGTAACGTTTTCAATGTTTGGATCGGTTTCATAACGTTTTAAACGTTTGGATTAAATCGCTAAAAAGGTGAAACGTTTGGATTTGTTTCGTAAAAATTTAAAAGTTTGGATTGGTTTCGTAACGTTTTAAAAGTTTGGCTTAAATCACTAAAAAGGTGAAACTTTTGGATTTGTTTCGTAACGTTTGTAAACGTTTGGCTTAAATCGCTAAAAAGGGGAAACGGTTTAAACGTTTGGATTGGTTTCGTAATGTTTTAAACGTTTGGCTTAAATTGATTAAAAGGTGAAACGTTTGGATTTGTTTGGTAAAGTTTGTAAACGTTTCGTTTAAATCGCTAAAAAGGAGAAACGTTTGGATTTAATTCGTAATGTTTTAAACGTTTGAATTGTTTCGTAACGTTTTGGCTTAAATTGCAAAAAAAGGTGAAACGTCTATATTTGTTTCGTAACGTTTTAAACGGTTGGATTGGTTTCGTAACATTTTAAACGTTTGGCTTAGATCGCTATAAAGGGGAAACGTTTGGATTTGTTTCGTAACATTTGTAAACGTTTTGCTTAAATCGCTAAAAAGGTGACTTTGGATTTGTTTCGTAACTGATGGAATGCGCAAATAAAACAATGAAAAAAGGAAGGAATCCCAAATATCCCACATTGACTATGAAAGAAAGGGAAATAAGGCGCGCTGCAAATACTATAAAAGGGGCACAGCTCCACCCTTCTAATGGGACCGCGCATCAAACCTATCATCGCATAACAACTACCTGATCGAATACTCAACGTCAGACTGACATCCGACATCTGGATCCATCATTTGGCGCCGTCCGTGGGAAAGCACAAGAACAAAATTTTACTGATGGGATTGAGCCATGGCGGATGTGAGCAAGAACACAACGGGACCATCGGCGAAAGAAAAAAGCACCTTACCTGGTGTATCGGAGATCACGGAGGATAGTCCACGGACCCCCATAGCTCCAGGAGCGGTAGGAAGGTCAGGAATCTTCTTTCAAGGATTCGGGAGTCTGACACCCACACTAGAAGGGGGGGTCCGGAAAGGATTTGCAGGAAACCCTTGGACTAAATATGGATGGGGCGATGAGGCGTTTAAGAGAAGAGGTGGCCACAGTGGTAGAAGAGGTAGCCACGGTGGTAGAAGAGGCAACCGAGTCAATCAGGTCGCAGACAACCAACAGCAGGACCCAAAATGTAAATGATAAGAGGACAAGCGGACCGGAAAAGGAGAACCACAAAGTCGATGATCCGAAAGGGACGAATCCGGAAGTAGTTACGATCGAGGATGTAGAAAAGGAAGAGGCGGAACTGCATGTTCCCAAGCGATCTGAGATAGAAACGGACAGCGTGGACCTAAAAGAAGTTCAAAGGCTCATCTCAGAAGCAATGCATAAAGTAGTCGAAGAAAAATCAAAAGAGCACGTCCAAACCAGCAGCATGACGGATGGGAAATCACCTCTGTCGACGAGCGTATTGTCAGAGAAATGGCCGGAAAGACTTAAGATACCCAACTTTGACAACTTCGACGGCACCGGTTACCCGAAAGCCACATCACCAAATTCTACAACAAGATGCTGCTACTCGTTGTCTCGGACGCAATACTTTGTAAGACATTCCCGACCACACTCTGCCACACAGCGCAGAGATGGCACAACGGCCTAAGAGTCGGATCAATAGCTACCTGGAGCCTACTAAACATAGAATTAGTGATAAGAGTTTTCACAAATATCCTGCTAAAAATAAGCTCGAAAGAGCTATACAGGTGCAAACAAGGAGAAGGGAAAACAATCATAGCATAAATCGAAAGATTCAACAACGACGCTATGAAAATTGAGGACCTAAACAACGACACAGTGGTGCAAGCTCTAAAGAAGGGAACAAGGATGGGAGTGTTAGGAGACAAGCTAGGCTCGAGATACCAAAAACATATCAGGAGGTAATGGCGGTGGCTCAGAAATGTATCAATGCAGATGACAGAAGGAGACAAAAACAAACGACGCACCAAAAAAGGAGGAAAGCAAGGGAAGCGCATCTCAAAGACAGTCCACGCATTCACGAAATGATTATAGCACGAGTCATCAAAGTATTGGCGGATACAACCCGTATGATGAAAATAACCACTAGAGGAACGATAGCATGTACTCCCATGATTACCGATCAAGGTACTGCAACAGAATAGAGGCATTCACGCCACTAAATACCACAAGAGTGAACGTTCTGATATGGGTCAAAGAAAGCAGAACGCCGGTAACATGGCCCATAAAGATGATCCACAGAACCAAAACAAGAGATGAAAACCGATACTGCAAGTTTCACGAGGACTACGGGCATGATACGGAGGAATGCTACGACCTGAAAAAGGAAATATAGAAGCTAATTGAATCAGGAGCACTGAGGAAATTCATAAACAACACAGAAGAAAAGGAGCAGCGAAAGGAAGGAGCAGACAATGAAGAGAAAAAGGAAGAAGCAAAGGGAAGAAAGAAGGATGTCGTGGGAGTCGTTAACATCATTGTGGGCGGAAAAGGAGAAAGAGAAGGAAGGAAAAGACTGAGAGCCGAGATAATGCAGGTAGCTGAACAAGCTGGAGGAAAAGGAGAGACAACAAAGGTCATCATCACCTTCTCAACGGATGATGGACTGCACGTGAAAGGGCCGCATAACGACGCATTGGTAATAGAAGCAATCATCAACAACTTCCTAGTAATGAAGCTACTTATAGATGAAGGATGTGCAGTAAACTTGATGACATGGGAAACATACAAAAGGATTGGAGGAGAACTCGGAAAGCTCAAAAACTGCCCGGTACCGATCATGGGACTCGGAGGAGCTCCCATCCAACCCAGAGGACTGGCGGAACTTATGATAGAGTTTGGAAAGCGAGAAAAAGAAGAAAAAGAAATCAAGACACTGTTTTCGGTCGTGGTTATGCCACTAGCCTATGATGGAATACTGGGAAGGCCGTTTCTATACGACTCTGGTGCAATCACCAGCATCCGCTACCTGGTAATGAAGATACCAACCCCAGGAGGATTAATCAACATGAAGGGAGACCAGGAGATAGTAGCCAAATGCTACACCATCGCCATGAAGGAAACGGAAGGGTAAAATGACCACAAGAAGAAGGTCAAAGAACTGAGGCCAAAGAGATAAAGATAATAGCCTTCATTTTTGTATCAGCTAGCATCTCCATGTCAATTTCAATACAATCACAGACAAAGTAGCAAAATACAAATTAAAAGCAACAGCAAAATCCGAAGATGTAAACAAATACATATAAAAAGCGACAACAGAGATACATATCTCCTAAGGCAACGGCCACCAAAGAGGAACATACCTCTTAAGGCAACGGCCAAAATAAAAGAAATACATATCTCATTAAAGCAATGGCCAAATAAAACGGAGAAGCATATCTCCCAAAAAAAAACAACAACACAACAACGACATGAATCAACAACGAGCGAGCAAGCAAGAAACCAAAAATATCATCGAAAATCTTCCAAGCAGCATAAACGGCAAAGACAAAACAAGAAAATAAATAAAGAGAAACAGCCAAAAAAGTAGTATTATTAAAACATATGTGCGGCACAAGAGGAGGCCACACTCTCCAACATTACAAAAAAAATAATAATAAAAAATAACAACACAAAGAGGGGAAAAAAGCTGTAATACCACGTAATTTTAAGTGAATAAAATATGCCACGAAGTCAAATTTGGATAATTAAAATATTAAAAATAATATTTTGAGGTTCGAATATTAAGAAAAATATTCGTAAAAGACCTATTTTGTTTGTCGATGAATAAAAATCAAGTTTGGCAATTTTAGATTGTTAAATTAAATCACGGAAAGTGATTTAATAAATTGGGAGTATATAAATTAAATATAATTGTAAATTTAATTTATAAGTGTCCCTACAAATACATCATAGTAATAGGTTTTTAAAATTTAAAATTAGGAATTTAAATTTTAATAATCGGATTTGAAGGGGACTAATAAACCTTGGAAAATTGAAATAAAATAATTTATAAGTCCCGAGCGAATATTTTTAACGTCAATATTCGCGAAATAATATTAGGAAGGTATCGTCAAAATTTTATGAAATTTGGACGTAGTTTATTTATCAAGTGGGTCTAATTTAACCCTAATAAATCTTAAATGATTTATTAAAAATAAAGTATAGGTCCCGTGAGAATAAAAATTACGTTTTTATTGTATTTACGAATTATGGAATTCATGGTTAAAATTTTATAAAATTCGAAGTTCGTTTTCCGTTTTAGTGCGGACGATAATTAAGAATTTGGATTAAAGTGCGAAATTGAGCTAGGGGCCAAATTGGCTAATTAGCCAATTTGTATATAAAGTTGGCCATCTTCATTTTGAATATGCAGAATGCATATTCTTTAGGTTTCACGCACAGTAACAGTGCGATGAACCCTAACTTCATTTCCTCACTGTTTTTGACTCCGATTCTCGTTTTCGACTCTGATTTCTTCGCCAATCAGCAAGTAGACGAGGTAATAATTACAAATTTGAATTCGATTATATATAAAACGGTTTATAATCGAAGAAATTACGTTGACCATATCGAACCGATCGAGTTAGTTTAATGTTTAGATTTCAAATTCAAATTAGTTTGATGTTTTTGGACGGTTTCGGACGTCGGAATTAGGTCGGAATAGCCCGGGGAGCGGACCCCGAGGCTGTTGCTGTGCGTTCGCACAAACCATGGTGTGCGAACGCACACCATGTTTATATGGTGCGTTCGCAGGGCCTAGCCCGTCAGTGCGATCGCACACATCCTTCTGTGCGACTGCACAGCTATTTTCCAAATGGATTTATCGTATTTTCTTCCTAACTCGAATCGGTCATTAAATTCGATTTAAACGGACTATAAAAACGTAATTTTGGACGTTCAAAAGAGTTAAATGAATACTAAAAGGAAAAGTATTCAAAATATTAAAACAATAAGACGTTTTAATTAAATTATGGATTATATAAATTGATTAGAGAACGATAAGAATAACTTAATAAAGTTATATGACTCTATTAAACATAGGAATCAAGAAATTAGAGTTTTAAAGTTAGTCGTACTCCGATATTAACATTTGATTAAATGTTTAGATACGACCGGTCTGAGACTTCAGACGCAAGAAATTAAAGGAGCAAAGTATTGGATAAGCAAGTTGTGAGTATACTCTATTACTTTTCGATATTCATAAAGCCTAGTATTTTATATACCATCGGCTATACGAATTGTAACGTGATATGTGTTATATTTGGAAAATATACGTATGTATGTTTTATATGGATTTGTTTGTTATTTATTTATAAATATGTTGTGTTTGTTAAGACCTTAAATGTAATAAAGGTATTATATATAAGGTAAAATAAATGATAACATAAGATACACAATAATAATAAATAATAAATATAAATACACATAACATATGAAAAGAACCCTCAATAATTAAAGATATGAGGTTAATGCAATGTGTGCTACCACGACGGGACACAATAATAATGTACTACCTCATGGTTAATCATATTTTGTTAATTTGATTAAATTTGTGCCTCTTATAGATTATTATTAAGTGTTCAAATTATAGCACAGTTTAAGTTAAGACTTACCTTACCGGTGAAGTCAAATACTTACTATTACACTAAGAATGTCAGAGCGATTAGTATAATACGTACATAATACATCGGTTGGCTTCGCTATCGATGTCAGGCGACCAAAAAACATCGGTTGGCTTCGCTATCGATGTCAGGCGTACAGAATACATCAGTTGGCCTTGCTATCGATATCAGGCGAATAAAATACATCGGTTAGCTTTGATAATGATATCAGACGTATCAGGTACATCAGCTAGTTTAGCTGGCAATATCAGGTGATTAGGTCACATCGGTTAGCTTTGCTAACGAGTCAGACGTATGGGATACATAAGCTAGTTTAGCTAGCAACGTTAAGTGAATTAAATACGTTGGATAGCTTTTCTACCCATGTCATACGAGTGAGGTTAAATTAAAGTGGTTATAAGTAGATTGTAATAGTTTATGTACTATTATGATTATATTGACTTTCAAAATATTTTGCATAAATATTTTCAAGTTATTAAAAAGGGAATTTTATATAGTGTGTTCAAATAAAAAGAGTTTTGTAAATGTTTTCAAAAGACTTTATTTTACGTAAAGGGACTTTAAAGTGTTTTAGCCTTTATGTAATATTTATTAGTAATATTGTGAACTCACTCAGAAATATTTATATTTCTGACCACGTTATCCATCCAATTTTTACAGGAAAGTTCAGAGGGATTCGATGAAGGCTTCCAAAGTTTTATTTCCTTGGAAGTCATTTTGTACAAGACATTCAAAGAAGATTTTACATCTTAGAAGTCCGCAGTTGTCTAGTATTCTATACTTATTATATAGATAAGTAGTTAAAGCGTTTTAACTCTAATGTTTACAAATGGGGTCAAATGCTTTATGAAAACACTTTATACGTTATGATTATGTTTTAAATAAGTTATATTGAAACTGTTTGCAAATATTATTCTAAATTGTTATCATAACGTTTTAGGCTTGCTACGGGTTTCAGAGCTACCACTCCCATTCCCTAACGCCGGTCTCGACTCATGAATTTGGATCATGAAAGAAGCAAACTTCAGCTGCCGGCAGTAGAAGGAGGCAAGCCTTCAATCAACGGTGGCGAAGAAACGCTAGAAATAGGCGCAGGAGAAGGCAAAGTAACAACCGAGGAAGAAGACGGAGGCACAACCTCGGAAGAAGGGGTGGCACCCATCAGCGCCTCAAACGCAGACTTTTATGCAGCCAAGGCAGAGAGACACTGGTCACGAAATTGGACCAGATCAACGTTATAGACCGGCAATACTGCTGAAAATTTAAAGGAACTACAGCAATAGCCTCCCCCAGTTGATTGCCCAAGGCCTGGCCTTGCAACTCTAGGCGAGAACGTTCCGCCCCAACTTCTGCCCGATTTAAGCGAACATTACGTAATACGATCCTCACGCTGACGAAGAAAACGCTATAGAGATTCCACTTGCATACCGCTCTGGTCAAGCTGCTTCTCTAGAGAGGTTGCGAGAACAGTCTTCTCACGAAGATCGTTCCTCAAAGACTCGTTTGAAGGGCTAATAATCATCCACGGCCCCTGACTTTAGGGGTACCTTACGACAAACCCCCTGATCTAAAAAACGATCAGTAAACCCCCTGATCTTTGTGGCGGCGCCACCTAAACCCCCTAAACCCCAAATATGACGAAAATACCCCTGTCGCCGTCTTTTTCAATCAACTGTCATGTTTTTGAAAAAAAAAACAAATCTGACGGCGCCACGTCAACTGCCACGTCAGCAAAATACCATAAAAATTTCAAACACCAAAAATACCCCTAATTTAATTTAGAAAAAGACAAAAATAAAATAAATTAACTCAATCTAAACCATTTAATTAACCGACCCAACCACCGCAACCCCACCAACCCACCCCCCGACCACTGCCGGAAAATTTTCCGGTCATCTTCTCCGAGATAACCGGAAAATTTTCCGGTCATGCTCAGATCTGTTCTTGGAACAGATCCACGCCATGGATCTGTTCTTGGAACAGATCCATGGTGGATCTGTTCCAAGAACAGATCTGAGCATGACCGGAAAATTTTCCGGTCATCTCAGAGAAGATGACCGGAAAATTTTACAGTGGGCGGCAGGTTGGTCGGGTGGCGGTGGTTGGGTCGCATGTGGTTGGGTTGATTTAATTGTTTGGGTTAGATACAGTTGGGTTGAGTTATTTTATTTATTTTTAATTAAATATGGGGGTATTTTAGGTGTTTTAATTTTTTATGAATTTTTCATGACGTGTCAGTTAACGTGGCGCCGTCAGATTTTGTTTTTTTTTTTTGGAAGTCAGTTGACAAAAAAAGACGGCGCCAGGGGTATTGTCGTCCAAAAGGGGTTTAGCGAGCGCCGCCACAAAGATCAGGGGGTTTACTGATCGTTTTTTTTTATCAGGGGGTTTGTCGTAAGGTACCCCTAAAGTCAGGGGTCGTGGGTGATTATTAGCCTGTTTGAAGCCCTCAAAAGAAGGATCTCATCCGATTGCCGCTTCTCCAGCTCCCGAAACCGAGCCAAGGCCGCAGACATCTGCTCAAATTGAGCATCACCCTCCGTCAGAGAATGCTTGAAATTAGAAAGACGAGTCCGATCATCCTCCACACTACTAGAAAACAGACGATTCGCGACGGAATTTAGCGACGGACAGAAAATCTGTTGCTAAAGCCACATATTAGCGACGAATTTAGCGACAGATAACCTGTCCATCGCTAAATCGTCAAAAAGTTTGTCGGGAGAGTGCCCGCCATTTTAGCGACGGATTTTCCGTCGCCAATCTGTCGCTAAAATGGCGGGATTTTGGAGGGAAGCTGAGCGCCCTTGTTTTGGTGAAAAGTTAGCGATGGAATTCAAGTGTCCGTCGTTATGTCATAGGGAATTAAAACGGTTCGTTTTCAGTTCCTTGATTAGCGACGGAAATTCATAGTCCGTCGCTAATTTGTCGACGCACTGTATCATCTGTCGCTAATCGAGAAACTGAAACGAATCGTTTCATTTATGTTCTAATTTTTAGCGACAGAGTTAGATATAAATTTGTTGCTAAAAATTAGAACAAAGGATCACTTTACCCCCCCTGAACTTGGCACAAAGTATGAAAAACGTCCAAATTAGCAAAACCGAATCACTTTTACCATGGAATTGGCAAAACCGTTTCAAAAACACCCCTACGCTGATGTGGCACCTTAGTTGGAGAGTGAGATTCTAAATTTAAAATAATTAATCTAATGTAATTAAATATTTAACCCTAATTAATTTAAAACCCATCTTCTTCCACCATCACTATCCTTATTCCTCCACCACCAACCACCACCTGAAATTCATAATCCACCGTCCAAACCCATTTGACACCGCCGGTACCGTCGCAGCGGCTGAGAGACGAACTGCTTCGTCTGTCATCTGAGAGACGAATTCGTCTCTCAGATCTGAGAGACGAATTTGTTCGTCTCTCAATCTGAGAGACGAACTACTTCGTTTCTCAATCTGAGAGACGAATTCGTCTCTCAGATTGAGAAACGAACTGGGTTCGTCTCTCTAACGAACCCAGATGTGGGTTCGTCTCTCTGACGAACACAGATGTGGGTTCTTCAGAGAGACGAAGGCGAACTCCGTTCGTCTTTAGACGAACTCCAATTCGTCTCTCACTGTGAGCAGCTGCCGGAAAAAATTCTGGCAACTACTCATCAAAAATTAAAAAAAAAATCGTTTTTTTTGCAAAATATTGAAAGAGGTTCTTTATATTTTTAGTTAATATAATTTTGGTATGTAAGGTTTTAAAATTAAATTGTTTTTGTTTAATTATTAGGGACTAATTTATACAATATTGAAAAAATTAGGATCATTTTAAATATTTCACCATTAAAAACCACCTAGGAAAAAAACCACCCTTAAAACCAGAGAGTTTGCCTCACTCTCTTAGGTGAGAGTGAGGAGGGGGGTTTTTGTACCAAATTTGACAAGTTCAGGGTAAAAGTGATCCCGTTTTGCTAATTTGAACGTTTTTGATACATTGTGCCAAGTTCAGGGGGTAAAGTGATCCTTTGTTCCTAAAACTTGGAACATAAATGAAACAACAGGTTTCTTCCTCCCTTTAACGTTTCATTTCTAAAAATCATAACACAAAACCGCCGCCCACTGCTCTTTGCACAAACCCATCGTTTCCGGCGCAAACCAATCGGTTTCCTCTCCTCTCTGAATATTCTTAGGTTAGTTTTTAATTTTTGCTTTTGATTTTTAAGTATAGCTGTTTAGTAATTTTTTTTATTTTGCAGAAAATTCCGCCTCCTTGCTGCCACCGCCGTCGTTCTGCCGCCGCCGCTTGGTCTCCAGCAACTTCGATTTTAAGATTAGGTTATGTTTTTATTAATTATAATTTTTATTAATTTAGGATTAATTATTTAAATTATAAGTTTATTAATTACGGTTAGATTAGATTATTAGGATTAATTTAGGGTTACATTTTAATTAATTAGATTTTATTAATTTAGGGTTAATTGTATTTAAGGCTATTTTTAATTAGATTAATTTAGATAATTAGTAATTAATTTTCTGTTTTCATAATTTTTTTAAATTTTGTTAAATAATTATAATTATTTAAATTATTTTGTTAATTAGTTAAATTAGGTTCAGTAGTTTAATTAGTTTTGTAGTTTTAAATTTAATTTAAATTAATTATTAATTTATATTAATTAGTTTATATAGATTGAATAATTAATTAGGGTAAATTGTTAAATTAGGTTATTAAATTAATTAGATTGATTGATTAATTAGGTTAAAATTTTAAGTTAAGTTGTTTAATTAAATTGTTAAGTTTAATTATTATGTTAAATAATTGTTTAATTAGGATTTATTTAGGTTAAATTCTTAAGTTTGTTAATTGTTTAATTAATTAATTGATTTAATTTTATAATTAGTTGGTTAAAGTATATAATTAGTTAATTAGTTAATTAGTTAATTATAGTATTTATTAGTGTTAATTTTGTTATAACTGGATTGTATTGTTGGTTTGTGCCTTGTAATTTGCTTGCAGGACTTCCCTGAAAAATGGGTAATGCTCATTTTTTAGGGGAAGTTGTGCCAAATTTTTTTTTTAGAAAATTAATGTATTTAATTAAATAATAACAAAATATTGAATCTAATTGCTTGATAGGTTTGATAGTCGTCTATTGTTTGCATCGGTCTGACATTCTACATCTTTCAAGTCTGGGTTTGTAAAAGATTATCAAGTCTGGGTTTTTCATGGGGAGGGAAATGTTTTAAATCTCCGTCCTGTTGCACAACTACCGGAGTATGACGTTGACATGGAATACAAAGGGGGTGACGAGTTCAGCTCCGTTCAGAGAATGGTTATCGATGCTTCCGGTCTAGAAGTAGTGTTCACGGAGGAGGAACCGAATAATGAAGCGAAACACTTTTATGATATGATGCGTGCGGCCAAAGAACCTGTATGCCCCGGTAATAGCAAACACTCTCCCTTGTCTGCAGTTGTTAAAATGTTGGACATCAAATGTCGACATAGTGGGTCAGCAGCTTTAGTAGATGTTGTGACCGAATTTATACAAGAGCTGCTCCCAGAGGACAACAAGATGCCAAAGAACTTTGCTGAAATAAAGAAGATGGTTAGAGGTCTTGGGTTGCCGGTTGAAGTTATCGATTGCTATGTCTGTAACTGCATGGTTTACTGGGGGGAGAACGCAGAGTTAACACGATGTAAAATTTGCAATCAAGAACGGGGAAAACCGCCCCCTGAATGAAATTCTGTGAAAAGACGAGTTAACGTCCCTTATAGGAAAATGTTCTATTTTCCTATAACTCCGAGACTACAGAGGTTCACCTCCAAGCATATGACGTGGCATGCAGAACACGAGATGGTTGATGGTAAGCTCTGTCACCCGTCACACTCCCCGGCGTGGAAACATTTCAGTGAATTGCATTAAGAGTTTGTGGAAGAAGTTTGAAATATCAGACTAGGTCTATGTGATGGGTTTCAACCGTTTGAGGCCTTCGGGCAGCAGTATTCATCATGTTTTTAACTGTTATTGTCCCTCAGCCTCGAAATCCTAAACACCAAATGGATATTTTCCTGCAACCATTGATAGCTGAGGTGAACCAATTGTGGGAATTTGGAGTCCAGACATTCGACGTTCATAGGCGACAGAATTTCCAAAAGAAAGCGGCACTTATGTGGATAATTAATTATTTTTCCGCTTATTCTATGTTGTCTGGCTGGAGCACATCTGGGAGATTGGCTTGCCCACACTGCATGGAAAATACGGATGCTTTCAAACAGTCGTGGTTTGATTGCCACAGAAAGTTCTTGCCTCATGGTCAACTGTACCGTCATAATACTACTGATTTCCGAAAAGGAAAAAGCGTAAACAAAGTATTCAGACACTCAAAAACCGGAGAAGAATTATTGGCAGAGGTGGACAGTCTGGGGTTTATGAAGGCATATGAAATTGGGGCTGAGACAAATAATGCGGCGAAGTCGACAGATTATGGTTGGAATAAAAAAAGCATCTTCTGGGATTTGGCGTATTGGAAAACGAATCTCATTCGTCACAATCTCGATGTCATGCACATTGAGAAAAACGTATTCGACAACATTTTCAATACTGTACTATATGTTCCCAGGAAAACAAAAGACCATAAAAAATCTAGAAAAGAGTTGAATGGCATATGTGATCGGCCTGAGTTGGCAAAAGATTCGGTTACTGGGAGATTTCCTAAGGCAAATTATGCTTTGGACAGGGACGGAAAAAGGCTTTACTTGAGTGGATTAAGTTAATAAAGTTTCCAGATGGCTACGTGTCCAACTTGTCAAGTTGTGTCGATACAATCGGTTTGAAAATGCATGGAATGAAAAGTCACGACTGCCATATTTTTATGCAAAGACTTCTGCCAATCGCTCTCCGTGAGCTATTACCGAAGGAAGTGTGGGAGCCTTTTACAGAGCTGAGTATCTTCTTTCGTGAATTAACCTCCACGTCTCTAACAGAGAAAAATATAGATCGTATGAGGCTGGAAATCCCAAAGATGTTGTGCAAGCAGGAACGTATTTTTCCGCCCAGCTTTTTTGACTCCATGGAACATCTACCCGTACATCTACCGTATGAAGCTATGATGGCAGGGCCGGTTCAGTATCGCTGAATGTATCCATTTGAAAGGTAATATTACTGAAGTTTCTTAATTATGTGTATCAGTATATTAACATGTAATGTTTACTAACTGTGGCATGTGGAATCAGATATTTGATAAAACTAAAAAAAGGAAGTCAGCAATAAAGGGAGGGCGGAAGGAAGCATCAGTAGCGGATACTTCAATGAAGAAACCGCAAAATTTGCAGATTATTACTTTTCAGAAGGTGACCCAATGATACCTGAGCGGCCGCAAAGGAATGGAGTTTCTGACATTGAAGTCGACGACGATGTTGACAGACTATCTATTATCAAGCGACACGGGCAATCAGTGGGTGCTTGCCGCAAGAAATATCTTGAAGATGCTGAGATTGTTGCTTCCTTGACATATTTTCTTTTGATTGTTCAGAAATTGAAAATTACCGAAAGTAAGTGTCAATTACTGTTTTCTTCTTAACTAAAGGGTTTTCGAAGTCGAGTTGCGCAGAGGAAACCCCGAAATCAGCACATCGCAAATTAAAGCGAAGTTCGAGAGTGACTTTGCCTACTGGTTTCAACAATATGTAAGTATTTTACAAAATATATTTCGATTCTTTCAATAAAAAGTTCCTATTTATGATACACTTTTACGCTACAGGTTCAAGATCCAACTATCGATACCAATCCCTTCATTCTTAGTCTCGCTAAAGGACCTCTTAGATCAGTTAGAACATATAAGGGGTACTGTGTAAACTGATTCAAGTTTCAGACTCAAGCTTATGGGAGGAACATCTTACGATGAATAGTGGAGTCTGCGTGAAGGGAACTCAATATGTCGATAGCGAAAATGACTTTTATGGAGTTCTGTCACACATAATTGAGTTAGAGTATCTGGCGCTTCCAATGAAGACGACTGTCTTATATAAATGCGAGTGGTTCGACCCAGCGCAAAATTCTGGCACAATTAGTAACAAAAAATATAACATGGTGGATATGAATAACAGAAAGAGATATAATAAGTATGAACCGTTCATCTTAGCCAAACAGGCCGACCAAGTTCATTACCTGCCATATCCGAGTAAAAGAAGGGATAAATTAAATTGGTGGGCAGTTTGAGGATAAAGGCAAGATCCAAACTTGACATGCCCGAGGGGATTATCCCGGCCTTTCAAGATGAGACAAAAGAAAATCCTTTCGTTGTTGCAACAAACGACAATCCGACATATTTGGTTGATCAAAATGGAGAAGCTAAAGAAGATGGGTTGTTTGTGCCTACTAAAGAAGAAACAGAAGATGAGTTCATCGCATCCTCATCAGAAAAAGATGAAAGCGACGAACTTTAGTAGTTTAGTACATTTTTTGTATTAGATTTTTTGCAACTATTATCAGTTGTAAAAGATGATGTATTAAATAAAAATTATGTTTCTTAATTATATTATTCAAGTGTATACTCGTTGAATTTGAATTTAAATTTCTTAGTTTTATGTTTCACGAAGGACTGTATAATTTTGTTATTAAAATGTGTTGGCTGTTTGTGGAACATTTAAAATTGACGTATGTGCAAAAATGAAGGGTTGAGGTCGAGGATCAGGCACATCCCGAGGCTCTGGCACAGGCCGAGGACACGGATGGGGAGACGCTGCTGCTGAGGAGCAGCAGTAGTTGGAGGCCGGAGGACCTGTTCAGCCTCGGCAGCAACGTGAGCTTGGCGAGCCCCAGGCTGTTCTGGACGACCAGGGTAGGGCAAGGGTTCACCCGGACCCTAGCAGGTATGATTACAATTTAATTTTTAATATGTATGTGTAAATAATATGTATATATACTAAACTATGCTTATAAAATCACAACACGATGTTGATGGACTCTAGGCCTATTTCTCGTGCTATGCGGGAGATTTTTAGGAAGTTCTGGTTCGAGAATGGAACAGCATGGTGCTTTCTAACAGCGGAGCAGAGAGAGTTCTACTTCCAGGAGTTCCAGGTAATTAAATTTGCAGTTTAATACTTATAAGTTATGATTTTTTGAAAACAATAACTCACAACACATCTTTTTACTTTTTGCAGAAGGATTTTTGGTGGGATAGGTCGGCCTACATCGAGGAGATCATCAGACAGGTCTTCATGACCCACGCAGCCAACCGCTACAAAGACAACATCCACATAATGAGGAAGACGAAACAGAAGCATACCTCTATGACCCAGGATATCTGGGATGCTTGGAACGCGTTCTGGGACTCAGAGAAGGAGAGGAAGAGGTCAGAAACCGCCCGAGCGAATCGGATGAGCGAGCCAGCGGGGCCCGGTACTGGACCTGTCCGCCATATTGGTGGATCTCACTCCGCTCTCAAGCATATGGATGTGATGGTTTGTTTTAAAATTCAGCCATTAAAATATTTAAACAATGTATTTGCTTTATTTCATACTAATTAAACTGTATTTTTTCTGATAGGAAATGGAGCTTAGCCGGAAGCCGAGTGCAACGGAGCTGCACACTCGCCTTCACTCCACGAAGGCTGGCAAGAAGCCGGTCGACAAGCGGGCTCAGGATATGACTGTAAGTCCTTATTAAACTTATAATTCTCTAAGTTGAATTTAACAGTTCGGAAATGATATATTAGATTTAAAATGTTTGTTGGTTAGGTGTTAAATATATTAGGGTAGATTGTTTATTTGAAATTAACAAGTTAGAAATGCTAGATTATATTGAACATGTTTATTGGTTGGATTATATATTGTAATTTTCTTGCAGGACTCCCTTGAAAAATCGGTGATGCTCATATTATAGAGGAAATGCTGTGGAAATTTCCATTGAAATTAGGTTTACTGTTTAATATGTTATGCATTTTAAGTTGTTTTAAAACTAAACTTATATGTTTTTAATTTTTTTGTAGGACGCCATCACTGAGAGGCTTGCTACTGCGACACAGTCTCCGACCGGAGAGGGTAGCTCCTCGAGTCCAGCGGCTGTGGACGAGACTCTGGTGTTTCTAGACATCGAGGGCATCAACAAGAAGAAATGTGTGTACGGCTTGGATTCCGCGAGCAACAGGTACGCGGGGACAAGCAGTAGGGTGCAGCGAGGCAACTCCTCTAGGTCGTTGCAGCAGGCGGACGAGGAGGTCGAGCGCCGTGTGCAGGCGGACATTCAGGAGGGTCTGCAACTTGCTCAGGAGCAAATGGCGGAGCAGCAGCGTCAGCAGGCGGCGACCATGGCCCAACTGATTCGTAAAGAGATTGCCAAGATGATGCCTAACCTTCTTGTAGAGTTTCGGCCACAGCCCCCACCTACCCCACCAGACGATGACGACACTATAGCTTTGTAGTGTCGTGTTAGCTTATCTTATTACAAACATATTATGTTTTTTTTTTACGTTTATATGTATACTTGTTATTTATATCTATACAAATTTATTTATCAGTTTCAATTGTTTGTGATTTTATAAATGGATTATTATTACTGTAGTTAACATGTTTGAAACGACAGGGAAAAACAGAAAAATAGTGGAGAACGGCAAAATTCTGCCGAAAAATTAGTTTATTTTACGACAGAATTGTCCTTTTTGCGACGGATAATTCCTTCGCAAATTCCTCAGGTTTGGAGACAAAACCTAAGGAATTTGCGACGGAATTATCCGTCGCAAAAAGGACAATTTTGTCATAAATTTTTCTGCCAATTTATCTCGTTTGGAGACATTTTTGCGACAGAATTTTAATGTTTCCTACGTAATTATCCGTCGCAAAATTAGCAACGGACTTGTTATTTGGTTGCCAACACCGTTTGCGACCAAAAATGTTGCGACAGACATAGTCCGTAGCAATTTAGGGATTTAGCAACGGTGTTTTGCGACGGAATTTAGGGATTTAGCAACGAAAAATTCCCCCGCTAAAGCCCTGCTTTCTAGTAGTGCTAGCCGACGAACTTCATCAAGAAGGCAGAAGTAGCTAGCATAAATGGACCGTGCACCCCCCATGCCAGGGACCTGTCCATCCATAAACAATGGACACGGACTCCGGAGATAACCCAAAACGGCATTCCGGATGTGGTTGGAGTCAAGAGGAGCCTCCTTCAGGAGAATAAAGTAGTCTCGGTCAACAGCAGTACCCTTCAATACAAAGGTGGAGCGAGGTACTTCTCGACGAGGGCGGGACACATCCTCCAAAGAGGAATCCATAGGACCAATAGCAGGACGCTTCCGATTACCTTCAGAAGAAGCGAAAGGAAGAGACACGTAGGACGCAGCAGCCAGAGAAGATACCACTACCACCAAAACAGAATCAGTAGCAATAGAAGTAAGAGCCCCAGGCAAAGTAACAACGGGCAAAACTGCGGATAGAGATGCCAGAGAGGCAGCCGTCGTAGAAGGAACATGATCACTAGCCGGGGGGCCCATCTTTGTTATCCGACAGAAGGAAGATAAACGGGGTCGTCGGACGGTCAAGTAAAGGAAGGCTGACATCAGCAGCACCCTCATCATCACTCAAAAGACCAACGTCATTAGCATGGGGTCTCCCTGAGTCTTTTATAGCTTGCTTGGGTTGTGTTGAAGAAAACCAATCAACTCAGACAAGCTACGAAAGGCACAGGAGAAACTCCAGAATAAGGGAGAAAGGAAATCACAAACGAGGAAGAACCCTGAAGTGAAGAAGAGAAGATGCGTATACGAAGAATGTTCCAGCCCACGCAAAACATGGAATCTCCTTGAGCTTTTTTTAGCCTATTTTGGTTGGGTTAAACAAAACCAAACAACCAAAACATGCTACAAAAAGCACAGGAAGAACCCAGGAACAAAATACAAGACAATAAATCGCTGTGGTCACCTTACTGAACCTCCTTACAACTCGTTTGAGTTGAGCAGCTCTATTAAACTCAACTCAATCAAGCCACTATTACACATGGAAGATCGCTCCAATCTCTCGAAAGTATGAAACTCCCCCAAAAACATACCCTAGAAAGGGTAAAAAAACAAACCGGCCGCACCAGACGACCAAGAGAAGAATAAAGTCAGTATCACCTGCAACAGACCCGATGAGACCAACGAACAAAAGAGGTCAGCAAAAGAAAAACGGAGAAACAAAAACCAGTATAGATTTTAGTAAGAAAATTTGGACATAAATACCCAGCCATTGCAATACCTCGGGAGGGATTAATGATGGAATGAGAAAATAAAAAAAGGTAAAAGGAAGGAAACTTAAAAATCCCATATCGACTAAGGAAATAAAGGGAAAGGGGCACAACTCCACCCTTCTAATGGGACCGCACATCAAACCTATCATCGCATAACAAATACCTGATTCGATCCTCAAAGTCCCGACTCTTAGACTGACATCCGACATCCGGATCCATTAGTAACGTTTTAAGCGTTTGGATTGGTTTCGCAACGTTTTAAACGTTTGGCTTAAATTGATAAAAAAGGGGAAACATTAGGATTACTTTCGTAACTTTTGGCTTAAATCGCTAAAAAGGTGAAACATTTGGATTTGTTTCGTAACGTTTTAAATATTTGAATTGGTTTCATAACATTTTAAATATTTGGCTTTAATCGCAAAAGGTGAAACCTTTAATCGTAAAGTTTGTATACGCTTGGCTTCAATCGCTAAAAAGTTAAACCTTAAGATTTGTTTCGCAAAGTTTTAAACGTTTGGATTTGTTTCGTAACATTTTAAACGTTTGGCTTGAATCGCTAAAAAGGTTAAACATTATGATGTGTTTCATAACGTTTTAAACATTTGGCTTAAATCGCTAAAAAGGTGAAACTTTAGGATTTGTTTTTTTTTTAAACGATTGGATTTGTTTCGTAACATTTTAAACGTTTGGCTTAAATTGATAAAAAGGGGAAACGTTTGGATTTATTTTGTAACGTTTGGCTTAAATCGCTAAAAAGGTAAATTTTAGGATTTGTTTCGTAACATTTTAAACTATTTGAGTAAATCGCTAAAAAGGTAAAACGTTTGGATTGGTTTCGTAACATTTTAAATGTTTGGCTTAAATCACTAAAAAGGGGAAACGTTTGGATTTGTTTCGAAATGTTTTAAACGTTTGGCTTAAATTGTTAAAAAGGTGAAATGTTAGGATTTGTTTCATAACGTTTTAAACAATTGGCTTAAATCGCTAAAAAGGTTAAATGTTAGGATTTGTTTCGTAACGTTTTAAACGTTTGGCTTAAATCGCTAAAAAGAGGAAACACTAGGATTTGTTTCCTAACGTTTTAAACGTTTGGCTTAAATTGCTAAAAATAAGAAACACTAGGATTTGTTTCTTAACATTTTAAAATTTTGGATTGGTTTCGCAACGTTTTATATGTTTGGCTTAAATACATAAAAAGGTGACACGTTTGGATTTGATTCGTAACGTTTGTAAACTTTTGGCTTAAATCGCTAAAAAGGTGAAACATTTGGATTTGTTTCATAACGTTTTAAACGTTTGGCTTAAATCGCTAAAAAGGTGAAACGTTTGGATTTGTTTCGTAACATTTGTAAACCTTTAGCTTAAATCGATAAAAAGGTGAAACGTTAGAATTTGTTTCGTAATGTTTTAAACGTTTGGATTGGTTCGCTAAAAGGTGAAACGTTAGCATTTGTTTCGTAATGTTTTAAACGTTTGGCTAAAATCGCTAAAAAGGTGAAACGTTTGGATTTTTTGTAACGTTTTAAATGTTCAACTTAAATCGCTAAAAAGGTGAACACGAGGATTTGTTTCGTAACATTTTAATCGTTTGTTTTGGTTTCGTAATGTTTTAAACGTTTGGCTTAAATCACTAAAATGGTAAAACGTTTGTATTTGTTTCATAACGTTTGTCAACGTTTGGCTTAAATCGTTAAAAAGATGAAACGTTTGGATTTGTTTCGTAATGTTTGTAAACGTTTGGCTTAAATTGCTAAAAAGATGAAACGTTTGGATTTGTTAAGTAACGTTTTCAATATTGGGATCGGTTTCATAACGTTTCAAACGTTTAGATTAAATCGCTAAAAAGATGAAATATTTGGATTTGTTTCGTAACGTTTTAAATGTTTGGATTGTTTTCGCAACGTTTTAAAAGTTCGACATAAATCGCTAAAAAGGTGGAATGTTTGGATTTTTTTCGTAACGTTTGTAAACGTTTGGCTGAAATAGCTAAAAAGGGGAAACGTTTTAAACGTGGATTGGTTTCGTAACTTTTTAAACGTTTGGCTTAAATAGATAAAAAGGGGAAAGGTTTGGATTTGTTTCGTAACATTTGTAAACGTTTGGCTTAAATAGCTAAAAAGGTGAAACGTTTGGATTTAATTCGTAAAGTTTCAAAGGTTTGATTGGTTTCGTAACGTATTAAACGTTTGATTGGTTTTGTAACCTTTTAAACGTTTGGCTTAAATTACTAAAAAAATGAAACGTTTAAATTTTTTGTAACGTTTTAAACGTTTGGATTGCTTTCGTAACGTTTTAACGTTTGGCTTCAATAGCTAAAAAGGCAAAACGTTTGGATTTGTCTCTTAACATTTGCAAACATTTTGCTAAATTCGCTAAAAAGGAGAAACCTTAGGATTTGTTTCGTAACGTTTTAAGCGTTTGGATTTGTTTCGTAACATTTAAAACGTTTTTGCTTAAATTTTAATCCAATAGGCCTGGTGCCGAGAACTGAGCTACACCGAGTTACCACCGACCACTCTTAATCCATACCCAAAGTCCCGATAACTGAGCTACACCGAGTTACTCTACTGGTCCCGTGAGCTATGCTCACACCGAGTTACCACCACATATCACATGCCTTATCTAGATCAATACCGGTGTGCACGCAGTCCTAATGATGCCCATTAGGTAGCATGTTCCAACTAAGAGTCATAATGGAAAAACAGTTCGCAATTGTACGTATACAATATATAGATATTAAAATAACAATTTACTAATAAAGCGGTAAATAGTAAGTACAAACTCACTGCTTGCTAATCCACGTGACAACCTCGCAAGCAATCTAATCATGGTTCGTCTCCGAAACACGAACGGTCGACGAGTCTAAACAAGGTATAAATAATAATTAAAAACAGACCCTAACTCTAAAGAGTACTAGACACCACATATGACTAGCACAAATGACAAGTCAAGGTAAAGCCCATCATAATAACACAATATTCAATTAAATAACAAGCAACAACAAGTCAAGTTAAGTTGAGTCCCCGACCTTTAAAACATAAACCAGAGTGGGCAAAAACCCAAATCAACTTTATCTCTGTAATATCCCGTGTTTTTTCGTCATGGTTTCGTTGTGTTTCCGACTTAGTTTTGGATTGTTAATGGTGGACTTAGCAAGTGTGACATTTTGTTTGGGGTTTGAGTTGTATCTTGTATGTGTCGCATATGTAGTGTGAGTTTTTGATGGCGATTTGATTTGTATTCGATTTATAATCGATGATGTATTCGCGTACCTTCTGAATCTAAACATGTTTTGAGAAAACATGCATATCTCCCAATATAACTGTTGGATCGGGCTCCTTTTTGGATATGTTGTGCCCAAGACAAAGTTGACCGTTGGATCAAAAATTGAGGCGCGTTGGAGGGCGGGATGGCTCGCAACGAACCCCATACGTTTTCTGTGCGCTTGGTGAAGGCACGATGGGATGAACACGCCTCGCATCGCGCCTCACCTGTAATTTTGTATATTGGCCTATAAATAGACCCTTTATTCGACCCATATCAGCCCCCAATTATTTTATAAGCCCTAGGAACTTAAAAGACTCTGTGAAATACGAATATCCTTGCTATCTCTCACGTTCTTGGATTCGGTAAGCGATTTTAACACTCCGTTCTTTGTTAAAACAATTCCTTATCGCGTATATCAAGTGTTAACTTATTTGAACCCTTTTTCCAGCGTGTTGTGGGTGTTGATTCATTGTTTTCATTCGGTTCCTTCGCTGATCTTGCTTCTTAACGGTATGTGTTGCTATCCCTTGATTGATGAGTAGGGATTCATGTGTTAGGTTGCTAGACTGTGTTCTAATGTGATTTACCCATGTTGTGGCTGATTTGATCTCTGAAACACTTAGCCTAATCTGTAATATGGTGTTTACCATTGAATTATCATGCTATAACATTTAGATTTAAATGTTGATTATTGGGTTAAGGTACTAGGTTGTTCATATGATTATGGCTTGGTTAATTCGTTGTTTTACCAATGTAGAAGAGGGCTGGAAATTTTTGTTAAAGGTCGATCTTTTGTGTTTGAATCAATGTTACATCTTTTGGCATGCTTAGTAAATCATAGGATGATTGGTTGGCTTGTAAATGCATGATTTCACCTTGTTTATATGTTGAGTACATTTCAATGATATAATTGATGTCCATAATCGTATTGAGACTGTTTTGTATCATTATTGGCATGTTGGCATTGCTTGGTTGTGAACTACTTTATTTGTGTTGTTTCACTTTAGTAGTCAAGTTCATGTTGTGGTTAAGTTGTGGTTTGAATCTTGTTTCAAATCTGAGTTTAACGTTTAAATGGATGATTTAATCTTTTTTGGTTCATTTAAAAGAAGTTTAACATACTTATGTTGGTATGGTGTGATTTGTCGAATGTTGGCTAAACGATGGATTGTGTTCTTGTTTTTAAAAGACTATACTTTTCATTCAAGTTATTCAGAATGTAAGATTGGGTTTTATTTTGGTTTAACTTTGGGTTGGATTTGACTTTGGTCGCCCAACAAGTGGGAAGAAGCTTGGTAGTTTTGATAAATCGGTTGACTCACTGATATGGATTTAAACTTGTGTTATCTAAAACTGTTTTCTGAATTATTCAAATTGTGTTTTGAAATGGAAACTTATATGGTTTGTATTTTATAACTTGGGTTATGGTTTGGATGCGTATGAACCTTATGTGTTCGGTTATACATTTGCTTGTTATTATGTGTGCTAGTCCTACATGGTGTCTAGTACTCCCTAGAGTTAGGGTATGTTTTTAATTATTTTTTATACCTTGTCTAGACTCTTCGACCGTTCGTGCTTCGGAGACGAACCAGGATTAGATTGCTTGCCAGGTTATCACGTGGATTAGCAAGAAGTGAGTTTATATCGCTATTTACCGCTTTATTAAGTAAATTGTATTTTGTATATATATATATATATTGTATAAACAGCTTTCAAACTGTTTTTGGCATTATGGATCTGAATTGGAACGGGTTACTCGATGGGCATCATCGAGACGGCGTGCGCACCGGTATATGATCATATGGTATTGAGGTAGGTTCGAGATACGTCTCGCCTTAGTGAGGGCGCCGATGGAATATACGTCTCCTAAGACTCACATATTTTATTTGAGTGATAGTCGGGGATCGGTTATGGTGATACGTCTCACCGACACGACAACTGGATTTAGATATTTGTGGTTTAGGGTTTCAATGCTTATCCATAATGATAAATTGCTTTACAAATGTTTTAAGATTTTTTAAGGTTTTCATTTAATAAATGTAAATAGTTGTATGAACTCATCTCAGTATATCTGACCCTGTTGCTTTCCCAATTTTTTTCAGGGTTATGATTTGAGCGAGTCAGCTGGTCTCCGATTCTTTATTTCCTCGGAGGTCTTCCTTTATTTTAGGCCTAATTATTTAAAAACCACCCACCTTGTAACTTTTTTTCATTTATACCACGACCTAGGAAAATTTTCATTTGTACCCTATTTTTGATTTTTATGTTTCGTTTGTACCCCAAGAGTAATTTTTTTGATAATTTAATTAATTTAAAGATGAAAATATTAAAAACAAGATACATAAATGATTATCATTAACGTTTTATTAGAATATAGGTTAAAAATGAAGAACTAATTTAAATTTTTTTTCAAAAAAAATAGGTCAATTCAACTCATTAGGGTAGAGATGAAACATAAAAATCAAAAATAGGGTACAATTGAAAATTTTCATAGGTCATGGTATAAATGAAAAAAAATTATAAGGTGGGTGGTTTTTAAGTAATTAAGCCTTTATTTTATTAAAGTTATTGAACTGATTTTACTCTTAGACCGCAGTAGTAATTAGAAGTCTTACTTGTTATAATACTTGTTGTCAGATTAATTCAATTGGATTATTTGTTGATTGGCATTATTATATTAACTTATGTTATTTTAATATTTATGCCATGTTAGAGACTCGGAGTTGACTGAGCGTTTATTATTTATATGTTGTTCATATAAACTGCTAGACTAGGTTGGAGACTCGGTTGCCCCCGAGCATGTGGTTTTATACAAGTACAATGTTGTTAATGATAAATGTTTGTTATCCGCAAGGCTGGCTACGAGTTTCGGCACAACCATACCCATACCCTAGCGCCGGTCGCGATTCATGAAAATGGGTCGTGACAATCTCAAATAAGTGATTCCAAAGTAGTGAGTCAACTGAGTCATCACTATGGTCAATTTCTTCCCACAACTCAAGTGACCAAAGTCTAGCCCACCCAAAACCAATGTATAAACCAACTTTAAAAATCCGGAATATCTTTACAACAATATTAACTTGAAAACAAAGGAACTCAACACTTAACATCACTAACAATCCAATTGTAACAACATGCCAACACCTAAGCCAACACTTGGCAAAAGATTACCCAAACAAACACGACGTGTTAAATCACATTAAATAGATACCACAATGATTATGAACACTTATAAACCAACCAATTCAGATTTGACATTACCTTTTTAATCCACTATAAAAACAATGGTAACTTATCTCAACTTATAAACGATTTGTGCGACAATTTCCAATTAAATCAATTAGCCTAACATATTAGAACTATCAAAATAACCCTTTTGAAAAGATAATTTCCAGCCATATTTATATGCCTTTAAAACATCGGATTACTTTTAGAAACCTACAATTTAGTACCACACCTAAGTCTAGGCAATGATCTCAAGTCACCCAATGTAAGGTTCTTAACTAGCCACCTATTATCAATTTCTATAGGTATTTCCAGATTTTTATAAAAGGAGAAACATAATTTAATTCATAACCACATGCCAACTCACATAGCCCTTAGTCTAAGCAATGATTCCAAGCTAATCAAGTAAGAACAGTAACAATTAACAACAACAACACCCAAAGTATGAAATCTCAGATTTCAATCAAGCCAAAACATAATATACAACATGCTATGTCACCCAAAGTAATAAACTAAACCAATATCTAACAATCTCTACAATTCAAAGAAAAGGATTAGAACCACTAACCTCTTGAAATAGATTAATAATGATCGAAAAGAGAAAACCCAGAAAAATAATAACTCAATTCAGCCTATAGCAACACATAATAGAGAACAATTAATAAGAATTCGATTGAATGAGTTTTAAGGAATTAAATGTTGAAATAGTTGATTAAAATACTTACAATTGAAGAAAATATGTTGAGGAATCAATAGGAGATGATAATCTGAGAGTGACAGCCGCAATAGAGTTTTAAGAAAAGTTCAAAACTGATTTAGGTCGAATAAGGTGGTATTTATAGAAAAACGGCGAACTGTACAGTGCAAGTTGGCGACCGCGAACTATAGTTGGCGACCGCTAACTTTTCTGCCCAAGAAGGAAAAACGCGAAATTTGACTTTAAGCTCAGAATCGATCCGATGACCCAAACCACAGTCAAAACATCATAAAACATCATTCAAGATGTCATGAACCTTCAAACCATGTTTTCGACAAGTCAAACCAACTCAAACAAATCCAAGGTATAATGGAAAGTTCATCGGAACTAGCTGGAAAAACACGGGGTATTACATTCTTCCCAACTTAAAACAAAATCGTTCTCGATTTTTAAAACAAAAACAACCGTCGAACAACATATCATCAAGATATCCAACGTAACAAGAACAATAATCAACAACACTGCAACAAACCCTGTCTTTTAAGAATAGTCTTTAATCAAAAACCAACCCGACTGAAATCCATAGTACTCCGTGCTTAACGACCAACGCGCTTGCATATGCAAAACTCAACAGGTTGTTCCTCGAACGATAACTCAAAACCACCACATTCATAACCAAACAATCATAAAAAGTCGCAAAAACCTTAATACTAACTTCCACTTAACATAAAATGATATCGCCCTTTCTAGGTGAAATCAAACGAAGGATTAAAAACTCTCCCACATAAAGCTCTATTGAAATACTTAGGATAATCAAGAACAAACCTCAAATCTCTTTCGATGATAACTCTAATCAAAATTTCCACCTAGAGAAAGTCAACACAAGACGAAACACGCCAAAAACATATGGGGTATTACATTCTCCACAACCTATGGAAAATTCGACCTCGAATTTTAAATCTGATACTGATTTGCAGTTTAAACGGTCACAACACACATATGCGCAAAATTCTGAGTCTAACAACTAGGTGCTCTAATGATTGCTCGGTCAACACAGTTGAATAATCCACAATTTTCTAACTAATAGTCACAAATACTCTTTACCGGAATGGCTTCCAAAACCACCTCGAATATTAAATAATTATAAAATCCTTAATATCAAAATACAAATCAAGCCCTTAGCTCGACTATAGTTCTACAATTCCAAGATCTTTTGCCTCAAACAAAACAAGGATACTGCAAACATAGCTGATAAAAATCTATCGTTCTAAAACACTTACTTACTTTCACTTATAACATCTCGACATCGAAATAAGCGATAACAAAACCGAGTAAACTTCAGATAATATTTCAGTTCCACATCAAACACTATACTAATCATCCAATCCTAACGATTAATATTAACTCGATAATACCATTAACTTGTGAATCTTAAAAACACAAGGCGCATACCGTTTTTCCCAAGAACACGTGAATTTAACTCATAATAATAGAAACTCCAGATTAATGATAGACAATCTCAATTACAATGATTCCTCCAATCATTTGGAAACATAACGCCCCAACTAACTGAACCTCGACTACACCTCACAACTTAAAAAATATTTTGCCTCTCTCACCAAGGGTTCAACCACTGACCCAGATGATAACCAGACATTCCAATAATTCCATTAATTAACAAAATCGATCAACCAATCATGGTTGTCGAACCTGTTAACCGCGATTCCCGATTCTCAAATAAACTATCTCATATAACAAAATCGAACTCAAATTCTCAAAATTATTCAATCAATTGACTATAACTTCGTATACAACGAAATATCAATACGACCAGTTTACTACGACCGGATTGTTAGTTATGCTCAAAACCAACCCTTGGGGGTATAAAATCTTTTAATACAAAACATTTTATATACAAATTTTCCACTTTTCTTTAAAAAAAACTTTACGTCTTACACCTCCTTTTGCATTCAAAATCAAAATACCTTTACCGTTAAAAATCCATCGGTTCATGAACCCTTAAATTTTTTCAAAATATCCACATTTTGAATCTGAAATTTTCCCTTTACTTTTCAATGCGTTTGTAAATTTATAAAACAGTAAATGGAAAAAATTTATGTCCTCTTTAATCCAGACTTCCTACAATCAAATTATCCCTTTTTCAAAAATACACAAACCGTGGAAACATCCTTCGTATTAAAAATACACATTGATTTTTTTTCAAAACAATAAAATTGTATTGTCACTTATAAATCTTAATTTGTAAATAAACACAAGATTTGAAGAAATCTTAAGCCCACAAAATTACCATTACTTTTGAAACCAATTTGATAAAATTCCTTCCTTTTCTCAGAAGGGTACAATTGAACAATACAAATCTCCTTGTTTATGAAAATACCTTTATTTCCATATTCCAAAATACTTGGACAATTTCAAATATGAAAAGATAAAGTTTCCTTTAAAAACGTAGTGTATATACACACATGAGCATAACCAACATCCTTAAATCACAAATCGGAAATTATCACGAAATCTTTCTATTCTAAATTACTCTATACCGCACTTTAGCACAACTCAAATATCGAGCGCAAACCTCAAGCCATTATTACTTTCTAAGAAGCACAAGATTCTGAAAACGCAGATCGATTACTATCTAAGTAATCGTCCAAAATTCACCACCATCATCATAGAGTATTTCTCTAGCTACCTTTCGGTAACAGTTTCAAAATCATTTGAAATCCAATAATTTTATAAATAAATTTATCATAATTTGACTCGCGAGCTTCTTTCAAAACATCTTTCTCAAAACACTTTATCGATAAAATTCATTTTATATAATTGTGCGCCAGGGTGATGACATCTCTCATCTCCAAAGAATTGCATCTAACTCTAATCATTTCTATGCATGTGAACATACTTAATGCTCAATGCAATCCTATTCGTGACATTCAAAATGCATGTTCATGATATGTCTGTGCACAATTACGTGTTGAAAATATTTCCAATATTTTAACAATTTAACATTTGAAATCAACGTCTCAATAAAATATTTGCTATACGTGACACTCTGTGAGATGTGCACTCGATAACCTCAAAATATTCCTCAAACTCCGTACTTGCAACCTGCCAATATTATATGCTATAAAACAACTCATCCTAATAACTTCATCATAACTCTACCATATAAGGTATCCAACTAACTTCAATTCATACATAGCTTATTCCCTAAGAAATAACACATCAATATGCCGCTACGAAATTTACCGCCAGCTCCTTCATCGCATCATTAATTGGTGTAATCACCAGTGTATTAATACACCGATCTATCTTCTCGGGTCAGAATTTCCAATATCCTTTCCAGAATAATCGGAAACCATCAACCATTCCAAGGGAATACTTCCCTCGTCTTCCTCGATATCGAAACCAAAAGATTTCGATCCAACAACAATATAGCAAACCCAACTTATCCCCAATTGATACTATATCAAAACAGGGTCTAAACAAAAGTTCGACTTACAATCAAACCAAACATCAAATATTTACCATAATCGCATGAAATAAATCATCCCACGTGCTACTTCGCACGAAGAGACGAAGCAAAACCATAAGCTTAGTCCAACAGGTAAGCGAATTGTACAACGCAAATCAAAACCAAAAATATTACGATTTTTACAACCCATAGATCATGTAAGCATGCATTGAACGAAATTAACCCACATATTCTTTGAGACAAAATCAGGACATGCTACAACCAGCTTGAATTTTCGTACTAAAATTATCTTATAACTATATCATCTTTTCAGAATGCTCTTTTAAAATTCATTTTAAAATTTAAAAATCAAATACGAAAACTTCCAAATTTTGTTGAGACCCACGGTTAAAACAAAACAACAATTTGTAGAAGTCTCTTCATATTAATCATTTGTTTTAAAACGGTATCCAACTATATCAACCATAAAATTATCGAGCTAGCCGACTCATGGAACGTTTATATTTGTTTCGTAACATTTTAAACGTTTGGATTGGTTTCATAAAGTTTTAAACGTTTGGCTTCAAAAGCTAAAAAGGTGAAACATTTGGATTTGTTTCTTAACATTCGCAAACATTTGGCTTAATTAACAAAAAAGATGAAACCTTCGAATTTTTTTTGTAACGTTTTAAGCGTTTGGATTTGTTTCGTAATGTTTTAAACGTTTTTGCTTAAATTAATAAAAAGGTGAAACGTTTGGATTAGTTTCGGAATGTTTGTAAACCTTTATCTTAAATCGCTAAAAAGGTAAAACGTTTGGATTTGTTTCATAAGATTTTAAACGTTTGAATTGGTTTCGAAACGTTTTAAATGTTTGGCTTGAATCGCTAAAAAGATGAAACACTTAAATTTGTTTCGTAACGTTTGTAAACATTTGGCTTAAATCGCTAAAAAGATGAAGTGTTTGGATTTGTGTCTTAACCTTTGTATGTTTGGCTTCAATCGGTAAAAAGGTATAACGTTAGGATTTTTTTCGCAACGTTTGAAACGTTTGGATTTGTTTCATAACATTTTAAACGTTTGGCTTAAATCGTTAAAAAGGTGAAACGTTACGATTTGTTTTGTAACACTTTAAACATTCTTATATCGCTAAAAAGGTGAACATTAGGATTTGTTTCGTTTTAAACGTTTACATTTGTTTCGTAACATTTTAAACGTTTGGCTTAATTCGCTAAAAAGGGGAAACGTTTGGATTTGTTTTGTAACATTTTAAATGTTTGGCTTAAATCGTTAAAAAAGTAAATATTAGGATTTCTTTTGTAACGTTCTAAACAGTTGGATTTGTTTCGTATCATTTTAAACGTTTTTCTTATATCGCTAAAAAGGTGAACATTAGGATTTGTGTTGTTTTAAACGTTTGGATTTGTTTCATAACATTTTAAACGTTTGGCTTAGGGAAACTTTTGGATTTGTTTTGTAACGTTATAAATGTTTGGCTAAAATCGCTAAAAACGTAAATGTTAGGATTTGTTTCGTAAGGTTCTAAACAGTGGTATTTCTTTCATAATATTTTAAACGTTTTGCTTAACTCACTAAAAAGGTGAAAGGTTTGGATTATTTTTGAAACATTTTAAACGTTTGGCATAAATCGCTAAAAAGGTGAAATGCTAGGATTTGTTTCGTAACATTTTAAATGTTTGGCTTAAATCGCTAAAAATGTGAAATGTTAGGATTTGTTTCTTAACGTTTTAAACATTTGGATTAGCTTCGTAACGTTTGTAAACGTTTGGTTTGTATATGTTTCCTAACGTTTGGCTTAAATCGCTAAAAAGGTGAAATATTTGGATTTGTTTCGCAATGTTTGTAAATGTTTGGTTTAAATCGCTAAAAAGGTGAAACGTTTGGATTTGTTTCGTAACGTTTTAAACGGATGGATTGGTTTTGTAACGTTTTAAACATTTCGATTTGTTTCGTAACATTTAATACGATTGGATTGGTTTCGTAACGTTTTAAATGTTTGGCTTAAATTGCAAAAAGGTGAAACGTTTGGATTTGTTTCGTAACGTTTGTAAACGTTTTGCTTAAATCGCTAGAAAGGTGAAACGTTAGGATTTGTTTCATAACATTTTAAATGTTTGACTTAAATCGCTAAAAAGGTGAAATATTAGGATGTGTTTCGTAACGTTTTAGACGTTTGGATTAAATCGCTAAAAAGGTGAAACGTTAGAATTTGTTTCGTAACGTTTTCAACGTTTGGATTGGTTTTATAATGTTTTAAATGTTTGGCTTAAATCGCTAAAAAGGTGAAACGTTTGGATTTGTTTTGTAACGTTCGTAAACGTTTGGCTTAAATCGCTAAAAAGGTTAAACATTAGGATTTCTTTCGTAAAGTTTTAAACATTTGGATTTGTTTCGTAACATTTTAAACGTTTGGCTTAAATAGTTAAAAAGGTGAAACGTTAGGATTTGTTTTCTAACGTTGTAAACGTTTGGTCTAAATTTCTTAAAACGTGAAATATTAGGATTTGTTTTATAACGTTTTAAAAGTTTGGCTTAAATCGGTAAATGGGTGAAACTTTCAGATTTGTTTTGTAATGTTGTAAAAGTTTGGATTTGTTTTGTAACGTTTTAAACGTTTGGAATAAATCACTAAAATGGTAAATGTAGAATTTGTTTCGTAAGATTCTAAACAGTTTGATTTGTTTTGTAGCATTTTAAACGTTTTGCTTAAATCGCTAAAAAGATAAAAGGTTTGGATTGATTTCGTAACGTCTTAAATGTTTGGCTAAAATCGCAAAAAAGGTGAAACGTTTGGATTATTTTTGAAACATTTTAAACATTTGGCTTAAATCGCTAAAAAGGTGAAACGGTAGGATTTAATTTGTAACGTTTGTAAACGTTTGGCTTAAATCGCTAAAAAGGTGAAACGCTAGGATTTGTTTCGTAACGTTTTAAACATTTTGATTAGTTTCATAACGTTTTAAACGTTTGGCTAAAATAGCTAAAATGGTGAAATGTTTGGATTTGTTTCCTAACGTTTGTAAACGTTTGCCTTAAATCGCTAAAAAGGTGTAACATGTGGATTTGATTAACAACGTTTTAAATGTTTGGCTTAAATCGCTTAAAAGGTGAAACGTTTAGATTTATTTCATAATGTTTGTAAACGTTTGGCTTAAATCGCTAAAAAGGTGAAACGTTTGGATTGTTTCGTAACGTTTTAAACAGATGGATTGGTTTCGTAACGTTTTAAACGTTTGGATTGGTTTCGTAACATTTTAAATGTTTGGATTGGTTTCGTAACGTCTTAAACGTTTGGCTTAAATCGCTAAAAGGTGAAATGTTTGGATTTGTTTCGTAACGTTTGTAAAAGTTTGGCTTAAATCGCTAAAAAGGTGAAACATTTGGATTTTTTTCGTAACATTTTCAATGTTTGGATTGGGTTCGTAACGTTTTTAACATTTGGATTTGTTTCGTAACGTTTTAATCGTTTGGATTGGTTTCGTAACGTTGTAAAAGTTTTGCTTAAATAACTAAAACAGTGAAATGTTTGGATTTGTTTCGTAACGTTTGTAAACGTTTGGCTTAAATAGCTAAAAATAGGAAACGTTTTAAACGTGGATTGGTTTCGTAACATTTTAAATGTTTTTCTTAAATCGATAAAAAGAAAAAACGTTTGGATTTGTTTCGTAACGTATGTAAACGTTTATCTTAAATCGCTAAAAAGACGAAACGATTGGATTTAATTCGTAACATTTTAAACGTTTGATTGGTTTCGTAACCTTTTAAACATTTGGCTTAAATTACTAAAAAGGTGAAATGTTTATATTTATTTCGTAACATTTTTAACGTTTGGATTGGTTTCGTAACGTTTTAAACGTTTGGCTTCAATAGCTCAAAAGGTGAAACGTTTGGATTTGTTTCGTATAATTCGCAAATGTTTGGCTTAATTCGCTAAAAAGATAAAACCTTTGAATGTGTTTCGTAACCTTTTAGCGTTTGGATTTGTTTTGTAATGTTTAAAATATTGTTTCTTAAATTGATAAAAAAGTGAAACCTTTAGATTAGTTTCGTAACGTTTGTAAACGTTTGGCATAAATTGCTAAAAAGGTGAAACGTTTGGATTTGTTTTGTAACGTTTTAAACGTTTGAATTGGTTTCGTAACGTTTTAAATGTTTGGCTGAAATTACTAAAAAGGCGAAACGTTTATATTTGTCTCGTAACGTTTGTAAACGTTTGGCTTAAATCGCTAAAAGTGAAGCGTTTGGATTTGTCTCATAACCTTTGTATACGTTTGGCTTTAATCGGCTAAAAGGGGAAACATTAGGATTTGTTTTGCAACGTTTGAAATGTTTGGATTTGTTTCGTAACATTTTAAACGTTTGGCTTAAATCGCTAAAAAGGTAAAATGTTACGATTTGTTTTGTAACATTTTAAACATTTGGCTTATATCGCTAAAAAGGTGAACGTTAGGATTTGTTCCGCTTTAACTGTTTGGATATGTTTCGTAAAACTTTAAACGTTTGGCTTAAATCGCTAAAAAAGGGAAACGTTTGGATTTGTTTTGTAACGTTTTAAATGTTTGGCTTAAATCACTAAAAGGGTGAAACTTTCAGGTTTGTTTTGTAATGTTGTAAACATTTGGATTTGTTTTGTAACGTTTTAAACGTTTGGAATAAATCGCTAAAAAGGTAAATGTAAGGATTTGTTTCGTAACGTTCTAAATAGTTGAATTTGTTTCGTAACATTTAAAACGTTTGGCTTAAATCGCTAAAAAGATAAAACATTTGGATTGATTTCGTAACGTCTAAAACGTTTGGCCTAAATCGCTAAAAAGGTAATATGGTAGGATTTGTTTTGTATCGTTTTAAATGTTTGGCTTAAATCGCTAAAAAGGTGAAACGCTAGGATTTGTTTCATAACGTTTTAAACGTTTGGTTTAAATCGCTAAAATGGGAAATGTTAGGATTTGTTTCTTAACGTTTTAAACATTTGGATTAGTTTCGTAACGTTTTAAACGTTAGGCTAAAATAGCTAAAAAGGTGAAATGTTTGGATTTGTTTCCTAACGTTTGTAAACGTTTGGCTTAAATCGCTTAAAAGGTGTAACATTTGGATTTGATTCACAACGTTTTAAACGTTTGGCTTAAATCGCTTAAAAGGTGAAACGTTTGGATTTATTTCGTAACGTTTGTAAACGTTTGGCTTAAATAGCTAAAAAGGTGAAACGTTTGGATTGTTTCGTAAAGTTTTAAACAGATGGATTGGTTTCGTATCGTTTTAAACTTTTGGATTGGTTTCGTAACAATTTAAACGTTTGGATTGGTTTCGTTACGTTTTAAACGTTTGGCATAAATCGCTAAAAGGTAAAATGTTTGGATTTGTTTCGTAACCTTTGTAAACGTTTGGCTTAAATTGCTAAAAAGGTGAAACATTTGGATTTGTTTCGTAACATTTTCAATGTTTGGATTGGTTTTGTAACGTTTTTAACATTTGGATTTGTTTTGTAATGTTTTAATTGTTTGGCTTAAATAGCTAAAAAGTTGAAATGTTAGGATTCGTTTCGTAACGTTCTTAACGTTTGGATTTGTTTCGTAACATTTTAAACTTTATACTTAAATCGCTAAAAAGGTAAAACGTTTGGATTTGTTTTCTAATGTTGTAAATATTAGGATTTGTTTTCTAACGTTTTAAACATTTGGATTAGTTTCGTAACGTTTTAAACTTTTTGATAAAATAGATAAAAAGGTGAAATGTTTGGATTTGTTTCCTAACGTTTGTAAACGTTTGGCTTAAATCGCTTGAAAGGTCAAACTTTAGGATTTGTTTTGTAACGTTTTAAACGTTTGGCTTAAATCGCCAAAAAGCTCAAACTTTAGTATTTGTTTCGTAAAGTTTTAAACGTTTGGCTTTGTTTCGTAATGTTTAAAATGTTTGGCCTAATTTGCTAAAGAGGTGAAACGTTAGGATTTGTGTCATAGTGTTATAAACGTTTGGATTTGTTCGCTAAAAAGTAGAAATGCTAGAATTTGTTTCGTAAGGTTTTAAACGTTTGGCTTAAATCACTAAAAAGGTCAAACTTTAGGCTTTGTTTCGTAACGTTTTAAATGTTTGGCTTAAATTTCTAAAAAGGTGAATCGTTAGGATTTGTGTCGTAATGTTATAAACGTTTGGATTTGTTCGCTAAAAAGTAGAAATGCTAGGATTTGTTTCGTAAGGTTTTAAACGTTTCGCTTAAATCACGAAAAAGGTGAAACATTTGGATTTGTTTCATAACGTTTTAAACGTTTGGCTTAATTCGCTAAAAAGGTGAAACGTTAGGATTTGTTTCAGAACGTTTTAAACGTTTGAATTTGTTTCATAACATTTTAAACGTTTTGCTTAAATCACCAAAAAGGTAAAACGTTTGGATTTCTTTTGTAATGTTTTAAATGTTTGGCGTTAATCGCAAAAAATGTTAAATGTTAGGATTTGTTGCGTAACATTCTAAACGTTAGGATTTGTTTCGTATTATTTTAAATGTTTTTCTTAAATCGCTAAATAGATAAAACATTTGGATTTTTTTGTAACGTTCTAAACGTTTGGCTTAAATCGCTAAAAAGGTGAAACGTTAGGATTTCATTCATAACGTTTTAAACTTTTCGTTTAAATAGCTAAAAGGTGAAACGTTGGCATTTGTTTCGTAACGTTTTAAACGTTTGGATTAGTTTCGTAATATTTTAAACGTTTTGCTTAAATCGCTAAAAAGGTAAAACTTTTGGATTTGTTTTGTAAAGTTTTAAACATCTGGCTTATATCGTTGAAAAGGTCAAACGTTAGGATTTGTTTTGTAATGTTTCAAAAGTTTGGCTTAAATTGCTAAAAAGGTGAAACGTTAGGATTTGTTTCGTAATGTTTTAAACGTTTGGCTTAAATCGCTAAAAAGCGGAAATGTTAGGATTTGTTTCGTAAGGTTTTTAACGTTTGGCTTAAATCTCTAAACAGATGAAACGTTAGGTTTTGTTTCTTAACGTTTTAAATGTTTGGATTGGTTTCGTAACGATTTAAAGGTTTGGCTTAAATCGCTAAAAGTGAATCGTTTAGATTTGTTTCGAAAAGTTTTAAATGTTTGGCTTAAATTGCTAATAAGGTGAAACACTAGGATTTGTTTTGTAACGCATTAAACATTTGGCTTAACTCGCTTAAAAGGTGAAACATTAGGATTTGTTTCGTAACGTTTTAAACATTTGGCTTGAATCACTAAAAGGATAAAAAGTTAGGATTTCTTTCGCAACGTTTTAAACGTTTGGATTGGTTTCATAGCGCTTTAAACATTTGACTTATATCGCTAAAAAGGTCAAATATTAGGATTTGTTTCGTACCGTTTTAAATATTTGGCTTAAATCGCTAAAAAGCGGAAACGTTTGGATTTGTTTCGTAACGTTTTAAATGTTTGGCTTAAATCGCTAAAAAGGTGAAACGTTAGGATTTGTTTCGTAACGTTTTAAACGTTTGGATTGGTTTCATAACCTTTTAAACGTTCGTCTTAAATCACTAAAAAGGTGAAACATTTGGATTTGTTTTGTAACGTTTGTAAACTCTTTGCTTAAATCGCTAAAAAGGTTTAACACTTGGATTTGTTTCGTAACGTTTGTATATGTTTGGTTTCAATCGCTAAAAAGGTGTAACGTTAGAATTTGTTTCTTAACATTTTAAACGTTTGGATTTGTTTCGTAACATTTTAAACGTTTGGCTTAAATCGCTAAAAAGGTGAAAGGTTAGGATTTGTTTCGTAACGTTATAAACGTTTGGCTTAAATCGCTAAAAAAGTGAAACTTTAGGATTTATTATGTTTTAAACGTTTGGATTTGTTTCGTAACATTTTAAACGTTTGGTTAAAATCGCTAAAAATGGGAAACATTTGGATTTGTTTTGTAACGTTTTAAACATTTGGCTTAAATCGCTAAAAAGGTGAAACGTTTGGATTTGTTTCGTAACATTCTAAACGTTTGGATTTGTTTCGTAACATTTTAAACGTTTTTCTGAAATCTCTAAAAAGGTAAAATGTTTGGATTTGTTTTGTAACGTTGTAAACGTTTGGCTTAAATTGCTAAAAAGGTGAAGCGTTAGGATTTGTTTCGCAACGTTTTAAACGTTTGGATTTGTGTCATAACGTTTCAAACGTTTTGCTTAAAATCTAAAAAGGTGAAACGTTAGAATTTCATTCGTAACGGTTAAAATGTGTGGCTTAAATCGCTAAAAAGATTAAACTTTAGCATTTCTTTCGTAATATTTTAAACGTTTGGATTTGTTTCGTAGCATTTTAAACGTTTTGCTTAAATCGCTAAAAAGGTAAAACATTTGGATTTGTTTTGAAACGTTTTAAACATTTGGCTTATATCGCTAAAAAGGACAAACGTTAGGATTTGTTTCGTAACGTTTTAAATGTTTGGATTTGTGTCGTAACGTTTTGAACGTTTCGCTGAAATTGCTAAAAAGGTTAAATATTGGGATTTGTTTCATAACGTTTTAAACGTTTAGCTTATCCTTAAAAAAGCTGAAACGTTATAGTTTGTCTCGTAATGTTTTAAACGTTTAGATTGGTTTGGTAACGTTTGGCTTAAATCGTTAAAAAAGGGAAACGTTTGGATTTGTTTCAAAACGTTTTAAACGTTTGGATTAAATCGCTAAAAAGGTGAACGTTAGCATTTGTTTCGTAACGTTTTAAACGTTTGGCTTAAATCTCTAAAAAGGTTAAACGTTAGGATTTGTTTCGTAAGATTTTAAATGTTTGGCTTAAATCGCTAAAATGGTGAAACGTTTGAATTTGTTTTGTAACGTTTTAAATGTTTGGCGTAAATAACTAAAAGGGAGAAACATTAGGATTTTTTCGTAACATTCTAGACGTTAAGGTTTATTTCGTAACATTTTAAACGTTTTGTTTAAATAGCTAAAAAGGTAAAACGTTTGGATTTGTTTTGTAAAGTTTTAAACGTTTGGCTTAAATCGCTAAAAAGGTGAAACGTTAGGATTAGTTACGTGACGTTTTTAACGTGTGGGTCTATGTCGTAACGTTTTAAACGTTTAGCTTAAATTGGAAAAAAGTTGAAACGTTAGGATTTCATTTATAACGTTTTAAACGTTTGGCTTAGATCGCTAAAAAGGTGAAACGCTAGCATTTGTTTCCTAACATTTTAAACGTTTGGATTTGTTTCGTAACATTTAAATCGTTTTGCTTATTTCTCTAAAAAGGTATAACATTTGTATTTTTTTTAACGTTTGAAACGTTTGGCTTAATTCGCTAAAAAGGTCAAACTTTAGGATTTGTTTCGTAACATTTTAAATGTTTGGTTTTGTGTCGTAACGTTTTAAATGTTTGGCTTAAATTGCTAAAAAGGTAAAACATTAGGATTTGTTTCGTAACGTTTTAAATATTATGATTGGTTTGCTAAAAAGGTGAAATGTTAGGATTTGTTTCATAAGGTTTTAAACGTTTCACTTAAATCGCTAAAAAGGTGAAACGTTTGGATTTTTTTCATAACGTTTTAAACATTTGGCTTAATTCGCTAAAATGGTTAAAGTTAGGATTTGTTTCAGAGCGTTTTAAACGTTTGGGTTTTGTTTCGTAACATTTTAAATGTTTTGCTTAAGTCCCCCAAAAGGTATAACGTTTGGATTTGTTTTGTAACGTTTTAAACGTTTGGCCTAAATCGCTAAAAAGGGGAAACGTTAGGATTTGTTTCGTAATGTTTTAAACGTTTGGCTTAAATCGCTAAAAAGGTGAAACTTTGGATTTGTTTCGTAACGTTTGTAATCATTTGGCTTAAATCACTAAAAAGGTGAAACGTTTAGATTTGTTTCCTAACATTTTAAATGTTTTGATTGGTTTCGCAACGTTTTAAATGTATGGCTTAAATCACTAAAAAGTTGAAATGTTTGGATTTGTTTCGTAACGTTTGTAAACGTTTGGCTTCAATCACTAAAAAAGGGAAATGTTGGAATTTCTTTCGTAATGTTTTAAACGTTTGGATTGGTTTCATAACGTTTTAAACGTGTGGCTTAAATCGCTACAAAGGTGAAACGTTTGGATTTGTTTCTTAACGTTTGGATTGGTTTCATAATGTTTTAAAAGATTCGCTTAAATCGCTAAAAAGGTGAAACATTTGGATTCGTTTTGTAATGTCTGTAAACATTTGGCCTAATTCGCTAAAAAGGCAAAAAGTTTGGATTGGTTTTGTAATGTTTTAAACGTTTGGCTTAAATTGATAAAAAAGTGAAACGTTTGGATATGTTTCGTAACGTTTTAAACGTTTGGCTTAAATCCCTAAAAAGGTGAAACGTTAGGATTTGTTTCGTAGCGTTTTAAACGTTTGTATTTTTGTCGTGACGTTTTAAACGTTTGGCTTAAATAGCTTAAAAGGTTAAACATTAGGATTTGTTTCATAACGTTTTAAACGTTTGGGTTAAATCGCTAAAAAGGTTAAATGTTAGGATTTGTTTCATAACGTTTTAAATGTTTGGCTTAAATCGCTAAAAAGATGAAACGTTAGGATTTTTGTTCGTAACGTTTTAAACATTTGGATTGATTTCGTAACGTTTTAAATGTTTGGCTTAAATCGCTAAAAAGTTGAATCGTTTGGATTTGTTTCGTAACTTTATAAATGTTTGGCTTAGGGGAAACGTTAGGATTTGTTTCGTAACGTTTTATATGTTTGGCTTAAATTCGCTAAAAAGATCAAACGTTAGGATTTGTTTCATAACGTTTTAAACGTTTGGTTTTGTGTCGTAACGTTTTAAACGTTTGGCTTAAATTCCTAAAAGGTAAAACGTTAGGATTTGTTTCATAACGTTTTAATCGTTTGGATTGGTTCACTAAAAAGGTCAAATGTTAGGACTTGTTTCGTAAGGTTTTAAACATTTGGCTTAAATCGCTAAAAAGGTGAGACGTTTGGATTTGTTTTGTAACGTTTTGAACGTTTGGCTTAATCCGCTAAAAAGGTGAAACGTTAGTATTTGATTCAAAACGTTATAAACTTTTGAATTTGCTTCATAACATATTAAATGTTTTGCTTAAATCTCCAAAAAGGTAAAACGTTTGAGTTTGTTTTGTAACGTTTTAAACATTTGGCCAAAATCGAAAAAAAGGGGAAACGTTAGGATTTGTTTCGTAACATTTTAATTGTTTTACTTAAATCGCTAAAATGATAAAACGTTTGGATTTGTTTTGTAACGTTTTAAACGTTTGGCATAAATCGCTAAAAAGGTGAAATGTTATGATTTGTTTTTTAATGTTTTAAATGTTTGGTTTTGTGTCGTAACTTTTTAAACGTTTGGCTTAAATTGCTAAAAAGGTGAAACGTTAGGATTTGTGTCGTAACGTTTGAAATGTTTGGCTTAAATTGCTAAAAAGGTCTAATGTTAGGATTTTATTCGTAATGTTTTAAACGTTTTGTTTAAATCACTAAAAGGTGTAATGTTAGCATTTGATTCATAACGTTTTAGACGTTTGGATTAGTTTCGTAACATTTTAAACGTTTTGCTTAAATCGCTAAAAAGGTACAACATTTGGATTAGTTTTGTAACGTTTTAAACTTTTGGCTTAAATCGCTAAAAAGGTCAAACGTTAGAATTTGTTTCTTAACGTTTTAAACGTTTAGATTTGTGTCGTAACGTTTTAAACGTTTGGCATAAATTTCTAAAAAGGTGAAACGTTAGGATTTTTTTCGTAACGTTTTAAACGTTTGTGTTAAATCGCTAAAAAGGGGAAAATTTAGGATTTGTTTCATAAGGTTTTAAACGTTTGGCTTAAATCACTAAAAAGGTGAAACGATGCGATTTGTTTCGGTTGTTTTAAACGTTTGGATTGGTTTCGTAACGATTTAAACGTTTGGCTTAAATCGCTAAAAAGGGAAAGGCTTGGATTTGTTTCGAAACGTTTGGCTTAAATCGCTAAAATTGTGAAACGTTAGGATTTGTTTCGTAACGTTTTAAATGTTTAGCTTAACTCGCTAAAAAGGTGAAACCTTAGGATTTGTTTCGTAACATTTTAAACATTTGGCTTAAATCGCAAAAAAGGTGAAATGTTAGGATTTGTTTCGTAACGTTTTAAACATTTGGATTGGTTTCGTAACGTTTTAAACGTTTGGGTTAAATCGCTAAAAAGGTGAAACGTTTGGATTTGTTTCGTAACGTTTATAAACGTTTGTCTTAAATTGCTAAAAAGGGGAAACGTTTTAAACGTTTGGATTGGTTTCGTAACGTGTTAAACGTTTGACTTAAATCACTAACTGTAATACCCGATATTTCTGTGACGTCAATTGTTGATGTATGACGTGTGAATTGTCAGCATCCTATCATGACCCGTGTGATATATAAAGAGTTAAGTGAAATCAAAGTTATATGGATTACGAATATAGTAATTTGAAAGAAATGGAAATGTTTTATGTTAAGCAAAGAAATGAAACGAAATGTGAGAACATGTCACTCAACAATTTGATCACGGATAGAATCGAATTCCGTACATTCTTAAGGTGAGATGAATATCTATGAATCATATATGAAGTGGCATAGTGATTGTTCAAATTAGAGTTGATTCGAAATCGTTTCGATGCATTTTGAAGAAGTTTTCAGGACAGTGCGCACGTGCTGCCTGCACACTGACACTGTTTAGTAAAAATACGATCTCTCCCAATTGAACCGTCAGATCGCGACGAAACTTGACAGAGGCCTTTTTAAGAGGCAAATCTATGAACCGGCCGTTGGAAATTTGAATTTGCCAAGTTTTGAGTAGTGTGCGAACACACACAATAGGTGTGTAAACGCACACCCTGAAATTTAAGGAGTGTGCGAACGCACACTCAATGTGTGCGAACGCACACTTACTAGGTCGGCAGCAGGGGTATAAATAGCCCCAATTTCGTGAAAATCATATCAGCTCATCATTTTTCTCGACCTAAACGTATAAAACTTAGGGTTTCTTCGTTCCTTCACCAAATTCAACGATTCTTTCACTATCTTTCAGAAATTTGATCCGCTATCATCTAAGAGCTTCAAATCAAGGTGAGGAATCTGATTTTGGGTTGGATTTTATTATGTTCATGGGCTGTTTTGTGTATATTAGTTAAGTTCGAATCCATCTAGTCGGAAATAAGTTAGTTTTGACGTCTATGATGTAATTTGGATTGATATGCATGTTAAACCCATTCCGATAGCGAAATTGGACGTTGTAGTAGCACGGTTTTTGCCTGAGAGGAAGGATTTAGGGCTGTACGCTGCACAGAGAAGCTGTGCAAGCGCACAATCTCCCTTATGAGGACTGTGCGAAAGCACACGAGGTCCGTGCAAACGCACAGTCTCCTAAAAAGAGATTGTGCGAACGCACGAGCATACCGTGCGAGCGTACAGTCTGTTATGTCAACATAAAAGCATTTTGTTTGGCAACTCCTTGACGTTCTTGACCCGTAGTGGCATTGTACACTCGAGGGTGATTTGAGTGGATTAAAAGGATAATCAAAGATGTCTTGGATTAAGAATAATTAGGGTTTTAAATCCCGAGAGTGTATAAAATCCATAAAGCAAAGTGTAATAAGAAAACATAATTTTGGTTTAGTCCCACACCTAGGGTTTCATAGTAAGTTTGCGTTTATGAATTAAACCCATTCTGATACTATGATGTAACAGTGGACTCAACGAACTACGAGATTGACGAGTTCAAGTATTCGGGGGAATCAATCGACATATATATATACATATCTGCGGTGGATAGCGTTTACAGTGAGTACACTTTATTACTCGTAGATATTCATAAAGCCAAGTATTTTCATATACTAAAGGCTATATGAATAATATACTTTATGTTTGGATTGTATGTTGTTTGGTATGTTTGAAAAGTATTATATTACGTATGTTTTGAAAATAAGTATTTTGTTATACTATTGGATGAAGTTTTGTTATACTATTGGATCAAAGAGGAGATCAATTCATAAGGATAATGGATTAAATAAAGGAAGCCTTTAACTAAGGACCATCTATATGAGAAGTTACTCAGTAAGTACGGCGAGGTAATTTTACTCAAGATAGGTGTAAAGTAAGAAGCATGTTAACTTAATGGTATTAGTATGGCGAGGTAATTTTACTCAAGATAGGTGTAAAATAAGAAGCATGTAAACTTAATGGTAGGGCTCACGATTAATTAGTGATTAATCGGAGTACCATAACGAAAGCATGAAGAGGAATGATTGATAAGAATTGATGAGAATTATGTGTATGATGGAGCAAAAGGTAGCAGATTGTAAATCGTATATCATAAAATGAAATCAACAGACATACAAAGCGATTGGTAAAGGTTTGAAGTGTGCCTGCGAGGTAACAATAAAAGAAAGAAGTAAAGAAGAGTTTTACAACACAGACTATTGAAATAAGGTTTCATGAGATTAAAAGTGAAGAGATTAAAAGTTGGGTGATAAATGGATTAGACAAGTAAGCAACTACAAAGAAAAGACGATAGTATTAGAAAGGATTGATATCTTGTTGATGTTATAGAAGGATACCTCTGTAGGAAAGGAGGAAGAAAAAGTATAAGTCTCATTCAATTATGGAAATTAAAAGAAATAGTAGGTAAGCCGAATGTAAACTGTAATCTCAATTGTTTAAGTTATATCATGGTTTATTAAAATTCGAGGACGAATTTTTATAAGGGGGAAGAATGTAATACCCCATACTTCTGTGACGTCAATTGTTGACATATGACGTGTGAATTGTCAGCATCTTTTAATGACACGTGTGATATATAAAGAGTTAAGTGAAATCAAAGTTATATGGATTACGGATTTAGTAATTTGAAAGAAATGAAAATGTTTTATGTTAAGCAAAGCAATGAAACGAAATGTAAGAACATGTCACTCAACAATTTGATCACAGATAGAATGGAATTCCGTACATTCTTAAGGTGAGATGAATATGTATAAATCATATATGAAGTGGCATAGTGAGTGTTCAAATTGGAGTTGATTCGAAATCGTTTCGATGCATTTTGAAGAAGTTTTCAGGACAGTGCGCATGTGCTGCCTGCACACTGACACTGTTTAGTAAAACGACGATCTCTCCCAATTGAACCGTCAGATCGCGACGAAACTTGACGGAGGCCTTTTTAAGAGGCAAATCTATAAACCGGTTGTTGGAAATTTGAATTTGCCAAGTTTTGAGTAGTGTGCGAACACACACAATAGGTGTGTGAACGCACACCCTGAAATTTAAGGAGTGTGCGAACGCACACTTAATGTGTGCGAACGCACACTTACTAGGTCGGCAGCAGGGGTATAAATAGCCCCAATTTTGTGAAAATCATATCAGCTCATCCTTTTGCTCGAACTAAACGTATTAAACTTAGGGTTTCTTCATTCCTCACCAAATTCAACGATTCTTTCTCCTATCTTTCAGAAATTTAATCCTCTATCATCTAAGAGCTTCAAATCAATGTGAGGAATCTTATTTTGGGTTGGATTTTATTATGTTCATGGGCTGTTTAGTATATATTAGTTAAGTTCGAATCGATCTAGTCCGAAATAAGTTAGTTTTGACGTCTATGATGTTATTTGGATTGATATGCATGTTAAACCCATTCCGATAGCGGAATTGGACGTTGTAGTAGGAAAGTTTTAGCCCGAGAAGAAAGATTTAGGGCTGTACGCTGCACAGAGAAGCTGTGCGCGAACACACAGTCTCCCTTGTGAGGACTGTCCGAGCGCACACGAGGTTTGTACGAACGCACAAGCAGACCGTGCGAGCGCTCAGTCTGTTATGTCGACATATAAGTATTTTGTTTGGAAACTCATTGACGTTCTTGACCCGTAGTGGCATCGTACACTCGAGGGTGATTTGAGTGGATTAAAAGGATAATCAAAGATGTCTTGGATTAAGAATAATTAGGGTTTTAAATCCCGAGAGTATATAAAATCCATAAAGCAAAGTGTAACAAGAAAACATAATTTTGGTTTAGTCCTAGACCTAGGGTTTCATAGTAAGTTTGCGTTTATGAATTAAACTCATTCTGATACTATGATGTAACAGTGGACTCAATAAACTACGAGATTGACGAGTTCAACTATTCGGGGGAATCAATCGACATATATATATATAATATTCATAAAGGCAAATATTTTCATATACTAAAGGCTATATGAATAATATACTTTATGTTTGGATCGTATGTTGTTTTGTATGTTTGAAAAGTATTATATTACGTATGTTTTGAAAATAAATATTTAAGAATGACATAAACATATAATAAATAAGTCAAGTAGTGATAGTACGGGGAAGGGAGAGTAAACATATACGTATTTGAATATCGCCCAATATGCACTTTAAGAGACTTAGTACATGACGATATGTACTATTAAGTGAATCAAATGCTTCATATGAGTATGTTTTATGGATGTGTGATCTTATTCATTATATGCTTGTCATGGTCCAACCAAGGATCAATATAACTAGAAATAAAAAACAGAAACGCTAAACAAAAGTAACGAATAAGCTGTACTATTGTACACTTGATAAATAAGTTCTGAGATACGAGGTAACTCGGTAGAATTATTCAGAGACCTGTATCTCATTAGCATTCAATAAAATTCCTTGGGACTCATATGATAATAAAAGTCAAACATAAAGTCGAGAACCAATTATGCAAACAATAATCATGACAGAAGGAATCGAAATACATCAGTTGGCTTTGCTATCAATGTCAAAATACGGATACATCGGTTGGCGTTGCTGTCACGACCCATTTTCATGAATCGCGACCGGCGCTAGGGTATGGGTATGGTTGTACCGAAACCCGTAGCAAGCCTTGCGGATAACATACATTAATCATTTAAAACATTGTACCTGCATAAAACCACATGCTCGGGGGCAACCGAGACTCCAACCTAGTAGCAGTTTATATGTACAACATATAAATAATAAATGCTCGGTCAACTCCGAGTCTCTAACACGGCATAAATATTAAATAACCCAAGTTAATATAATAATACCAATCAACAAATAATCCAATTGAGTTAATCTGACAACAAGTACTACAACAAGTAAGACTTCTAATTACTACTGCGGTCTAAGAGTAAAATCACTTCAATAACTTTAAAAAAATAAAGTAGGACTTCCGAGGAAATAAAGAATCGGAGACTAGTTGACTCGCTCAAATCATAACCCTGGAAAAAATTGGGAAAACAACGGGGTCAGATATACTGAGATGAGTTCATACAACTATTTACATTTATTAAGTGAAAACCATTAAAAACCTTAAAACATTTGTAAAGCAATTATCATTATGGATAAGAATTGAAACCCTAAACCACAAATATCTAAATCCAATTGTCGTGCCGGTGAGACGTATCTCCATAACCGATCCCCGACTGTCACTCAAATAAACATGTGAGTCCTAGGAGACGTATCTTCCACCGACGCCCTCACTAAGGCGAGACGTATCTCAAACCTACCTGAATACTATATGATCATATACCGGTGCGAACGCAGTCTCGATGATGCCCATCGAGTAGCCCGTTCCAATTCAGATCCATAATGTCAAAAACAGTTCGAAAGCTGTATATACAATATATCTATATATGCAAAAATACAATTTACTTAATAAAGCGGTAAATAGCGATATAAACTCACTGCTGGCTAATCCACGTGATAACCTGGCAAGCAATCTAATCCCGATTCGTCTCCGAAGCACGAACGGTAGATGAGTCTAAACAAGGTATAAATAATAATTAAAAACATAACCTAACTCTAGGGAGTACTAGACACCATGTAGGACTAGCACACGTAATAACAAGCTAACGTATAACCAAACACATAAGGTTCATACGCATCCAAACCATAACCCAAGTTATAGAATATATACCATATAAGTTTCCATTTCAAAACACAATTTGAATAATTCAAAAAACAGTTTTAAATAACCCAAGTTTAAATTCATACCAGTGAGTCAGCCGAGTTATCAAAACTTCCAAGCTTCTTCCCACTTGTTGGGCGACCATAGTCAAACCCAACCCAAAGTTAAATCAAAATAAAACCCAAGTTTACATTATGAATAACTTGAATGAAAAGTATAGTCTTTTAAAAGAAATAACACAATCCATCGTTTAGCCAACAATTGGCAAATCACACCATACTAACACAAGTATGTTAAACTTCTTTTAAATGAACCAAAAAGGATTAAATCATCCATTTAAACGTCAAACTCGGATTTGAAACGATAATCAAATCATGGCAATAACTTGTCTATAGGCATTATCAACACGAATGAGTATAACACAAACAAAGCAATGCCAACATGTCAAGAACGATACAAAACAGCCCCAACACAATAGTGGGCAGCAACTAGATCATAAAAAGCTAATCAACACAACAACAAGGTAAAATCATGCATTATAAGCAATATAATCAACCTATGATTTACCAAGCATGTCAAAAATATACCATTGATTCACACACATAAGATCAGCCCCAAAACATAAATTTCCAGCCCTCTATAATAATGCTAAAACAGCAATTTAACAACCAATTAACATACAAAATAAACTAGCACTTAAACCCAACAATTGACATGAGTTCTAATGATTAAATCAAGTCAATCTAATGCTAAGCACCCTATTACAGAATTGACATGAAAATTCAAAGATCGAATTCAGCCATAAACATGGGCAAATCACATTAGAACACAATCTAGCAACCTAACACATGAAGCCCTACTCATAAATCAAGTGATAGCAACACATACCGTTAAGAAGCAAGATCAACGAAAGAACCAAATGAAAACAATGAATCAACACCCACAACATGCTGGAAAAAGGGTTCGAATAAATTAACAATCGATATACGCGATAAGGAATTGATTTAACAAAGGACTGAATGTTAGAATTGCTTACCAAATCCAAGAACGTGAGAGATAGCAAAAGAATTCGTATTTCAGAGAGTCTTTTAAGTGGCTAGAGTTTATAAAATAAGTGGGGGCTGATATGGGTTGAATAAGGGTCTATTTATATGCTCCAACACAATTTTACAAGTGAGGCGCGATGGGAGGCGCGATGCGAGGCGCGTTCGTCCCATCGCGCCTTCTCCAGGCGCACAGAAAACGTATGGGGCGCGTTGCGAGGCGCGATGGCCCATCGCGCCTTCCAACGCGCCTCAATTTTTGATCCAATAGTCAACTTTGTTTTGGGCACAACATATCCAAAAAGGAGCCCGATCCAACGGTTACATTGGGAGATATGCATGTTTTCTCAAAACATGTCAGATTCAGAAGGTACACGAATACATCATCGATTATAAACCGAATACAAATCAAATCGCCATCGAAAACTCATACGACATACAAGATACAACTCAAACCCCAAATAAAGTGTCACACTTGCTAAGTCCATCATTAACAATCAAAAACTAGGTCGAAAACACAACGAAACCATGACGGAAAAACACGAGATATTGCAGTTGCTATCGATGTCAGACAAATAAAGTTAAAGAAATGTCACTAGAAATGAAAGATATCGAGCATGAATACATAACGAAATATTTATATGATAGTTTTGAAGGTATACGGTATGTGAGTTTAAATGAAGTAAGAGTTTTTGTATGATCTATATTGAGAATGACCTATCTTTATCTTAAGTATGATTTAAAAAGATTTTATTTTACATAAAGCGGATTTAAAATGTTTCCACCCTTTATGTAATATTTACTTGTAATATTTTATACTCACTCAGTTTTATAATGACCCCGTTGTTCCTCCAAAATTTTCAGGTTTAGTAAGTTATGATCTGAAGAAGTAAGCTTTCGAAGTTTTCATTCCTCATAAGTCCCTTTATGCGAGATTTGAAATAAAGATCCTCGTTCTAGAAGTCTGTAGTAGACTAGAATTTTTTTGATCATGTAATTATATTTAAGCGTTTTCACTCTGATGCTTTTATAAATGGGGTCATATGTATCATGAAATTATTTTATGAATTAAAGTATATTTTGAAAATAAAAGTATTATTTTATAGATAGTAGTTTTAGGCTTGCTAAGGATTTTGGAGCTACCACTCCCATTCCCTAGCGCCGGTCGCGGCCCCATGACACTAAAAATGAGAAAAGTTTCAGTTTGTTTTGTAACGTTTTAAACGTTTGGATTTGTGTCGCAACGTTTTAAACGTTTGGCATAAATTGCTAAAAAGGTGAAACGTTCGAATTTCATTCGTAGTGTTTTAAACGTTTGGCTTAAATCGGTAAAAAGGTGAAACTTTAGCATTTGTTTCGCAACGTTTTAAACGTTTGGATTTGTTTCGTAGCATTTTAAACGTTTTGCTTAAATCACTAAAAAGGTAAGACATTTGGATTTATTTAGTAACATTTTAAACATTTGGCTTAAATCGCTAAAAAGGTGAAATGTTAGGATTTGTTTCGTAACGTTTCAAACGTTAGGCTTAAATCGCTAAAAAGGTGAAACGTTAGGATTTGTTTCATAACGTTTTAAACATTTGGATTGGTTTCGTCACGTTTTAAATGTTTTTCTTAAATTGCTAAAAAGGTAAAACATTTGGATTTGTTTTGTAACGTTTTAAACGTTTGGCACAAATCGCTGAAAAGGTCAAACGTTAGGATTTGTTTCGTAACATTTTAAACATTTGGATTTGTGTCGTAACGTTTTAAACGTTTGCCTTAAATTGCTAAAAAAGCGAAACGTTTGGATTTGTTTTGTAACGTTTTGAACATTTGGACTAGTTCGCTAAAAAGGTGAAATGTTAGGATTTGTTTCGTAAAGTTATAAACGTTTGGCTTAAATCGCTAAAAATGTGAAACGTTTGGATTTGCTTCGTAACGTTCTAAATGTTAGGATTTTTTCGTAATGTTTTAAACGTTTTGCTTAAATCGCTAAAAAGATTAAACGTTTGGATTTGTTTTGTAACGTTTTAAACGTTTGGATTAAATCGCTAAAAAGTTGAAATGTTAGGATTTTTTTTGTAACGTTATAAACGATGGACTTAAATTACTAAAAAGGTGAAACGTTAGGATTTCATCCGTAACGTTTTAAACGTTTCGTTTAAATCGCAAAAAGGTGAAACGTTAGTATTTATTTCATAAAGTTTTAAACGTTTGGATTACTTTCGTAACATTTTAAACGTTTGGCTTAAATCGCTAAAAAGATCAAACATACGGATTTGTTTCTTAACGTTTTAAACATTTGGATTTGTGTCGTAACGTTTTAAACGATTGGCTTAAATTGCTGAAAAGGTGAAACGTTAGGATTTGTTTCGTAACATTTTAAACGTTTGTCTTAAATCGCTAAAAAGAGGAAATGTTAGGATTTGTTTCGTAAGGTTTTAAACGTTTTCGCTTAAATCGCTAAAAAGGTGAAACGTTAGGATTTGTTTGGTATCATTTTAAACGTTTGGATTGGTTTCTTAACGATTTAAACGTTTGGCTTAAATTGCTAAAAAGTGAAACGTTTGGATTTGTTTCGAAACGTTTTAAACGTTTGGCTTAAATCGCTAAAAAAGTGAAACGTAAGGATTTGTTTCGTTAAGTTTTAAATGTTTGGCTTAACTCGCTAAAAAGGGGAAAAATTAGGATTTGTTTCTTAACGTGTTAAACGTTTGGATTGGTTTCGTAACCTTTTAAACGTTTAGCTTGAATCGCAAAAAAGGTGAAACGTTTGGATTTGTTACGTAATGTTTGTAAACGTTTGGCTTAAATCGCTAAAAAAGGTGAAATGTTAGGATTTGTTTCGTAACGTTTTAAATGTTTGGCTTAAATCCCTAAAAGGGTGAAACGTTAGAATTTGTTTTGTAACGTGTTAAACGTTTGGATTGGTTTCGTAACGTTTTAAACGTTTAGCTTGAATCGCTAAAAAGGTGAAACATTTGGATTTGTTTCGTAACGTTTATAAACGTTTGGCATAAATCGCTAAAAAGGGGAAACGTTTAAAACGTTTGGATTGGTTTCGAAACATTTTAAACGTTTGTCTTAAATCGCTAAAAAGGTGAAAAGTTTGGATTTGTTTCGAAACGTTTTAAATATTTGGCTTAAATCGCTAAAAAGGTGAAACGTTAGGATTTGTTTTGTAAAGTTTTAAATGTTTGGCTTAAATCGCTAAAAAGATGAAACGTTAGGATTTGTTTCGTATCGTTTTAAATGTTGGGCTTAAATCGCTAAAAAGGTCAAACATTAGGATTTGTTTCGTAATGTTTAAAAGGTTTGGATTGGTTTCTTAACGTTTTCAACGTTCGGCTTAAATAGCTAAAAAGTTTAAACGTTTGGATTTGTTTTGTAACGTTTGTGTGCTTAAATCGCTAAAAACGTGAAACATTTGGATTTGTTTCACAACGTTTTAAACGTTTGGCTTAAATCGCTAATAAGGTGGAACGTTTGGATTTGTTTCGTAACGTTTGTAAATGGTAGGCTTAAATCGCTAAAAAGGGGAAAAGTTTGGACTTGTTTCGTAACGTTTTTAATGTTTGGATTGGTTTCGTAACGTTTTAAAAGTTCGGCTTAAATCGCTAAAAAAGTTAAAAATTTGGATTTGTTTCGTAAAGTTTGTAAATGTTTGGCTTAAATCGATAAAAAGGTGAAACATTTAGATTTCTTTCGTAATGTTTTCAACGTTTGGATTGGTTTCGTAACGTTTTAAACGTGTGGCTTAAATCGCTAAAAAGGTGAAACATTTGGATTTGTTTTGTAACATTTTAAACGTTTAGATTGGTTTCGTAACGTTTTAAAAGTTTGGCTTAAATAGCGAAAAAGGTGAAACATTTGGATTTGTTTCGTAACGTTTGTAAACGTTTGGCTTAAATCGCTAAAAAAGCAATACGTTTGGATTGGTTTCGTAACATTTTAAACATTTGGCTTAAATCGATAAAAAGGTGAAACGTTTGTATTTGTTTTGTAACATATTAAACGTTTGGCTTAAATCGCTAAAAAGGGGAAACGTTGGATTTGTTTCGTAACGTTTTAAACGTTTGTTTTTGTGTCGTAACGTTTTAAACGTTTGGCTTAAATTGCTAAAAAGGTTAAACATTAGGATTTGTTTCGTAACGTTTTAAACGTTTGGGTTAAATCTCTAAAAAGGGGAAATGTTAGGATTAGTTTCGTAATGTTTTGAACGTTTGGATTGGTTTCGTAACGTTTTAAACTTTTGTCTTTAACCGCAAAAAGGTGAAAGGTTTGGATTTGTTTCGTAACGTTTTAAACGTTTGTTTTTGTGTCGTAACGTTTTAAACGTTTGGCTTACATTGCTAAAAAGGTTAAACATTAGGATTTGTTTCGTAACGTTTTAAACGTTTGGGTTAAATTTCTAAAAAAGGGAAATGTTAAGATTAGTTTCGTAATGTTTTGAACGTTTGGATTGGTTTCGTAACGTTTTAAACTTTTGGCTTAAATCGTAAAAAGGTGAAAGGTTTGGATTTGTTACGGAACTTTTTAAATGTTTGGCTTAAATCGCTAAAAAGGTGAACGTTAGGATTTGTTTTGTAACGTTTTAAATGTTTGGCTTAAATTACTAAAACGATTGAACATTAGGATTTGGTTCGTATTGTTTTAAACGTTTGGCTTAAATCGCTAAATAGGAGAAATATTAGGATTTGTTTCATAACGTTTTAAACGTTTGGATTGGTTTCGTAACGTTTCAACGTTTGGCTTAAATAGCTAAAAAGGTGAAACGTTTGGATTTGTTTCATAAAGTTTGTAAAAGTTTGACTTAAATTGCTAAAAAGGTGAAACATTTGGATTTGTTTTGAAACGTTTTAGACGTTTGGCTTAAATCGCTAAAAAGGTGAAACATTTGGACTTGTTTCGTAACGTTTGTAAACGTTTGGCTTAAGTTGCTAAAAAGGGGAAACGTTTGGTTTTGTTTCGTAATGTTTTCAACATTTGGATTGGTTTCGTGACATTTTAAAAGTTTGGCTTAAATCGGTAAAAAGGTGAAATATTTGGATTTGTTTCGTAACGTTTGTAAAGATTTGGCTTAAATCGCTAAAAAGGTGAAATATTTCGATTTGTTTAGTAACGTTTGTAAACGTTTGGCTTAAATAGCTAAAAAGGTGAAACGTTTGCATTTGTTTCGTAATGTTTGTAAACATTTGGCTTAAATCTCTAGAAAGGTGAAACGTTTTAAACGTTAGTATTGATTTCGTAACGTTTTAAACGTTTGGTTAAAATCGATAAAAATGTAAAACGTTTGGATTTGTTTCGTAACGTTTGTAAGCGTTTGGCTTAAATCGTTAAAAAGGTGAAACATTTGGATTTAATTCGTAACGTTTTAAACGTTTTTTTGGTTTCATAATATTTGAAACGTTTGGTTTAATCGTCTAAAAGGTGAATCATTTGATTGGTTTCGTAACATTTTAAACGTTTGGCTTAAATCGCTAAAAAGCTGAAACATTTGGATTTGTTTTGTAACGTTTGTGAACGTTTGGCATAAATCGCTAAAAAGGTGAAACATTTGGATTTATTTCGTAACCTTTGTAAACGTTTGGCTTCAATTTCTAAAAAGGTGAAATATTTCGATTTGTTTCATTATGTTTTAAACGTTTGGATTGATTTCGTATCGTTTTAAATGTTTGGCTTAAATTGATAAAAAAACGGAAACGTTTGGATTTGTTTCGTAACGTTCTAAACGTTTGTCTTAAATCGCTAAAATGATGAAACGTCTGGATTAGTTTCGAAACGTTTTAAACGTTTGGATTTATTTCGTAACGTTTAAAAAACCAATCCAACGTATAAGGCGTTATGAAACAAATCCTAACGTTTAATTATTTTAGCGATTTAAGCCAAACCTTTAAAACGTTACGAAAAAAATCTTAGCGTTTCACATTTTTAGCGATTTAAGCCAAACATTTAAAACGTTTTGATACAAATTCAAACGTTTCCCCTTTTTAGCGATTTAAGCCAAACGTTTAATACGTTACGAAATCAATCCAAATGTTTAAAATGTTACGCAACAAATCCTAACGTTTCACCTTTTTAGCGATTTAAGCCAAACGTTTAAAACGTTACGAAACAAATCCTAACATTTCACCCTTTTAGCGATTTAAGCCAAACGTTTAAAACATTATGAATTAAATCCTAACGCTTCACCTTTCTACCAGTTTAAGCCAAACGTTTAAAATGTTACATCCAAACGTTTAAAACGTTACAAAACAAATCCCAACGTTTCACCTTTTTAGCGATTTAAGCCAAACGTTTAAAATGTTACAAAAAAAATCCAAACGTTTTACCTTATTAGCAATTTAAGCAAAACGTTTAAAATGTTACGAAACAAATCCAAACGTTTAAAACGAAAGAAATCCTAACGTTTCCCCATTTTAGCGATTTAAGCCAAACGTTTAAACCGTTACGAATCAAATCCTAACGTTTTACCTTTTTAACGATTGAAGCCAAACGTATGCAAACGTTACAAAATAAATCCAAAGTTTCACCTTTTTAGCAATTTAAGCCAAACGTTTACAAACGTTACAAAACAAATTCAAACGTTTCACCTTTTTAGCTATTCAAGCGAAACATTTAAGACGTTATAAAACCAATCCATACGTTTAAAACGTTGCGAAATAAAACCAAACGTTCCACCTTTTTAGTGATTTAAGGCAAACATTTACAAACGTTACGAAACAAATACAAACGTTTCGCCTTTTTATCAATTTAATCCAAACGTTTAGAACGTTACGAAACCAATCCAAATGTTTCACCTTTTTAGTTATTTTAGCCAAACGTTTACAAACGTTACGAAACAAATCCAAATATTTCACCTTTTTAGCGGTTTAAGCCAAACGTTTACAAACGTTACGAAACAAATCCAAATGTTTGATCTTTTTAGCAATTTAAGCCAAACGTTTCAAACGTTACAAAACCAATCCAAACGTTTCACCTTTTAAGCAATTTAAACCAAACGTTTAAAACGTTACAAAACCAATCAAACGTTTAAAACGTTACGAATTAAATCCAAACGTTCCAGCTTTTTAGTGATTTAAGCCAAACGTTCACAAACGTTATGAAACAAATCCAAATGTTTCCCCATATTATCGATTTAAGCCAAACCTTTAAAACATTACGAAACAAATCGAAACATTTAAAATGTTTCACCTTTTTAGTGATGTTACCCAAATGTTTACAATCATTACGAAACAAATCCAAACGTTTCCCCTTTTTTTACGATTTAAGCCAAACATTTAAAACGTTACCAAACCAATCCAAACGTTGAAAACGTTACGAAACAAATCCAAACTTTTTACCTTTTTAGCTATTTAAGCCAAACGTTTACAAACGTTACGAAACAAATCCAAACATTTCACCTTTTTAGCGATTTAAGCCAAACGTTTAAAACGTTACGAAACCAATCCAAACATTTAAAGCGTTACGAAACATATCCAAATGTTTCACCTCTTTAGCGAATTAAGCCAAACGTTTACAAACATTAAGAAACAAATCCAAACGTTTCCCCTTTTTATTGATTTTTGCCAAACGCATACAAAAGTTACGAAACAAATCCAAATGTTTCACCTTTTTTGCGAGATAAGCAAAACGTTTGAAAGGTTACGAAACAAATCCAAATGTTTCACCTTTTTAGCTATTTAAGCCAAACATTTACAAACGTTACGAAACAAATCCAAACGTTTCACCTTTTTTGCTATTTAAGACAAACGTTGAAAACGTTACGAAACCAATCCAAACGTTTAAAATGATACGAAACAAATCCTAATATTTCACCCTTTTTAGTGATTTAAGCCAAACGTTTAAAACGATACGAAACAAATCCTAACGTTTCATCTTTTTAGCGATTTAAGCCAAACATTTAAAACGTTACGAAACAAATCCAAATGTTTCCCCTTTTTAGAGATTTAAGCCAAATGTTTCGAAACAAATCCAAACGTTTTACCTTTTTAATGATTTAAGTCAAACATTTAAAACGTTATGAAACCAATCCAAACGTTTAAAACATTACGAAACAAATCCTAACATTTCCCCTTTTTAGCGATTTTAGCCAAAGTTTTAAAACGATACGTAATAAATCCTAACATTTCACCTTTTAAGCGAGTTAAGCCAAACGTTTAATAAATTACGAAACAAATTCTAATGCTTAACATTTTTAGCAATTTAAGCCCAAATGTTTAAAACATTACGACACAAATACAAACGTTTGAAAAGTTACGAAACAAATCCTAACGTTTCACCTTTTTAGCGATTTACCCAAACGTTTAAAACGTTACGAAACAAATCCAAACGTTTCGCCTTTTTAGCGAGTTAGGTAAAATATGTATAAACGTGACGAAACAAATCCAAACGTTTCACCTTCTTAGCGATTTAAGACAAACTCTAAAACGTTATGAAACTGTAACACCCCGTATTTTTCCGGCTTGTTCAGATGAGTTTTCCGATGTGTTTCGGGTTAATCTTTGGTGGTTTGGTTCCTTGAAACTTTTGTTGGATTTGCACAATAGTTATTTTGATGTTCAATCTTGTTTTGAGTGTGGTTCGGGCCGTGTGGATCGACCTTGGACTTATGGGCCGTACAAATCATTATTTTTTGAAGGAGAGGGTGTATCACGGGCGTGACAGCATCATAACGGTCATTATATACCATCTGGGGCACGATTTACTCATCTTTGGCCGGATTCACTCATCTCGGGCGTGATACACCCATCTCGGGCGTGACGGAACACTGCTGAAACCGTCATTTACTTAAATACTCCCTTATCTCGACCTAAAATCATTTCCAAACATTTTTAAAACCCTAGAACGGCTGAGACCACTGTTAATATCATTCCTACACTCATCCCTCTCATATTTTGATCCTTGGTGAGTATTTCGATCGTTGTTCTTATGGTTTAATCATTGGTTTATCGATTCATTCAAATCTAAATTCCACAGCTCTTTGGCTATCACTTTTTGTAGGCTTTGATTGATATATTTTCTGGGTATTTCATTTCCTTTGAGTTCAAGAGGTATGTGCTCCTCTACTTTGAGTTTTGGGTAGAGATTTATGTGTTGTTGCGATTGATATATACTTTGGGTGTTGTGGCAATTATTTTCTGTTTTGCTATATTTAATTTTTGAAATATATGTTTTAGGGCTCAGTTATTGTAATTAATTTTGGTTATACTTTGGGTGTTTGGATTTGTTGGTTAGATTTAAGAGTGATATTGATTCGTGTTATGATTTGAGCGTAGAAATCACTATTTTAAGGTCGTTTGTGAATTGATTCTTTTGGCGATTGATTCGAATGATTGAATCTATATTATTCAAGTTGTTGTGAATTTATACATCTATATCTACTGATTTCAAGAGCTTTTGCTTTAAAATGAGAATTTAAATTGAATTGGCTTTTGGAATCTCCACGATTTGCGAAATTGACGAATTTAAGAAAATTGAACGCATCGATTGAAAAATGGTTTTCAAATGATATACCTACTGATATAATATATTCTAAGTGATGTTTTAAAGGTTTTAAATCAGTAGTAACATACTTTGGTTCATCGATTGTTGGTTTTGAGTCGTTTGGCTAGTTTAGGCAATTTTCGGAAAAATTGTCATATTTGATTATTTGAGTGCTTTGGCTTAATTTCGGTTTTGATCAAATTGTTAATGGCTGGAAATTTTGTTTATAAAACTGTTTTGAACACATATAAAGATATTAGTTTCATCTTAGGTTGTTGGGTTAAACAATTTGGTTAAAGGCATGTAAGGTGTTATATTGTGTGTATTGTTTTGGCTAAACTATTTTTGGTTCAAGATGAAACTTGAAAGGCGTTGAATCTTTTGATTCCATTTAAGTGGTGTATTTAAGTGTATGTACTCTGGGTGTTACTTGCCAAGTGTTGGCAAGTTATTTGGCTTAATTACTTATCATGATTTTGACATTATTAAGTTAGGGAATGAGTTCTTATTTTAAACTTGGTTTTATTTAAGGATCGGATTTACTTTGGTTTTACTTTGGCTTATGGTTGGGTCGGGTTAGACTTGTGTCGCCCGACATGTTTTGTTGAGCTATGCTACAGTTAAGGCTAACACACTACTTTGGGAAAACTCTTGCGTTTTGAAAGGACTATATAAGTATTTAAGAACTTTGGTTTTGTTTTAAAAGATAAGAACTCACCTAAGCTTAACTTGCCTAATTTTGTTATTTGGTTTGTATGGATACTTTGATTGTACCTTGGTTGTGTTTTGAAATGCTAGTCCTACGTGGTGTCTAGTAATCTTAGAGTTAGGGATTGATCAAATTTTAACTTATACATTGTTTTAGACCCGTCGACTGCTCGTGCTTCGGAGTCTATGCAGGGTTAGCTGTTTGCCAAGATTCACGTGGATAAGCAAGCAGTGAGTTTATAGTGTTATTTACCGCGTTATTAAGTACCGCACATTATTTTAGTATATCAAATGTTTGTGAACTGTTTTAAGGATTATGGATCTGGATTGAAACGAGCTACTCGATAGGCTTGTATTGAAACTGTGTGCACCGGTAAGTACTTTGGGATTGGCTGACCAATGTCTGGCCTACTTTGGAAATCGATGAGGATTTTTTCCCATCTACTTTGGGTTAAATACTTTGGGATTTAATTTCAATACTGTTTTCCATAATCGAATATATATATAAGTATAAAAGGATTTGTTTTAAGGGTTTTAAACTTAATAAATGTAAATAGCATTATGAACTCATCTCAGTATATCTGACCCTGCTGTTTTTTAAATTTTCCAGGCTTACGATTTTGAGAACGTTGGTTATCTCCGATCTTTTGATTCCTCGGAGGTCTTTTTATGTTATTAGACTAGTCAACTGTTTTACCTCTTAGACCACAGTAGAACTAGTTGTCTCGATTATTATACTTTGGTTTGTCGTAGTGGTACGACTTTTATATTATTGTACCTTGGCATGTTACATAGGATTATTTATATATGAGACATGTTTCATAGTTTCGAATTGCTATCAAGTAATTATATTAGAACTGCTATATAAGTTGTTAGACTTAGGCTGAAGTCTCGGTTGGCCCCGAGCATTGGTCTTCTTGCAGGTTTATATTGAACATAAGGTTTTCTGCAGGGCTTGCTACGGGTTTTGGTACGACCATACCCATACCCTAGCGCCGGTCGCGATCCATGAAATTGGATCGTGACAAAGTTGGTATCAGAGTTTTAGTTTCGAACTAAGGCCAAATTTTTGCATGTTATGTGTTTATCGCTTTAAGGCATGTTAAGTGTTGTTGTTGTGTCATAGGATCTACTGCGGACTTAGGATTCAAGTCTTGTCTTTTGAAACGTCATCATTTGTTTTCAAAACTTTCTACCTTCATCTATAGGGATGTTGAGTGTCGGTCTTATGTGTTACTGATGCTTTGCTTTGGAATGTTTACTGCTTATACATTGGGTGATTGTTGGCTGTGGTGCCATATATTAGATATACTTTGAGTGATTTTTGTTGGCTTTTGTGCCATATATGAGATATACTTTGGGTGATGTTTTGTTGTCTTTTGTACTTTATATGGTGTTTACTTTGAGTGACGTTTTGGTTGGCTGTTGTGCCTTATATGGTGTTTACTTCGGGTGATGCTTTGTAGGATGTTGTTCCTTATATAATTATTACCTTAGGTGATTAGTTCTTGGCTTTTACGCCTTGGATGATTTTGATTATAATTGGATTGTTTTCACCTTGTTGGTGAGTATAGTTTGGTTTTGCTGTGTTGTTGGGTGCTAAATAGGTTGGCACGTACTATGATACGTTAGGAGTTGGCTTTATGTGGTTTTTAGAGGATTATTTTTTGATGAATCTTTAAGCATGGTTTGTGGCATAATGATTGTTTGACCACACGTTGGTTTTATAATTACTATTGAGAAAATTGTCTAAATTTGATTGTATTTCGACATAAGAGCCAGATGACTAGTATGGTCATCATACTTTAAAAATATGATTTTAATTACTTTTCAAGTAAAATGAATTTCTCGTATTTCAAAATCTTACATTTGACTTGGTGTTGACAAACAGTTGTTTTCAAAATAGTATTATTTATGAGATTTTCCCACCATATTGAGAATTTAATATTTTTAGCTATTATTTTACCATGTGGTATGTTTGAAGCGTCGTTTGGTCATATGTTTGGTAAATATTGTTTTGGCTTTCTTAGGTGTTTATAGAATGATTGTTTGAGATCAAAGATTTTTTCACTTAAGTTTTTGAGTTGATTTTTGATGCTTGGGTTGCTTGAGCTCTTATTTCGAAAGGATTGAGATTGTTCTTTTAAAAAAAAACTTTTCTTTCGGATATATAAATATTTTGAATACATTTTATAACTGGTGGTTTTGGGATTGACTTGAGTCACCCAAATTTGGGAGTTGAGCTTGGTAGTTGTAATGACTCGGCTAACTCGATGGTTTTATGGATTGAGATACTTTAGAATTTTAAAGCAATTGATTTAATTAAGGAGATATTTTCGGATATAGATTTTGTTTTTAACCGTGGGGCTCAATTAAAATTTATAAGTCTTCTAGTTGCGTACTTTTGAGAGATGATATATACTATCGGTTGATTTTGTTATGGAGATTCGAGAGCTTGTTGTAGCATGTCTTGATTTTGTCTTTTAAGCATGTTGGATTATTTTGCTTAGTGACATGCTTGGTTGGTTTATGGCTGTATAATTTGTGATCTTTTGGTTTTGATTTGCGTTGTATACCTCGCATGTTGGGTTGGACTATGCTGATTGTTTTTGTTTTACCTCGTCGTGCGGAGTAGCACGTGGGGTAATTTCTTTCAAGCGTTCTTTTGGCCTAACATTGATGTTTACTTTTGATTTGTGAGTCGAACCTTCGTTTAGACCCTGTATTGCTTTAGTTTCGGTTTCGGAATACTTTTGATTTGTGATTCGAGTGCTCATTATTGATCGTATCATTTCCCACAATGTACGATACGTCCTTCTTCATAGACGCACCATTCAACCATGGTGTTCCCAAGGAGTAAGTTGAAAAATGATACCATATTCCTTTTAGGAACATACCAAATTCTGTACTCAAGTATTCTTCCCTTTTCGATCACATCGTAAAGTATTAATACCTTTTCCAATTTGGTTTTCTACTTCATTCTTGAAGTCATTTGAACATTTCGAAATCTTCATGTTTGTTCTTCATAAGACAAACTTAACTATATCGTGATAAATCATCGATGTAGAAAATGAAGTATAAGTATCTACCTTGGTCCGTTTCTTTAAACGTATCATATACATCACTATGTATGATCTCTTAAACGGCTTTAGCTCTACCTCTTTGTCCCACAAAGAATAATCAGGCCATGTTGACTTTAAGATACGGCTCACAAATCGGAAGAGATGCAAAAGCTTGATTGCTCAAGATTCCCATCCTATCTAACTTGTTATGTCTATCTTTTACAATATGTCCTAATTATAAATGCCAAAGTTGTTTAGAAGTTTGATAACTTATGGTATTAATTTCCAAAACATCTTTATTCAAGTCATAAACAACATTTTGTACATATCCATACCCAACTCCGTATTATCAAACATAATACTACAAACATCCTTTGTAAATAGAAAATCAACTACCAAATTTGTCATACAAATTCAGATATGATATTTCTATATGTCATGACCCAATTTCATGAATCGTGACCGGCGCTAGGGTATGGGTATGGTTGTACCAAAACCCGTTGCAAGCCTCGCGGAAATCAAATAAACATTTAAACCTGCAGAAAACTGCTCGGGGGCAACCGAGACTCCAACCTAGGTCTAGCAATTTATATTACATTTTTAATATAAATAACTTAAATATATTAAATGTTCAACAGCATGCCTTATATATAACAATATAGTAACCCAGAGTAATCATGCCGAATATAAATAATCGAATATATCGACAATCCCAAAGTGTAATATCAAATGTAATAAATAAACTAGTTCTACGGCGGTCTAAGAGTTCGAAAACAGAAACTAGTTTAAATAACATAAAGACCTCCGAGGAATCAAAAGAATCGGACTGGACCAGCTTTCAAATCATAAACTTGGAAAATTTGGGAAACAACAGGGTCAGATATACTGAGATGAGTTCGCAATACTATTTACATTTGTTAAGTTTAAAACCCTTAAATCAAAACAGTTTATACTAATATAGTATGATTATGGAAAACAATATTGAAATGATCCCAGCGTAAGTATGACATAGCATACTGATAAACCCGGAGTGGACGGGAACAAATCCTCGTCATAAATATATACCAGCGTAAGCAAAACTTTAGTTTGCCGTTTCCCAGAGTACTCACTGGTGCACACAGTCTCGATACAACCAGATTCATAATCTGTAAATCCAGATCCATAATCTGTAAAAACAGTTCAAAAGCATTTATAATATTTAAATTTGATGCGGTACTTAATAAAGCGGTAAATAGCACTACAAACTTACTGTTTGCTTATCCACGTGATCTTGGCAAACAGCTAACCCTGTGTAGACTCCGAAGCGCGAGCAGTCGACGGGTCTAAAATAATAAATAGGTTAATATATGAACGACCCCTAACTCTAAGATTATTAGACACCATGTAGGACTAGCACAATTATATAATCAGATAAATCACAGAGAAACACAATTCTCAAATAAACTATAATGCCGTAAATAATTCAGACTATTGAGTTCGCACTTAAATCCAATCCGAAAATATTATTAAAATAATATTTAATTGATAAATAAAATCAATTCCTCAAATAGTGGGTTAGCCGAGTTTTTGAAAACTATCAAGCTAAACCCACATGTCGTTGACCCAAGTCCGAACCGACCCAACTGATATTCCAGAATTATAAACCACGGTTTATAACTATAATAATTAATAAAATATTAATAAATATCAAAATAGAATTCAATAACTTGAAATCCAAGTAATTATATATTACCGACAATTATCTCAATTAATTAAATAACAAAATAAATCTAAAATATAACTTTAATTCCAAAGACATTCTAAATCAAAAATCTTAAATTATCGATTAAATAATAATTAATAATAATTATTAATTTAATTTTTAAATATTCAAATATTATTTTTATGCCTTAAAAATAATATAATTAATCTGACAAACTTTTAAATAAAATAAAATCTCCAATACTTATTTAATATAGTCAATATATAATATATGTATAAACTATAATAAAATTAATATTTAATTTAAACTTAAAATTTTAATGCCCGAAGTAATTTCAAATTATAAATAATATTATTATTTGAATCGCTAATTAATAAGTCGAAATCGATTTCCTAATTTAATATTTAAAATCAATATAAAATAGTTAATTTAGTAACTTAAGGGATCAAACAATTTAGTACCAATTAAGTTAATAGCCTAAAATAACTTTTAACCAAAAGCAACCCAAGTTTAGCCAATTACGCTTTGACATATAATCATCTTCTCAATTATGAAACCCAAACAATCAAACTCAACATTTCACATTTGCAGAAGCCAAAATCATAAACACCAACTCAAGCAAAACTCCTACTGATACTTATAATTAATGGCAAGAATCCATGAAGAAGATAATCACTGAAACCCAAAAGCCTAAAATCCTAAGATGCTATAAACAATACTCAAGAAAGGAAAATCTTCGGCAGAAACAATTTTTAACGTTCATAGTCAAGAGCAAACAAAAACAGCGAAACGAATCAAAAACGACGAGGCCAAACTTACTGAAAACTTAGACAATTAATCAATCCAAGATATTATACTTAAAAGACACAAAAATCATGAACAATGATTAAGGTAATAATTGGCAGAAACTCATCCTCTATGTACAGTTTATAATCATGAAATTTGGTGAAACAGCGGCGATTGGTACGGGTTCGTTTACGTACCGTTTGACGAATGGAAAGTGTAGAAACGTAGAGGCGTTAGTCTACTTCCACGGAAAACAAACGGAATTGATTTTGACCTCCAAACGGCTGCCAAACGAATTGAAATCCCAAGAGGTCGATTTAATTTCAAAACAGAAATTATCCAGAAAACGGTAAAGCTGCGGCAGACAATACGGGAAATATAACGTACCGTTTTACGAAAGGAAAATTGGGATTTGTAGATACTTGAATCTTCTTCGACCACGACGAAACAAAACTGAATTTGGATCTGAAATGGTCACTTACGGATCAAAATACGGAGAGGTCGATTTTAAACCAAAATTGAAATATATGTTCAAAATCTTACCGATGAACACCCAAGTTTGATTGATGATTGCGGGAAGGATTCTCAGCAAAATTGAGTAATGAAGGAGGCTAGGGTTTGTATGAAGTGTGGTTATGAATTAGGGTTTAAAAAACGACTTAAATAGTGAAGGGATCGAGCTGAAAATAGGGAGCAAAAATGAGTCCCAGTTCAGCAAGGCTGGTCTCGAACGAGACCAGCCAAATTGAACTAAGGTCTCGTTCGAGACCTTAGTTCTCGAACGAGACCTTTCAGAAATTAGGAAGGTCTCGTTCGAGAATAAAGATTTCGAACGAGACTTTAACCTAAAACATTCTAATCATTTTTTTTAATTTAATTATTAAATAACAACAACCCCAACCAATTCCAAACCCAATCAACCAAATTTAAATCAAACTCGTCGAACTCCCCGACGAGTTTCAATTACGTAAATAACTCAAGATATTATCGAAACTCAAAATAAATTTCAAATTTTACGTGATATTACACTATATATATTGGGTAAGTATAAAAAACTTGTTTAAGTACAACTTATGTTTATTTAAGAAAATTGAAGTTGATCCTATAGCTCTGGTCGCAACGCTTGCGTCATTCCCGAGATTTAAGATTACTTCATCTTTTTTCTTTCTTTCTCACTTTTACTAAATCCGTAAAAGATAAACAAATGTGAGAATTAGTATCGGTATTCAATACACAAGCTTTTAAATGAGCAATTGACATTGGAATATGAGATAGACACATTCTTGATGGAATTGTCGTTCCTCTCGTCATTGCCCTTTAAGTATTCACAATACTTAATGTAATTTCCATTTCAATGTCTTTCGGTTTGACAAAAGAAACACTTTCTTTTATTGACCGAAAATATTCCAAATATTTCTGGCAATGACTTATACTATCCTACATCTTAACAAATGAAAACATTTTTCTTTGTTAACTGATGTGCATTTCTTTTCAGTATAGCCTTGAAGGCATCTAAATATCTTAATCAATCAAAAATTGATTTTAAACCACTAGCTGATTACTATCGTGAATGTCACTTGAAAGAATCCTATTTAATCTTATTATTCCTTAAACAGCAAAGATCTCTAATTAGTATTCATGTTATTTTATATATTTAACCATAATGATTTGGTCTTTATCAAAATGGCCTCCCACTAACTTTGTCGAATCCTACACTTCCAAAATAGGAAACGTGAATCTTTGTTGGAAAAGATTTCAAGCGGGTGATTGAATTCTTATATTCTTTTATCTTTCCCTCAAGTACTTAATGCTATCCTTGGGATCAAAATGATATATAAGTGAACAACTACTTGTTCATCATATCTCATATGAGGTTCAATCATTTCCGGCTCCTAATGCTTTCACCCTCAGATACCCATTGTCGTTATTGGGTTTCTGCATTAGTTAAGTTTAACCCATTAAATCAAGTAAGATGTATCAATTTGAATAATACACGACTCAGGTACCCCTAATTGCCGTTATTGCCGTGTACTATATCAATACACCCGTAACATCTCATGCTTAACAATAAACTCAACAACAGCCTCTTGACGATATCATCTCACCCCTATGTATCCATAGCCAACAAGATGATAACTCAAAGTGTGTTAGTTTATTGCTCCAATGGAGAGCCATTGATAAATCAATTTAATGATTAATCAATATAAACTTAATCTTTCAACTTTTTAGGAAGCTTTCTTAGGGTTTTAAATTATTCCGGTCTCACTAAGCACACAAAACATTTTAGCATGCATCCCATACATATTAATGCTAAAATAAATCATGCAATCACACATGTATGGTGATGGACTTTCTAGGTCTCATTCTTTAGGCACAAAAGAATGAGCAAACTATTACATATCTTGGAAATGATTCTTTAATTATTTACTATGTAATATCTACTTTCTTTAGGTATCGAAGATTCATCCTAGAACCTCCAAAAGCCTCAACCGATTGCTAATCCTCGAAAAAAAAACTAATTTTTTTGACGGTTTTTTTTTTCGAGTCCGAAACTTTTTCCCGGGTGTAAAACCCCTTTTTCAGCATTTTGGATTTTTACGAATTTTTTTTTCCGAGCCGAAAACTTTGTCCTGGATGTAAAACTCGTTTTTCAACATTTTTTGTTTTTATGAAAAAAATATTATTTTTTTTTTTCCGGGTTTTTTTTTCGGGTTTCGCTTTTTCCGCACATCCCGTTGATGACAACATAATGCACAAGCGAATCACGTATTGTGTTAAATTATCACATTAGAAAAATTCTCAGGATAGATTGGAGGGTCACGATCGGACCACTTAAGTACCCTTTAATCAAATGTAATTAATATCACAATAGCGTTCGTTGGTTTTTGAAAAAAAAAAACTTAAGCACTCGGAATTATAAACTACATGCCAATAATAATTCCTAAGCCCATGATTATTTATACATGTATTCAATCGTAAAGCGTTAATACTCGATGATACGGTGGCTCTGATACCACTGTTGGCACAGCGGGAGGCGCGGGTCCGGATCATATATTTCAACTCAAAATCGAAATTCCAACAATCCGGATCCTAAAGTTGATCATATCAACAACAAATGGGTCGTTGTATCATTTAGTAATTAAAGCACGCATCTAGGAATCATAAGAAGAATACCTATGTCAATTCTCCAACGATTCTTGTAGTTCCGAAAGTACGGTGACCTCAAGCTCGTCCACATGAGTATGCGTCCGATTGAATCCTCGCCTTGAAGTAATCTGCAAGAGTTCCTCTTGTCGAGCAGCCCTAAGCACAAACTCTCGCCGCGATCACTACCTTGCTCGGATGTATGAAAAACGTCACCGAGTTTTTCCCGTGATTGATGACTACTTGAACTCCTTCAAGTGCTTTCTCTCTCTACAACAATGTAGTGAGATGTGTGTTGTGTGGTATCTTGAAATGAGCAAGGACATGCTCTATTTATAGGCTAGAGCATGTCTTAAGAATGCAACACCTTGCATGTTAGGTGTCACACATCAAGCAAAGGTGTTGCCACCACATGACACCTTTCATGTGGTGACATCACATAGGTGACATCATATAGGTGATGTCATCATATGACATCACATATATGACATAAGCTTATCTCATTACATCATCACCATGACATCATCATTCCATTAGCTTATGATTAATGATTTAAGTATCATTAATTACATTAATTAATTACTTAAGCCTTTTAATCATAAAACTTGGTTAAAATATAATTAGGTTTCTACTAATTTATAACTCTTATAAATTAGTCCCTAATTAACTTGGACATAGTACAATTAGGTTCCTACTAATTTATAACTCTTACAAATTAGTCCCTAATTTGTACTTGTTTTTCATCTTACAAGTTAGTCCCTATTGTGTGTGACTAACTTGGTTCACATCTATATGGCAACGAGAGACATAAGAAACGCCGTTCTTATATTAAATAATTAAATCCCATTTAATTATTAATTCTCGTAGATCGAGAGTGACGTCTAGCAACATATCACGACCCCCAAATAGAGATGAATGTTTCGATGCATTCTTTTTGAACCAATGTTCATAATTACTGTACAGTCAAAATTACCTTCATCTAAGATTCCAATTTCGACTAGTGTCACGGTTAAGTCAAACACTGTTTGTCTTGATTATATGATCTCATCTCTCAGTTCTTATTCTTGATAGATATGACTTCCACTAGAAACAACTTTCTATGTATGTCATATACACCTGCGCAGGTTTTATCATCCATCAAGAACAATTTGATATAGCATAGAATCTTGTCTCCGTTCATCTAGAGTGATGAATCCTTTCTAGGTTAAACCCCTATCTCCACATACAACTAACTAGAGCCAACACATCCCGCGGCCCTAGCTCATGAAAGATCTAGGGTTAAGGAGTATCAAACTTTAATCACCTACCTATATACAAGATAGTGTCACCGCAAGTCAAAGGACATATGTACAATTATGAACTAGATGACATTAAATTGACTTTAATGAATTACCATGTATAAGTTATCTAGCGTCACTTGTTCGACTTACTCAACACCTTGAGTGTCCACATGTTTATTCTGATCCCCATCAAGTAGTATGAGACTCACTACTTCCTATAATTAGCAAATCTTTACTAATCAGGAGAATAAATAGAGGTGACAATCTTTCTGGGATAATGCGATGCCCTTATTCGCATGACCCCATCGATCGTGAACAGTTATTTAGATCACTTGTATAATAGAATCTGTCACTCATATTCTTAACACCTTAAGAATAGATTCTATCACAATGTGATAAGGACAATTCGTAATACATGAACACTTAGTTGATGAGACACTTAGTTCAAATAGAACATATATATCTTTGCCACTGGGATTAATTCTACAAATATTCACGATCAAATGGCCCTAGGGCATATACTACTAACACATATGATTTGGTAGATTGCAAGTAAGGAGTTTGAGAAATGGTTTTAAGGGTATCGAGTGCACATCCTACAGAGTGTAATGTATAGCAAATGTGTTATTGAGAAATTAATTTCAAACGATAATTTGTAAAAGTATTTGAAATGTTTTTATCACGTAATTGTGCCTAGACATATCATGAACATGTATTTTTGTATTTCACGAATAGGAAATTGTATTGAGCACTGAGTATGTCACTGAAAAAAATAAGTAATTGGTACATGCATAGTAGTACATGCATCACGTGCATTGAAATGGTTAGAGTTGGATGCAACTCTTTAGGGATGAGAGGTGTCATCACCCTAGCGCACAATTATGTAAAGTGGATTTTGCAATGAAGTGTTTTTGAGAAATATATTTTGAAACGAACTCGCGAGTCACCTTGGGATAAATGGATTTATAAAGTTGATGAATTTCAAATGGTTTGAAATTTTACTGAAAGGTAGCTACACAAATACTTTGTGATGATATTGGTGAATGAAGGACGATTGCGTTGGAATGATCAGATTTATGTTATTTAAATAACTATGTTTGTAGGCATTAGTATTGGATATAAGGTTGCACTCGAGTTACTGTCGCTGTAAGTGTGATAAGATTTTGAGGTCGGATTGAAGGGCTTATGTGTTGGCTTCCAAATTATGATTTGAAGTTATTAGACTAAGGGATTTGGTTATGCTCGACGTGTGTGTTTACGCCGTGATTTTAAAAGGAGTTTGTTTTTACATATTCATTTTTGTATAAATGTTTGAGTATACTCCTACAAAAATATTATATGGAAAAAGATATTTTCTTTACAAATATTTTCTATTTTGATAAAAGGATAAATTTTTATCAAGTTTTATTTAAAGGAAATAAAATTTTGTCATTTAAATAATTTTAGGATTTGTAAATTTGTTTAAAGGTAAGGTTAATATGCAAATTACAAATACAAAATTTTTGAGGACTTTATAAAACTGGAGGTTTCCAATGGTAAAAGGATTTTGGTTTTTGTATATAAAGACAGGTATAAGATGTTAATGTCTTTAAAAGGTGAAAATATAAATATAACATTTTGTGTTTTGGAGTTTTTGTTTTCCTGTAAGTTCGACATGAGCATAACCAATGACCCATTTACTAGTGAATTTGATCTAGGTGATATCTTGATCGCAAGAGTTACATTTGGCGAAATGATCTTGAGAATTTGAGTTCGGTTTGGATTTTTGAGTTAGTTGATTCGATAATCGTGATGAGTAAGTTTCGACAATAAAGGTTGGTTGATCGATACCGCTGATTGTGAAATTTTGTTATTAAAAGTTGGAGATCGTTTTGTGTGGTTGTTGAACCTTTTGTGTGCAACATAAATTTGGTTTGTGCAACAAAATTGGTATGTATATTGATATTTAATTACTTTAGGTAACTCCGGCTGTATGCTTTGTTGGTATGAGTGGAAGAATCTTTCTGAATGAGTCGATTTGTATGTAACTTGGAGATTTCGTTATCATAGGTTAAAGTGATATATTCTTTGAATTGTCTGTATGTGAGTACGTGTTTATTGATTCGTTAAGGTTGATGGTCTTGTCGAGCTTAGTCCTTGTCGTGTGTACAACTCGATTTTCATGATGTATTAAAGTTGGCTGATTTATATTGGCGAGAACCTTATCTAATTAATTTTGGACTAGACTGTTCGTTTGATATAACGAGTTTATTTATATCTTCGATATGGGATAATAGGTGTAGAGATGTGTAATATCCTGTATTTTTCAGTCATGGTTTTGTTGTGTTTCCGACTTAGTTTCGGATTATTAATGGTGGACTTAGCAAGTGTGAAACTTTATTTGGTGTTGGAGTTGTATCTTGTATATGTCGCACGTGTCACGTGAAGTTTCGATGACGATTTGATTTGTATCTGAATTACAATCGATGTTGTGTTCGTGTGCCTTCTAAATCTGACGTGTTTTGATAAACCATCCATATCTCCCAATTGCATCGTTGGATCGGGCTCATCTTTGGATATATTGTGCATAGTAAAAAGTTGACCGTTGGATCAAAATTTAAGTCAAATTGGAGTAGTGTGCGAGTGTGCGAACGCACACCTAGTGTGCGAACGCACACCTAGTGTGCGAACGCACACCTAGTGTGCGAACGCACACTCTTGAAGTGCAGTGTGCGAACGCACACTTCAGGTGTGCGATCGCACACCTATTTCTGCGGCAGTAACAGGTCTATAAATAGACCTGTTACCACACGACCCTTTTCTTTTATTCTTTTAAAACCCTAAATTTAACACAAACCCTAGCCGTCCCACCTTGTCAAAACGCTCTGAAACATTACATCCTTCATCCCTCTTCTTCGCTCGTGGATTCGGTAAGATTTCGTTACTCTTCTTCGTGTTAACCTTTCGGTATCGCTTTGCCGTTGTATAACTCATGTCTCTACATTTTGTTTAGCACCGTTCCGAGATGGGTTTCTGTGTTGCTTCGTGCTTATCGTCCTCTATAATCCTAAGGCAATGGTATCGAAATTGGTACGTAAAATTCTCCCGTTCCTATGCCGTTCGTTTCGCCGTCGATTTCACACGTTGCTACTGTTGTTCTTTTTGAATTCTGGTTGCCATGGCCTTGCTGTAATCTTTCATATATGTAGTAATAAACCCTTTTACTTGAATTGTGATTGTTCTTCGGTGTTGTCTCAATTCGCCGTTTGAAAGTTCTTTGTTGCCGCCGTAAATCTTGAGATGTCGTAGTTGTTATGGCTGCCGTGGGTTTGGTTTCACGATTTTAGGTAGTTTAGGTTTAGAGGTTCATTAATATTTAGATTTCTAAACTCAGAAACCTTACATTCTTGGCTTGACATGTTTGATGTTTTTCAAATGGTGGTTGGCGGGGAAATCATGATTTTGTATGTAGGAGATGGCTAATGGTAATTTTAAGTCATGAGTTAAAATTGCCTTAACTATTTGAATTCTCATTGTTTATTGTTTTAATCAATTGAACCCCTCAAGATTGTTTCTAGCTATTGTCATTATTGTGATAATAACTTTGATTTCATTTTAATTTATAATTGGGCAATTTGAAAACGATAAATATTTTATAACTTAATTAATATAATTACTCGGGTAATTATATTTAATTTTGATTGAAATGTCAACTTGGCTAATTTACAGTTTGGCCCCTAACGTTTTCTTAACTTATTTTAGTTAAGTATTTGATTGTAACTTTGGTTACTTGAACTTTAAGCTATTGAGTTCCGTTTTAAATTTTGATTTTTAATTATCAAAGTTATTTTCATAATTATAAACTATGGTTTATAATTGGGATATAAGTATAATTATTTTATCAATGTTATATTTAATTATAAACTATGGTTTATAATTTGGGTAATATATTATTTATTAAAGTTGTTTTAAAATTATAAACTTGGGTTTATACTTTGATAAAGCTTTTAGGTCGGGTTAGACTTTTGTCGCCCGACAAGTGGGAAGAAGTTTGGTAGTTTTGATAACTCGGCTGACTCACTGATATGGATTTTAACTTGGGTTATTATCTAATAAATATTTAAATAATATTTTCTGAAAAGGACTTTAAAGCGAGAACTCGATAAACTTGACTTGTTGTTTACTGTATAATTATTTGAGTATTGCGTTTACTCTGTTTGGCTTTACCTTGACTTGTTGTTTGTGCTAGTCCTATGTGGTGTCTAGTACTCCATAGAGTTAGGGTCTGTTTTTAATGATTATTTATATTTGTTTAGACTCGTCGACTGTTCGTGTTTTTGAGACGAACCGAGTTTAGGCTGCTTGCCAGGAGTTTTCACGTGGATTAGCAAGCAGTGAGTTTATATCGCTATTTACCGCTTTATTAAGTAAATTGTATTTTGTATATATGTATATATTGTATAAACAGATTTCGAATTGTTTTCGGCATTATGGATCTGAATTGGAACGGGCTACTCGATGGGCATCATCGAGACTGTGTGCGCACCGGTATGATCATATATGGTATTTGAGGTAGGTTAGAGATACGTCTCACCTAGTGAGGGCGCCGGTGGAAGATACGTCTCCTGGGACTCACATGTTTTATTCGAGTGACAGTCGGGGATCGATTATTGAGATACGTCTCACCGACACGACAATGGATTTAGTATATTGTGGTTTAGGGTTTCAATGCTTATCCATAATGATAAATTGCTTTACAAATGTTTTAAAAGTGTTTTAAAGATTTTCACTTAATAAATGTAAATAGTTATATGAACTCATCTCAGTATATCTGACCCCGTTGTTTTCCCAATTTTTCCAGGATTATGATTTTGAGCGAGTCAGCTGGTCTCCGATTCTTTATTTCCTCGGAGGTCTTATTTTTATTGAAGTTATTAAATTGATTTTATTCTTAGACCGCAGTAGTAATTAGAAGTCTTATTTGTCTAATACTTGTTATACAATTATTCAATTGATTTATATATTATTTAGCATTCTTATATTAACTTGGGTTAATATGTATTTATGCCATGTTGGAGACTCGCAGTTGTTCGAGCACTTAATATATAAATGTGATTATTATAAACTGCTAGAATTAGGCTGAAGTCTCGGTTGCCCCCGAGCATGGGTTTCTTGCAGGTTTATGTACTTATATGGTTATCCGCAAGGCTTGCTACGGGTTTTGGTACAACCATACCCATACCCTAGCGCCGGTCACGATTCATGAAAATGGGTCGTGACAAGATGTTAAGTAGGTGGCGAGGATTTCATGATGTTATTAATGGGGATTTCGAGGTTTTCATTTTAAGTGTTAGATTTTGGTATTGTAAGAATTGCGATTTGAGTTTCGGGCTTGTCCTTTCACCTTGTCAAGGTTGTCTTGATAGCTGTTTAAACTCGAATGAGTTTAGTAACCTTCCTTGTGAGCATGTTTAATATTGCTAGTTGAATAATCTTGGAGGTTTATATTTTGTTTAATCAAGTAACAGTTGGAGTATTGAACTGTCGAATTTATAATTTTGCGCATTCGTGGTGTGAAAATTTGGGTTGTTGTTTTATGTAAGTGATGATTTGAGGTATAATTCGAGGTACAACTTGTCGAGTTGTGGTTACACAAGTGCGTAGATTAATGAGTGGAGGTATGTATATTGTTTCAGTGTTGTTCGATAATATTTCGGGAGTATACTTAGGGGACGGAGTCCATTATGTGGAATTGTTATCTTTCGTTTCTTGAGGTACATTGGGTTTAGCGTTGCTTCAAATGTTCGATGCTATTTTAGTACTTTGGATTTGTGTTATATGTTTTACTTTGGCTACCTGGTGCGCGTATATCGTGTTTTGTGCTTTGTTTGCGTTGTGTTAAAATCAAGGACGCTTTTGTTTTTAAGTTGGGGAGAATGTAACACCCCATATTTTTCCGGCTTGTTCCGATGAGTTTTCCGATGTGTTTCGGGTTAATCTATGGTGGTTTGGTTCCTTGAAACTTTGGTTTGATTTGCACAATAGTTATTTTGATGTTCAATCTTGTTTTGAATGTGGTTCGGGCAGTGTGGATCGACCTTGGACTTATAGACCGTAAAAATCATTATTTTTGGAAGCAGAGGGTGTATCACGGGCGTGACAAGATCATCACAGTCGTTATATACCATCTGGGGCGCGATTTACTCATCTTTGGCCGGATTCACTCATCTCGGGCGTGATACGCCCATCTCGGGCGTGATACGCCCATCTCGGGCGTGACGGAACACTGCTGAAACCGTCATTTACTATAAATACTCCCTTATCTCGACCTAAAATCATTTCCAAACATTTTTAAAACCCTAGAACGGCTGAGACAACTGTCAATATCATTCCTACACTCATCCCTCTCATATTTTGATCCTTGGTGAGTATTTTGATCGTTGTTCTTATGGTTTAATCATTGGTTTATCTATTCATTCAAATCTAGATTCAATAGCTCTTTGGTTATCAATTTTTGTAGGCTTTGATTGATATATTTTCTGGGTATTTTATTTCCTTTGAGTTCAACAGGTATGTGTTCCTCTACTTTGAGTTTTGGGTAGAGATTTATGTGTTGTTGCGATTGATTTATACTTTGGGTGTTGTGGCAATTATTTTCTATTTTGCTATATTTAATTTTGGAAATATATGTTTTAGAGCTAAGTTATTGTAATTAATTTTGATAATACTTTGGGTGTTTGGATTTGTTGATTAGATTTAAGAGTGGTATTGATTCGTGTTATGATTTGGGCGTAGAAATTACTATTTTAAGGTCGTTTGTGAATTGATTCTTTTAGCGATTGATTCGAATGATTGAATCTATATTATTCAAGTTGTTATGAATTTATACATCTATATCTACTGATTTCAAGAGCTTTTGCTTTAAAATGAGAATTTAAATTAAATTGGCTTTTGGAATCTCCACGATTTGCGAAATTAACGAATTTAAGAAAATTGAACGCATCGGTTGAAAAATGGTTTTCAAATGATATACCTACTGATATAATATATTCTAAGTGATATTTTAAAGGTTTTAAATCAGTAGTAACATACTTTGGTTCATCTATTATTGGTTTTGAGTCGTTTGTCTAGTTTAGGCAATTTTCGGCAAAATTGCCATATTTGATTATTTGAGTGCTTTGGCTTAATTTTGGTTTTGATCAAATTGTTAATGGCTGTAAACTTTGTTTATAAAACGGTTTTGAACACATATAAAGATATTAGTTTCATCTTAGGTTGTTGGGTTAAACAATTTGGTTAAAGACATGTAAGGTGTTATATTGTGTGTATTGTTTTGGCTAAACTATTTTAGGTTCCATTTAAGTGGTGTATTTAAGTGTATGTACTTTGGGTGTTGCTTGTCAAGTGTTGGCAAGTTATTTTGCTTAATTGCTTATCATGATTTTGGCATTATTAAGTTAGGGAATGAGTTCTTATTTTAAACTTGGTTTTATATGAGGATCAGATTTACTTTGGTTTTACTTTGGCTTATGGTTGGGTCGGGTTAGACTTGTGTCACCCGACATGTTGTGTTGAGCTATATTACAGTTAAGGCTAACACACAACTTTGGGAAAACTCTTGGGTTTTGAAAGGATTATATAAGTATTTAAGAACTTTGGTTTCGTTTTAAAAGATAAGAACTCAGCTAAGCTTAACTTGCCTAATTTTGTTATTTGGTTTGTATGGATACTTTGGTTGTACCTTGGTTGTGTTTTGAAATGCTAGTCCTACGTGGTGTCTAGTAATCTTAGAGTTAGGGGTTGATCAGATTTTAACTTATACATTGTTTTACACCCGTCGACTGCTCGTGCTTCGGAGTCTACGTAGGGTTAGCCTTTTTCCAAGATTCACGTGCATAAGCAAGCAGTGAGTTTATAGTGTTATTTACCGCGTTATTAAGTACCGCACATTATTTTAGTATATCAAATGTTTGTGAACTGTTTTAAGGATTATGGATCTGGATTGAAACGAGCTACTCGCTAGGCTTGTATCGATACTGTGTGCACCGGTAAGTACTTTGGGATTGGCTGACCAATGTCTGGCCTACTTTGGTAATCGATGGGGATTTGTTCTCATCTACTTTGGGTTAAATACTTTGGGATTTCATTTCAATACTGTTTTCCATAATCGAATATATATATAAGTATAAAAGGATTTGTTTTAAGGGTTTTAAACTTAATAAATGTAAATAGCATTATGAACTCATTTCAGTATATCTGACCTCATTGTTTTCCAAATTTTCCAGGCTTATGATTTTGAGAGCGTTGGTCATCTCCGATCTTTTGATTCCTCGGAGGTCTTTTTTTGTTATTAGACTAGTCAACTGTTTTACCTCTTAGACCGGAGTAGAACTAGTTGTCTCGATTATTATACTTTGGTTTGTTGTAGTGGTACGACTTTTATATTATTGTACCTTGGCATGTTAGGATTATTTATATATGAGGCATGTTTCATAGATTCGAATTGCTATCAAGTAATTATATTAGAACTGCTATATAAGTTGTTAGACTTAGGCTGAAGTCTCGGTTGCCCCTAAGTATTGGTTTTCTTGCAGGTTTATATTGAATATAAGGTTTTCCGCGAGGCTTGCTACGGGTTTTGGTACAACCATACCCATACCCTAGCGCCGGTCGCGATCCATGAAATTGGGTCGTGACAGAAACCAATCCACACGTTTAAAACGCTACGAAACAAATATAAACGTTTCACCTTTTTAGTGATTTAAGCCACACGTTTACAAAGTTACGAAACCAATCCAAACGTTGAAAACATTACGAAAGAAATCCAAACATTTCACCTTTTTAACGATTTAAGTCAAACGTTTACAAAATCTACGAAACAAATCCAACCTTTCACCTTTTTAGCGATTTAAGCCAAACGTTTAAAAAGTTATGAAACCAATCCAAACATTAAAAACGTTACGAAACAAATCTAAACGTTTCACCTTTTTATCGATTTAAGCCAAACGTTTACAAACGTTACGAAACAAATCCAAATGTTTTACCTTTTTAACGATTTAAGCGAAACGTTTAAAACGATCCGAAACAGATCCAAATGTTTCACCTTTTTAGCTCTTTAAGCCAAATGTATACAAACATTATGAAACAAATCCAAGCGTTTCACTTTAGTAGCTATTTAAGCCAAACGTTGAAAACTTTACAAAACCAATTCACACGTTTAAAACATTACGAAACAAATCCTAACGTTTCAACTTTGTAGTGATTTAAGCAAAACGTTTAAAACGTTTCGAAACAAATCCAAACGTTTCACCTTTTTAGCGATTTAAGCCAAACATTTAAAATGATACGAAATAAATCCTAACGTTTTCCCTTTTTAGCGATTTAAGCCAAACGTTTAAAACGTTACGAAAAAAACCCAAACGTTTCACCTTTTTAGCGATTTAAGCCAAACATTTAGAACTTTTCGAAACAAATCCAAACGTTTAAAACGTTTCCTCTTTTTAGCGATTTAAGCCAAACGTATACAAACGTAACGAAACAAATCCCAAACATTTCACCTTTTTAAGGATTTAAGCCAAATGTTTAAAACGATACGAAACCAATCCAAACATTTAAAACGTTACGAAAGAAATCCTAACGTTTCACCTTTTTAGCGATTTAAGTCAAATGTTTAAAACTTTACGAAACAAACCCAAACGTTTCCCCTTTTTATCGATTTAAGCCAAACATTTAAAACGTTTCGAAACAAATCCAAACTTTTAAAACGTTTTCCCTATTAGCAATTTGAGCCAAACGTTTACAAACGTTACGAGACAAATCTAAACGTTTAAAATGTTACGAAACCAATCCAAATGTTTAAAACGTTACGAAACAAATCCTAATGTTTCCCCTTTTTAGCGATTTAAGCCAAACGTTTAAAACGTTACAAAACAAATCCTAATGTTTCACCTTTTTAGAGAGTGAAGCCAAACGTTTAAAATGTTACGAAACAAATCCTAACGTTTCACCTTTTTATCGATTTAAGCCAAACTTTTAAAACGTTTCGAAACAAATTCAAACGTTTCACTTTTTAGCGATTTAAGCAATACGTTTAAATCGTTAGAAAACCAATCGAAACGTTTAAAACGTTACGAAACAAATCCTAACGTGTCACCTTTTTACCGATTTAAGCTAAACGTTTAAAACCTTACGAAACAAATCCTAACGTTTCACCTTTTTAGCGATTTAAGTCGAATGTTTAAAACTTTTCGAAGCAAACCCAAACGTTTCCCCTTTTTATCGATTTAAGCCCAACATTTAAAACGTTTCGAAACAAATCCAAACTTTTAAAACGTTTTCCATATTAGCGATTTGAGCCAAACGTTTACAAACGTTACGAGAAAAATCTAAACGGTTAAAACGTTACGAAACCAATCCAAATGTTTAAAACGTTACGAAACAAATCCTAACGTTTCTCCTTTTTAGCGATTTAAGCCAAACGTTTAAAACGTTACAAAACAAATCCTAATGTTTCACCTTCTTAGCGAGTGAAGCGAAACGTTTAAAACGTTATGAAACAAATCCTAATGTTTCACCTTTTTATCGATTTAAGCCAAACTTTTAAAACGTTTCGAAACAAATCCAAACGTTTCACTTTTTAGCGATTTAAGCCAAACGTTTAAATCATTACAAAACCATTCGAAACAAATCCAAACGTTTCACTTTTTAGCGATTTAAGCCAAACGTTTAAATCATTACAAAACCAATAGAAACGTTTAAAACGTTACGAAACAAATCCTAACGTGTCACCTCTTCACCGATTTAAGCCAAACATTTAAAACCTTACGAAACAAATCCTAACATTTCCCCTTTTTAGCGATTTAAGACAAACGATTCACCTTTTTAGCAATTTAAGAGAAACGTTTAAAATGTTACGATACAAATCCAAACGTTTAAAACGATACGAAATAATCTTATCGTTTCACCTTTTTAGCGATTTAAGCCAAACGTTTAAAACGTTACAAAAAAAATCGAAACGTTTTATTTTTTTAGAGATTTAAACAAAACGTTTAAAATGTTACGAAACAAATCCTAACGTTTAGAACATTATGAAACAAATCGTAACGTTTCACCGTTTGGCGATTTAAGCCAAACGTTTAAAACATTACAAAACAAATCCAAACGTTTCCCCTTTTTAGCGATTTAAGCCAAACGTTTAAACCGTTACCAAACAAGTACTAACGTTTCCCCTTTTTAGCGAATTTAGCCAAACGTTTAAAACGTTTCACCTTTTTAGTGATTTAAGCCAAACGCTTACAAACGTGACAAAAAAATCCAAACGTTTCACCTTTTTAGCGATATAAGCCAAACGTTTGCAAACGTTATGAAACAAATCCAAACGTTTCACCTTTTTAGCGATTTAAGCCAAACGTTTACAAACATTACGAAACAAATCCAAACGTTTCCCCTTTTTATCGATTTAAGCCAAACGGTTAAAATGTTACAAAACCAATCCAAAACGTTTCAAACGTTACGAAACAATTCCTAACGTTTCACCTTTTTAGCGATTTAAGCCAAACGTTTTTATACGTTATGAAACAAATCCTAGCATTTTACCTTTTTTGCAATTTAAGCCAAACGTGTAAACGTTACCAAACAAATCTAAATATTTAACCTTTTAGCAATTTAACCAAACGTTTAAAACGTTATGACACAAATCCAAAGTTTAAAACATTACGAAATAAATCCTAACGTTTGAGCTTTTTAGCGATATAAGCTAAACGTTTAAAACGTTACAAAACCAATCCAAATGTTTTAACTTTTTAGCGATTTAAGCAAAACATTTAAAATGTTACGAAACAAATCCGTTTAAAACGTTACGAAACAAATGCTAAAGTTTCACATTTTTAGCGATTTAAGCCAAACGTTTAAAACGTTACGAATGAAATTCTAACTTTCACCTTTTTAGCAATTTAAGCCAAACGTTTAAAACGTTACGACACAAATACAAACTTCTAAAAAGTTATGAAACAAATCCTAACGTTTCACCTTAAAAAGATGGTTTTTCCCGGATGAAATGAATACAACGTTACAAAACAAATCCAAATATTTTACCTTTTTAGCGATTTAAGCAAAACGTTTAAAGTGTTACGAAATAAATCCAAACGTTTATAACTTTACAAAACAAATCCTAACGTTTCATCTTTTTAGCGATTGAAGCCAAACGTATACAAATTAGCGATTGAAGACAAACGTATACAAACGTTACAAAACAAATCCAAACGTTTCCCCTTTTTAGCGATTTAAGCCAAACGTTTAAAACGTTATGAAACAAATCCAAATGTTTCACCTTTTTTGCAATTTAAGCCAAACGTGTAAAACGTTACGAAACAAATTTTAATATTTAACATTTTAGAAATTTAACCAAACGTTTAAAACGTTATGACACAAATCCATGGTTTAAAACATTGCGTAACAAATCCAAACGTTTGAGATTTTTAGCGATTTAAACCAAACGTTTAAAACGTTACAAAAACAATCCAAATGTTTTACCTTTTTAGTGATTTAAGAAAAACGTTTAAAATGTTACGAAACAAATCCGTTTAAACAAATGCTAAAATTTCAAATTTTTAGCGATTTAAGACAAACGTTTAAAACGTTACGAATGAAATTCTAACGTTTAACCTTTCTAGCAATTTAAGTCAAACGTTTAAAACGTTACGACACAAATACAAACGTCTAAAACGTTATGAAACAAATTCTAACCTTTCACCCTAAAAAAATGACTTTTCCCGGATGAAATGAATACAACGTTACAAAGCAAATCCAAACGTTTTATATTTTTTAGCGATTTAAGCAAAACGTTTAAAATGTTACAAAACAAATCCAAACGTTTATAACTTTACAAAACAAATCCTAACGTTTCACCTTTTTAGCGATTGAAGCCAAACGTATACAAATTACCGATTGAAGCCAAACGTATACAAATATTACTAAACAAATCAAAACGTTTCCTCTTTTCAGCGATTTAATCCAAACGTTTAAAACGTTACGAAACAAATCCAAATGTTTCACCTTTTTTGCAATTTAAGCCAAACGTGTAAAATGTTACAAAACAAATCTTACTATTTAACCTTTTAGCAATTTAACCAAACGTTTAAAACGTTATGACACAAATCCAATATTTAAAACATTACGAAACAAATCCTAACGTTTGAGCTTTTTAGCGATTTTAGCCAAACGTTTAAAACGTTACAAAACCAATCCAAATGTTTTACCTTTTTAGCGATTTAAGTAAAACGTTAAAAATGTTATGAAACAAATCCGCTTAAAACGTTACAAAACAAATGATAAAGTTTCACATTTTTAGCGATTTAAACCAAACGTTTGAAATAAATCCTAACGTTTCACGTTAAAAAGATTGCTTTTCCCGGATGAAATGAATACAACGTTACAAAACAAATCCAAACGTTTTATCTTTTTAGCGATTTAAGCAAAACGTTTAAAATGTTACGAAACAAATCCAAACGTTTAGAAGGTTATGCAACAAATCCTAACGTTTCACCTTTTTAGCAGTTTAAGCAAAATTTAAAAACGTTACAAAGCAAATCCAAACGTTTCACCTTTTTAGCGATTTATGCCAAACGTTTAAAATGTTACAAAACAAATCCAACCGCTTAAAACGAAATAAATCTTAACGTTTCACCTTTTTAGCGATTTAAGCCAAACAATTAAAACGTTACGAAACAAATCCTAACGTTTCACCTTTTTAGCGATTTAAGCTAAACGTTTAAAATGTTACGAAACAAATCCAAACGTTTAAAACTTTACGAAATAAATCCTAACGTTTCACCTTTTTAGCGATTGAAGCCAAACGTTTGTAAACGTTACAAAATAAATCTAAACGTTTCCCCTTTTTAGCGATTTAAGCCAAACGTTTGTAAACGTTACGAAACAAATCCAAATGTTTCACCTTTTTAGCGATTTAAGCCAAACATTTAAAATATTACGAATTAAATCCTCACATTTCATTCTTTTTGCGATTTAAGCGAAACGTTTAAAACGTTATGAAACAAATCCTAATATTTCACCTTTTTAGCAATTTAAACCAAACGTTTACAACGTTACAAAACGAATCCAAACGTTTTACCTTTTTGGCGATTTAAGTAAAACGTTTAGAATGTTACGAAAAAATTCCAAACGTTTAACCTTTTAGCGATTTAAGCCAAATGTTTAAAATGTTACAATACAAATCCAAATGTTTCACCTTTTTTGTGATTTAAGCCAAACGTTGAAAATGTTACGAAACAAATCCAAATGTATAAAACGAAACAAATCCTAACGCTTCACCTTTTTAGCGATTAAGCCAAACGTTTAAAATGTTACGAAACAAATCCTAATGTTTCGCCTTTTTAGCGATTTAAACCAAACGTTTAAAATGTTATGAAACAAATCCAAACGTTTATAACTTTTCGAAACAAATCCTAACGTTTCACCTTTTTAGCGATTGAAGCCAAACGTATACAAACGTTACGAAACAAATCCAAACGTTTCACCTTTTTTGCAATTTAAAACAAACATTTACAAACGTTACAAAACAAATCCAAATGTTTCACCTTTTTAGCAATTTAAGCCAAACGTTTAAAACATTACGAAACCAATCCAAACATTTCAAACGTTACGAAACAAATTCAAACGTTTCCCCTAATTAGCAATTTAACCCAAACGTTTTCAAACGTTACGAAACAAATTCCAACATTTCACATTTTTAGCGATTTAAGCCAAACGTTTAAAGCGTTGAGAAAGAAATCCAAATGTTTCACCTTTTTAGAGATTTAAACCAACATTTACAAACGTTAGGGAACAAATCCAAACGTTTCTCCTTATTAGCTAATTTAGCCAAACGTTTAATATGTTACAAAACCAATTCAAAGTTCAAAATGTTTAGAAACAAATCCTAACGTTTCACATTTTTAGCGATTTAGGCCAAACATTTAAAACGTTAAAAAAAATCATAACGTTTCACCTTTTTAGCAATTTAAACAAAACTTTTAAAAGTTTCGAAAATAATCCAAACGTTTCACGTTTTTAGCGATCTAAGCCAAACATTTAAAACGTTACAAAACAAATCCTAATATTTCACTTTTTTAGAAACGTTTCAACGTTACAAAACAAATCCAAACGTTTTACCTGTTTATCGATTTAAGCAAAAAGTTTAAAATGTTACGAAACAAATCCAAACGTTTAGAACGTTACGAAACAAATCCTAACATTTCACCTTTTTGGCGATTTAAGTCAAACATTTAATACGTTACGAAACAAATCCTAACGTTTCACCTTTTTAGCGATTTAAGCCAAACAATTAAATGTTACGAAACAAATCCAATCATTTAAAACTTTACGAAACAAATCCTAACGTTTTATCTTTTTAGCGATTGAAGCCAAATGTATACAAACGTTACGAAACAAATCCAAACGTTTCACCTTTTTAGCGATTTAAGCCAAACGTTTACAAACGTTACGAAACAAATCCAAATGTTTCACCTTTTTAGCGATTTAAGCCAAACGTTTAAAACGTTACGAAACCAATCCAAACGTTTAAAACGTTAAGAAACAAATTCTACTGTTTCTACGTTTTAGCTACTTAAGCCAAACGTTTAAAACGTTACGAAACGAATCCTAATATTTCACCTTTTTAGCAATTTAAGCCATACGTTTAAAATGCTACGAAACAAATCCTAACGTTTCACCTTTTTAGCGATTTAAGCAAAACGTTTAACACGTTACGAAACAAATCCAAATATTTCACCTTTTAACGATTTAAGCCTAACGTTTAAAACGTTATGAATCCAATCCAAACGTTTAAAACATTACGAAACCAATCCAAATGTTTAAAACGTTATGAAACCAATCCAAATGTTTAAGACATTATGAAACAAATCCAAACGTTTTACCTTTTTAGCGATATAAGCCAAACATTGACAAACGTTTTCCCCTTTTAGCGATTGAAGCCAAATGTATACAAACGTTATGAAACAAATCCAAACGTTTCACCTTTTTAGCGATTTAAGCCAAATGTTTACAAACGTTACGAAACAAAGCCAAACGTTTCCCCTTTTTAGCAATTTAAGCCAAACGTTTAAAACTTCACGAAACCAATCCAAACATTTAACACTTTACGAAACAAATCTTAATTTTCCCCCTTTTTAGCGACTTAAGCCAAACGTTTAAAACGTTATGAAACAAATCCTAATATTTCACCTTTTTAGCGATTTAGGCCAAACGTTTAAAACGTTACGAAACAAATCCTAACGTTTCACCTTTTAGCGATTTAAGCCAAACGTTTAAAACATTACAAAACCAATCCAAAAGTTTAAAACGTTACGAAACCAATCCAAATGTTTAAAACGTTACGAAACCAATTAAACGTTTAAAACGTTACGAAACAAATCCAAATGTTTTACCTTTTTAGCGATTTAAGTCAAATGTTTACAAACGTTACGATTCAAATCCAAACCTTTCACCTTTTTAAACGTTGTGAAACAAATCTAAATGTTTCACGTTTTTTAAGCCAAACTTTTACACACGTTAGGAAACAAATCCAAACGTTTCCCTTTTTTAGCTATTTTAGCCAAATATTTAAAACGTTACGAAACCAATCAAAAGTTTAAAACGTTAAGAAACAAATCCTAACGTTTCACATTTTTAGCAATTTAAGCGAAATGTTTAAAATGTTCGAAACAAATCGTAGTGTTTCACCTTTTTAGTGATTTAAGCCAAACATTTAAAACGTTTCAAAAATAATATAAACGTTTCACCTTTTTAGTGATTTAAGTCAAATGTTTAAAAAGTTACGAAACTAATCCACATGTTTTAACTTTCTAGCGATTTAACCAAAACGTTTAAAATGTTACGAAACAAATCCAAACGTTTATAACGTTGCAAAATAAATCCTAACATTTACCTTTTTAGCGATTTAAGCCAAACGTTTAAAACATTACAAAACAAATCCAAACGTTTCCCTTTTTAGCGATTGAAGCCAAACGTTTAAAATATTATGAAACAAATCCAAGCATTTAAAACAAAACAAATCCTAACATTACACCCTTTTAGCAATTTAAGCCAAACGTTTAAAATATTATGAAAAAAATCAAAAAATCGTAACATTTCACCTATTGTAGCGATTTAAGCCAAACTTTTAAAATGTTACAATTCAAATCCAAACATTTAAAACGTTTCGAAAAAAATTGTAACGTTTCACCTTTATACGGATTGAAGCCAAACGTATACAAAGGTTACGAAACAAATTACGAAGGAAATCCTAACATTTTACCTTTTTAGGGATATAAGCCAAACGTTTAAAACGTTTCGAAACAAATCCAAACATTTCATCTTTTTAGCGATTTAAGCCAAACGTTTAAAACGTGACGAAACAAATCCTAACATTTTACCTTTTTAGCGATCTAAGCCAAACGTTTAAAACGTTACGAAACAAACCCAAACGTTTCACCTTTTTAGCGATTTAAGCCAAACGTTTTATACGTTTTGAAACAAATCCAAACGTTTAAAACTATTCCTCTTTTTTGCGATTTAAGCCAAACGTATACGAACGTAACGAAACAAATCCAAACGTTTCACCTTTTTAACGATTTAAGCCAAATGTTTAAAACGTTACGACACCAATCCAAACATTTAAAACTTTACGAAACAAATCCTAACGTTTCACCTTTTTAGCGATTTAAGCCAAACGTTTAAAACATTACGAAACAAATCCTAACATTTCACCTTTTTAGCTATTTAAGCCAAACATTTAAAACGTTAAGAAACAAAACCAAATGTTTCCCCTTTTTATCGATTTAAGCCAAACATTTAAAATATTTCGAAACAAATACAAACTTTTAAAACGTTTTCCCTATTAGCGATTTGAGCGAAACGTTTACAAACGTTACGAAACAAATCTAAACGTTTCACCTCGTTTGCAATTTCGCCAAACTTTTAAAACGTTACGAAACCAATCCAAACGTTTAAAACGTTACGAAACAAATCTAAACGTTTCACCTCGTTTGCAATTTCGCCAAACTTTTAAAACGTTACAAAACCAATCCAAACGTTTAAAACGTTACGAAACAAATCCTAACGTTTTCCCTTTTTAGCGATTTAAGCCAAACGTTTAAAGCGTGACGAAACAAATCCTAATGTTTCACCTTTTTATCGAGTGAAGCCAAACGTTTAAAACGTTATAAAACAAATCCTATCGTTTCACCTTTTTATCGATTTAAGACAAACTTTTAAAAAGTTTCAAAACAAATCCAAACGTTTCACTTTTTAGCGATTTAAGCCAAACGTTTAAATCGTTACGAAACCAATCAAATTGTTTAAAACGTTATGAAACAAATCCTAACGTTTCACCTTTTTACCGATTTAAGCCAAACATTTAAAACCTTACCAAACAAATCCTAAGATTTCCCCTTTTTAGCGACTTAAGAAAAACGTTTAAAAGGATATGAAAAAATCCAAACGTTTCATCTTTTTAGCAATTTAAGCCAAACATTTAATATGTTACGACACAAATCCAAACATTTAAAACATTGTGAAACAAATCCTAACGTTTGACATTTTAACGATTTAAGCAAAACGTTTAAAACGTTACAGAAGAAATCCAAATGTTTTACCTTATTAGCGATTTAAGCAAAACGTTTAAAATGTTACGAAACTAATCCAAACGTTTAAAATGTTACGAACCAAATGCTCACGTTTCACCTTTAAGCGATTTAAACGAAACGTTTAAAATGTTACGACTGAAATCCTAACATTTCACCTTTTGTAGCAATTTAAACCAAACGTTTAAAACGTTACAGCATAAATCCTAACATTCCCCCTTTTTAGCAATTTAGGCCAAACGTATAAAACGTTACAAAACACATCCAAACGATCTATCTTTTTAGCGATTAAGCAAAACGTCTAGAATGTTACTGTCACGACCCATTTTCATGAATCGCGACCGGCGCTAGGGTATGGGTAATGTAGTACCAAAACCCGTAGCTAGCCTTTCAATTAACAAATAAACACAATAACCTGCAGAAAACGAATGCTCGGGGGCAACCGAGACTTCAGCCTAAATCTAGCAGTTATAATAATCAACAGTTAATATAACATGCTTATCCAATTCCGAGTCTAAAATAAGCATAACATAAATAATCCGAAATAATTACATAACATGCCAGAGCAATATAACTAGTCAGACCAATCCGACAAACAACTGTAATAATAATAAAGACTTCTAGTCAACTACTGCGGTCTAAGAATAAAATAGTTTGACAGTTTATCAAAATAAATGGAACCTCCGAGGAAAAGTAAATGCGGAGATCACCAGACTCTCTCAGATCATAACCCTGGGGAAAATTGGGAAAAACAACGGGGTCAGATATACTGAGATGAGTTCATACCACTATTTACATTTATTAAGTGGAAAACCTTCAAAACGTTTAAAACATTTAATAACGATATTACAGATAATAGTTGGAACCCTAATCCACAATTCTAAATAATAATCATAATCCAATAGGTCTGGTCCCGAGAGCTGAGCTACACCGAGTTACCACTGACCACACTTATTCCAGAGTCCCGAGAGCTGAGCTACACCGAGTTACTCTACCTGGTCCCGAGAGCTATGCTCACACCGAGTTACCACATTTCCATAAATACCTTACCCAGATCAATACCAGTGCGCACGCAGTCCTAATGATGCCCATTAGGTAGCACGTTCCAACTAAGAGCCATAATATAAAAACAGTTCGAAATATACGTACAGTATATATATTTAATATTAAAATAACAATTTACTTAATAAAGCGGTAAATAGTAAATATAAACTCACAGCTTGCTAATCCACGTGAAATACCGGCAAGCACTAACTCTGGTTCGCCTCTGAAGCACGAACAGTAGACGAGTCTAGACAAATAAAATAATTATTAAAATCAGACCCTAACTCTAGAGAGTACTAGACACCACATAAGACTAGCACAAATAATCACGTAGTAATTAAACAATCCAAAATAACACAAATATATCCAAAAGGTAATAAGGCCCAATTAACATAAGTCTATTGAGTTCCCGCTTAAAAATCCAATTTATAAATATTATTTAATAACTTTAAATAATAATTAACTTACAAGTAGTGGGTATGCCGAGTTACCAAATAACTACCAAGCTAACCTCACTTGTCGGATGACCCAAGTCTAATCCGACTCAAAACGTTTATCAAATATAAACCCGAGTTTATATTTATAAAATAAAATAACAAAATAATAATCCAATTTAAAAGCGGAACTCAATAACTTCAATATTAAGTAACCCAAGTTACGGCCCAAAAACTTAATCATATAAGTCAAATAAAAGTTTAGGGACTAAATTGCACTTTAGCCAATAAGGGACTAAACTGTACTTTTGCCAATTAGGGACTAAATTGTAATTTAGCCAATTTGATATCCATAATCAAATAAATTACTTATATTTGTATTTAAAACAAAATATAAACTTAACCAACCAAAATCCACTTATTTAATTTATAAGATAAGTTTAGGGGCTAAATTGTCATTTAACCAATTTCGTGCCAAAATGATATTTGAATTAAATAGAATCACCCGAGTAATTATATTAGCCAAATAATAAATAACTATCGTTTTCAACTTAATAATTATAAACCAAATTTAACTTCAAGTTATTATCAAGCAAAAATAAAATCTAACTTAAAGGATCTAATAATTTCAAACAAAGAAAGCTAATGATCAAAGTGCCCTATTAGCCATCTCCTTCCTTAATTCAAAAACATAAACCCGCCTAAGACCATTTTCTTCACAAAACAAGTTACTGAACCATGAGGTTTTTCATACCAAGAAGAATAAAGATTAACCTAAGCATGTAACCAATTATCAATCCAAGAACAACATATAACATCACCCAAAACCATCTTATACATCAACACCAAGAACCCAAAAAAAAAACGTTCACTGCCGAAACTCAAACATCCCGTGAATCGAAGAGCAAATATAGAACAAAGGATCGATACTCATAGAAAACTTAAACTAACAATAACCCAAAAGATTAAACATCATATACAAGCAAAATCATAGCCAAAAGGAGAGAAAAGTATTCGGCAGATAACATAAATCCAAGAACAGATAATAGGCAAACAGAAAACGGAAACCGTACGGCGATTGAAACGAGATCGGCGGCGTACCGTTCAGCGGAATTGAGGTAGGGAAACGTAGATACGTGAGTCTAGATCGTCTGGAATCAAACGGTATCAATTTCGATCTAGAAACGAAAGAGAACGAACCAAATTACGCAATGACGTTCAAAAACGAAATCTGGAAATTCAAGAATTCAGAAACTTACCGGACAGCGATCTTTGGCAGATGATAACGGCTTCGATACTCAGCGAAATGACAAGCGGAAAACGGCTAGGGTTTGTTTGCAGCGTGATGAAGGTTTTCTGTGAAGAAATCGACTTAAAAAGACGTAGGGAAGTGGGCCGTAAACGAGGTCGAAAAGGGCTGGGCGAAGGGGTGAGGGGCTGCTGCCATTCACGAACGGGAATGGCCATATTTGGCCTGTTCCCGTTCGAGAATGGGCCTGTTCCCGAACGGGAACAGGCCAGAAAAAGGATTCCCGTTCGGGAATTCCAATTCCCGAACGGGAATGAATAATTCCTATTTTTTTTAATTTTTAATTAAAAATATAATTGGTTAAACCAATAAATCACACCCAAACCAAACAACTCGAACCAAGCCACTAATATCGAGATTATTTCAAAACGACCGGGAAAAATGTCGGAATTTAAATAAAAAAAAATGTAAAATTTTACGGGATATTACATTCTCCCCAACTAATTAAAAATTCGTCCTCGAATTTACCACGACAAGAAATATCACACCAGAACAACACGTAACACAGTAAAACTACAAAAGTCACAGAAAATCAAGATATCGTACCTCACGGAAAAAGAAAAGGATAGCGATTCCGCATATCCAATTCGGTCTCCCAAGTACACTCCTCTACAGAATGATTGCGCCAGAGAACTTTGACCATCGGAATCTCCTTGTTCCGCAATTTACGCACCTGCGTATCAACAATCTCAACTGGCTGTTCCTCATAGGACAGCTCCTGGTCAATCTCAACGCTCTGGGGCACAATCACGTGCGAAGGATCAGAAATACACTTTCTCAACATAGAAATGTGAAACACAGGATGTACTAACGACATGTCTGGCGGTAGGACCAGACGATAAGCCACAGCTCCAATCCTCTCCGAAATTTCATAAGGACCAATGTACCTCGGTGCCAACTTTCCCTTGACACCAAAACGAACCACGCCTTTCATAGGCGAAACCCGAAGAAATACGAAGTCACCAACCTGGAACTCAATGTCTTTCCTCTTCGGATCAGCATAACTCTTATGCCGACTAAAAGCAGTCTCTAACCTCCGCTTAATCAACGGTACCTTCTCAGAGGTAATCTGAATAATCTCCGCTCCCGAGAGTTTACGCTCTCCGACCTCCTCCCAACAGATAGGAGATCTACACTTGCGCCCGTACAAAGCCTCATACGGCGCCATCTCGATACTCGCATGATAACTGTTGTTATAAGAAAACTCAATCAACGGCAAATGAGTATCCCAGCTACCCTGAAAATCGAGAACACACATCCTGAGCATATCCTCCAACGTCTGAATAGTCCTCTCAGACTGACCGTCAGTCTGAGGATGAAAAGCTGTACTGAAATCCAACCGAGAACCCAAGGATTCCTGTAACGCTTTCCAAAACCTCGAAGTAAACACAGAACCTTTGTCTGAAACAATAGAAACCGGTACACCATGCAAACTGACAATCCTGTCGATGTACAACTGAGCCAACCTCGAAGCAGTATACGAAACCTTAATCGGAAGGAAATGAGCTGACTTGGTCATACGGTCAACTATCACCCAGATGGAGTCGTATCCCTGTCGAGTACGTGGTAACCCAACCACAAAATCCATAGCAATCCGCTCCCACTTCCACTCTGGAATAGGTAGTGGCTGCAGATAGCCAAAAGGTCTCTGATGCTCCAGCTTCACCTGCTGGCACGTCAGACACTTAGAAACATACTCAGCGACATCCTTCTTCATCCCGCTCCACCAGTAGGTACCCTTAAGATCATGGTACATCTTAGTAGAACCCGGATGAACACTATAAGCAGACTTGTGCGCTTCTTCCAGAATCTGGTCCCTCAAACCATCTGAATCCGGAACACACAATCTCGAACCATGTCTCAGAACACCATCCACAAAAGTAAACTCAGAATTTCCATCCTGCTGAACTTCCTCAATAATCCGTTTCAATTGTGGATCCTCAGCTTGAAAAGCTTTGATCCGATCAATTAAAACGGGTTGCACTTGCAACTGTGCTAACAAACAACCAGTCTGAGAAATCTGAAAACCATAGCCCGAAGCTATCAAACTGTGCCACTCTCTAACCATGGGTCTACGCCCAATCTCAGAAATATGAGCCAAGCTGCCCGAAGACTTGCGACTCAACGCATCGGCTACCACATTAGCCTTACCAGGATGGTACTGAATAGTACAGTCGTAGTCTTTCAGCAACTCTAACCACCTCCTCTGTCTCAAGTTCAATTCTCTCTGATCAAAGATATATTTCAGACTCTTATGATCAGTGAAAATCTCACAAGTAGCACCATACAAATAATGCCTCCAAATTTTCAGCGCAAAAACCACAGCTGCCAACTCTAAATCATGAGTAGGGTAATTCACCTCATGCTTCTTCAACTGTCTGGAAGCATAGGCAATCACCTGTCCATGTTGCATCAGCACGCAACCCAAACCAATCCGAGACGCATCACAATACACTGTGAACCCATCAATGCCAGAAGGCAATGCCAAAACCGGAGCTGTAGTCAAAATCTCCTTGAGCTTCTCAAAGCTTGCTTCACACTTGTCAGTCCATTCAAACTTGACACCCTTCTGTGTCAGTTTAGTCAAAGGTGCAGATATTCTGGAGAAATCTTGCACGAACCGACGATAGTAGCCAGCTAAACCCAGAAAACTTCTGATCTCGGTAACTGACCTTGGCCTTTGCCAATCCATGACCGCCTCAATCTTCTTCGGATCAACCTTGATCCCATCTTTCGACACCACGTGTCCTAGAAAGGTAACCTGATCCAACCAGAACTCACATTTTGAGAACTTAGCATACAACTGATGCTCACGCAACGTCTGTAGTATAGTCCTCAAATGGTAAGCATGTTCCTCCTCACTCCGAGAATAGATCAAAATGTCATCAATGAATACGATAACAAACTGATCCAAAAACGGCTTGAACACTCTGTTCATCATATCCATGAACGCTGCTGGTGCGTTCGTCAGACCAAAGGACATAACCAGAAACTCAAAATGTCCATAACGAGTCCGAAAAGCAGTCTTAGGCACATCTGCATCACGGATCCGTAGCTGATGATACCCAGACCTCAAATCAATCTTGGAAAAACACTTTGCACCCTGCAACTGGTCAAACAGATCATCGATGCGAGGAAGAGGATATCTGTTCTTGACAGTAGCCTTATTCAACTGTCTGTAGTCGATACACAGCCGAAAGGAACCGTCTTTCTTCTTTACAAACAGAACTGGAGCACCCCACGGAGAAGTACTCGGTCTGATGAACCCGCTATCCAACAACTCTTGTAACTGGTCCTTCAACTCCTTCAGCTCTGCAGGAGCCATCCGATACGGCGGTATCGAAATCGGAGCTGTACCAGAAACCACATCAATGCAAAACTCAATATCACGATCAGGTGGTAATCCAGGCAATTCCTCTGGAAACACATCAGTGAACTCATTCACTATCGGAACACTATGCATATCACCACTACTAGTCTCCAAATCACGAACCACAGCAAGAAAACCCTGGCAACCCTTGCCTAACATCCGCTTCGCCTTGATGGCGGAAATCAGATTCTTAGGTGTCTCTGCCTTTTCTCCCAGAAAGGAAAAAGGTAGATCACCTGGAATCCTGAACTCGACTGACTTCCCTCGACAGTCAATAGAAGCATAATGGCGTGACAACCAGTCCATCCCCAAGATAACATCAAAAGAAAGAACGTCAAGTACAATCAAATCAGCACATAATTCTCTACCCTGAATAACCACAGGACAAGAAGGATAGACGACGTCCACTACTACACCTTCAGACATAGGTGTAGACACAGCTAGAGGTTCACTCAAAACAGATGGTGCTCTACCCAATTTCCCAGCAAAACAAGTAGAAACAAACGAATGGGTCGCACCCGCATCAAATAATACCAAAGCATCAGTAAAAGAAATCGGAATGGTACCTTGCACCACAGCATTTGATGCACGCGCATCCTGAGGAGTAAGTGCGAACACTCTGGCCTGACCCTGCGGCTGCTGCTGCGAACTCTGTCCAGTACCATAACCGTTGGAACCTCTACCGCCGTTACCACGGCCACCAAAACCTCTGCCACCAGAACCACGGCCCCGCTGGCCACCAAAAGATGCTGCAGGTTGAGCGTACCCTACAGACTGTGTAAACGCAGGTCTCTGCTGCTGATAAGATGACTGCGCCACACTGGAGTTAGACATCTGCTGCCCAGATGTCGGACACTCCCTAGAAAAATGACCCGGCTGGCCACAAGTGAAACAACCTCCAGGAGCTAACTGGCACTGACCATAATGCCTACGTCTGCAATTCTGGCAGAACGGAATGTTCGATCCACCACTGTACCCGCGTCCTGAACCACGGTTGCTCCCACTGCTACTGGAACTGTACGGAGCACTCCTGGCACTATGCCTCCCTTTGTTGTGAGTCCGTCGACTCCCCCTGTTGGCCTGAGAAGAGCCACTGTAGTAGTTCCCACTACCATGCTGCACTGGGGCCTGCTGCCCCCCACTAGGAACGTCACTCTTTCCCTTCTGATTCTGGAAAGGGTCAGAGATCGTCCCAAACTGAACCATCGAATTCTCCATCCGTCGCGCACTATCCACTAACCGGGCAAACTCCATGTTTGTCCCTATCAGCAAAGGAAGAAACTCCGAGCCTAAACCCCTAACATAACGGTCGTTCACTCGCTCTTGATCACCCTGTAGATCTGTAGCAAACCGCCCCAAACGTACAAACTCAGTAGTGTAGTCTGTCACTGATCTATCCCCCTTCTTCAAAGTGAGCAGCTTTTCTCTGAAACTCTCAGTAACAGAGAAGGGTAGATAGTAACCTCTGAACCTGGTCACAAAATCAGCCCAAGGCAAAGTATCCATAACTGGCCTGATGTTATCGCGATACCAATCCTTAGCTGGACCCTTCAGCGACATTTCCACAAGCATCACTGATTGACGATCAGACGCTTGAATCCTCTGACTGTTGTACTCAAATTCCTCCAAAAAGTCAAGAGCATCCCCAGTACTATCAAAAGAAGTCGGATTCAACTTCAAGTAGGTCATCACCAACTCTCTGTCTGTTGGAATATGACCGTCACCAGCATTTCCACCAATACCAGCTACAGCACCAACCTGAGGTTGCTGTTGCTGCGCTAACTGACCCAGTATATTACACTGATTCTGCAGTAGAGCCTGATTGTTCTGCATCTCGACAACGCCAGCCAAGAAAGTAGTGAAGTCGAACGCTTGCATATTTGGTGCCTGCTGCACATTCGGTGCCTGAACACCTGCTGCACCGCGCCCTCTCGCTCCACCTCTACCAGCACCAGCTCCTCTGCCTCTACCAGCACCTCTACCTCTGCCAGCACCTCCACCTCGACCACGTCCAGCATTTGCCTGAACTGGTGGTGTGTTCTGATCGACTTCCATAGAAATCGCATCATCAGCCACAGCTTCTTGCTCTGCCGCAGCACGAGCACGAGTACGAATAACGTTGTCCATATCCTAAGATTGAACAACAACAACAACTTAAATAACAAATATTTCATACCCAAGTATGAACAAAACAAGCAACATATAGGATTTCCCAAGAAATCAACAGCAATAAAATGTTCACCCAAGTGAAATAGCATTAACAATTAAAAGCATCAAATCAACAAATAATGACTGACTCGACGCAATCCTATTGGTGTAGGCAGAATGTTTTAAAATCAAAAGATGACGTTTTTTAAAGACATGACAGAATCCTATATCCGCAGTAGTTCCTAAGACACAACCAAACTTAACAGAGTAAACACATAGCAAGCAATGGCCTTGGTTTGAAACCAAAGCTCTGATACCAAGTTTGTCACGACCCATTTTCATGAATCGCGACCGACGCTAGGGTATGGGTAATGTAGTACCAAAACCCGTAGCTAGCCTTTCAATTAACAAATAAACACAATAACCTGCAGAAAACCAATGCTCGGGGGCAACCGAGACTTCAGCCTAAATCTAGCAGTTATAATAATCAACAGTTAATATAACATGCTTATCCAATTCCGAGTCTAAAATAAGCATAACATAAATAATCCGAAATAATTACATAACATGCCAGAGCAATATAACTAGTCAGACAAATCCGACAAACAACTGTAATAATAATAAAGACTTCTAGTCAACTACTGCGGTCTAAGAATAAAATAGTTTGACAGTTTATCAAAATAAATGGAACCTCCGAGGAAAAGTAAATGCGGAGATCACCAGACTCTCTCAGATCATAACCCTGGGGAAAATTGGGAAAAACAACGGGGTCAGATATACTGAGATGAGTTCATACCACTATTTACATTTATTAAGTGGAAAACCTTCAAAACGTTTAAAACATTTAATAACGATATTACAGATAATAGTTGGAACCCTAATCCACAATTCTAAATAATAATCATAATCCAATAGGTCTGGTCCCGAGAGCTGAGCTACACCGAGTTACCACTGACCACACTTATTCCAGAGTCCCGAGAGCTGAGCTACACCGAGTTACTCTACCTGGTCCCGAGAGCTATGCTCACACCGAGTTACCACATTTCCATAAATACCTTACCCAGATCAATACCAGTGCGCACGCAGTCCTAATGATGCCCATTAGGTAGCACGTTCCAACTAAGAGCCATAATATAAAAACAGTTCGAAATATACGTACAGTATATATATTTAATATTAAAATAACAATTTACTTAATAAAGCGGTAAATAGTAAATATAAACTCACAGCTTGCTAATCCACGTGAAATACCGGCAAGCACTAACTCTGGTTCGCCTCTGAAGCACGAACAGTAGACGAGTCTAGACAAATAAAATAATTATTAAAATCAGACCCTAACTCTAGAGAGTACTAGACACCACATAAGACTAGCACAAATAATCACGTAGTAATTAAACAATCCAAAATAACACAAATATATCCAAAAGGTAATAAGGCCCAATTAACATAAGTCTATTGAGTTCCCGCTTAAAAATCCAATTTATAAATATTATTTAATAACTTTAAATAATAATTAACTTACAAATAGTGGGTATGCCGAGTTACCAAATAACTACCAAGCTAACCTCACTTGTCGGATGACCCAAGTCTAATCCGACTCAAAACGTTTATCAAATATAAACCCGAGTTTATATTTATAAAATAAAATAACAAAATAATAATCCAATTTAAAAGCGGAACTCAATAACTTCAATATTAAGTAACCCAAGTTACGGCCCAAAAACTTAATCATATAAGTCAAATAAAAGTTTAGGGACTAAATTGCACTTTAGCCAATAAGGGACTAAACTGTACTTTTGCCAATTAGGGACTAAATTGTAATTTAGCCAATTTGATATCCATAATCAAATAAATTACTTATATTTGTATTTAAAACAAAATATAAACTTAACCAACCAAAATCCACTTATTTAATTTATAAGATAAGTTTAGGGGCTAAATTGTCATTTAACCAATTTCGTGCCAAAATGATATTTGAATTAAATAGAATCACCCGAGTAATTATATTAGCCAAATAATAAATAACTATCGTTTTCAACTTAATAATTATAAACCAAATTTAACTTCAAGTTATTATCAAGCAAAAATAAAATCTAACTTAAAGGATCTAATAATTTCAAACAAAGAAAGCTAATGATCAAAGTGCCCTATTAGTTATCTCCTTCCTTAATTCAAAAACATAAACCCGCCTAAGACCATTTTCTTCACAAAACAAGTTACTGAACCATGAGGTTTTTCATACCAAGAAGAATAAAGATTAACCTAAGCATGTAACCAATTATCAATCCAAGAACAACATATAACATCACCCAAAACCATCTTATACATCAACACCAAGAACCCAAAAAAAAAACGTTCACTGCCGAAACTCAAACATCCCGTGAATCGAAGAGCAAATATAGAACAAAGGATCGATACTCATAGAAAACTTAAACTAACAATAACCCAAAAGATTAAACATCATATACAAGCAAAATCATAGCCAAAAGGAGAGAAAAGTATTCGGCAGATAACATAAATCCAAGAACAGATAATAGGCAAACAGAAAACGGAAACCGTACGGCGATTGAAACGAGATCGGCGGCGTACCGTTCAGCGGAATTGAGGTAGGGAAACGTAGATACGTGAGTCTAGATCGTCTGGAATCAAACGGTATCAATTTCGATCTGGAAACGAAAGAGAACGAACCAAATTACGCAATGACGTTCAAAAACGAAATCTGGAAATTCAAGAATTCAGAAACTTACCGGACAGCGATCTTTGGCAGATGATAACGGCTTCGATACTCAGCGAAATGACAAGCGGAAAACGGCTAGGGTTTGTTTGCAGCGTGATGAAGGTTTTCTGTGAAGAAATCGACTTAAAAAGACGTAGGGAAGTGGGCCGTAAACGAGGTCGAAAAGGGCTGGGCGAAGGGGTGAGGGGCTGCTGCCATTCACGAACGGGAATGGCCATATTTGGCCTGTTCCCGTTCGAGAATGGGCCTGTTCCCGAACGGGAACAGGCCAGAAAAAGGATTCCCGTTCGGGAATTCCAATTCCCGAACGGGAATGAATAATTCCTATTTTTTTTTAATTTTTAATTAAAAATATAATTGGTTAAACCAATAAATCACACCCAAACCAAACAACTCGAACCAAGCCACTAATATCGAGATTATTTCAAAACGACCGGGAAAAATGTCGGAATTTAAATAAAAAAAAATGTAAAATTTTACGGGATATTACAGTTACGAAACAAATCCTAACCGTTTAGAATGTTACGAAAAAAAATCCAAACGTTTTCCCTTTTTAGGGATTAGGCCAAACGTTTAAAACATTACTAAACAAACCCAAACGTTTTACCTATTTGGCGATTTAAGCAAAACGTTTAAAATGTTATGAAACAAATTCAAACATTTCGAACGTTCTGAAACAAATCCTAACGTTTCACCTTTTTAGCGAATTAAGCCAAGCGTTAAAAACGTTACGAAACAAATCCAAATGTTTCACCTTTTTAGCGATTTAAGCCAGACGCTTAAAACCTTACAAAACAAATCCTAACATTTCACGTTTTTAACGAACCAATCCAAACCTTTATAATTTTACGAAACAAATCCTAGCGTTTCACCTATTTAGCAATTTAAGCCAAACGTTTAAAACGTTATGAAACAAATCCAAATGTTTCACCTTTTTTGCAATTTAAGCCAAACGTGTAAAACGTTACGAAACAAATTTTAATATTTAACATTTTAGAAATTTAACCAAACGTTTAAAACGTTATGACACAAATCCATGGTTTAAAACATTGCGTAACAAATCCAAACGTTTGAGCTTTTTAGCGATTTAAATCAAACGTTTAAAACGTTACAAAAACAATCCAAATGTTTTACCTTTTTAGTGATTTAAGAAAAACGTTTAAAATGTTACGAAACAAATCCGTTTAAACAAATGCTAAAATTTCAAATTTTTAGCGATTTAAGACAAACGTTTAACCTTTCTAGCAATTTAAGTCAAACGTTTAAAACGTTACGACACAAATACAAACGTCTAAAACGTTATGAAACAAATTCTAACCTTTCACCCTAAAAAGATGGCTTTTCCCGGATGAAATGAATACAACGTTACAAAGCAAATCCAAACGTTTTATCTTTTTTAGCGATTTAAGCAAAACGTTTAAAATGTTACGAAACAAATCCAAACGTTTATAACTTTACAAAACAAATCCTAACGTTTCACCTTTTTAGCGATTGAAGCCAAACGTATACAAATTACCGATTGAAGCCAAACGTATACAAATATTACAAAACAAATCAAAACGTTTCCTCTTTTCAGCGATTTAATCCAAACGTTTAAAACGTTACGAAACAAATCCAAATGTTTCACCTTTTTTGCAATTTAAGCCAAACGTGTAAAACGTTACAAAACAAATCTTACTATTTAACCTTTTAGCAATTTAACCAAACGTTTAAAACGTTATGACACAAATCCAATATTTAAAACATTACGAAACAAATCCTAACGTCTGAGCTTTTTAGCGATTTTAGCCAAACGTTTAAAACGTTACAAAACCAATCCAAATGTTTTACCTTTTTAGCGATTTAAGTAAAACGTTAAAAATGTTATGAAACAAATCCGCTTAAAACGTTACAAAACAAATGCTAAAGTTTCACATTTTTAGCGATTTAAACCAAACGTTTGAAATAAATCCTAACGTTTCACGTTAAAAAGATTGCTTTTCCCGGATGAAATGAATACAACGTTACAAAACAAATCCAAACGTTTTATCTTTTTAGCGATTTAAGCAAAACGTTTAAAATGTTACGAAACAAATCCAAACGTTTAGAACGTTATGAAACAAATCCTAACGTTTCACCTTTTTAGCAGTTTAAGCAAAATTTAAAAACGTTACAAAACAAATCCAAACGTTTCACCTTTTTAGCGATTTATGCCAAACGTTTAAAATGTTACAAAACAAATCCAACCGCTTAAAACGAAATAAATCTTAACGTTTCACCTTTTTAGCGATTTAAGCCAAACAATTAAAACGTTACGAAACAAATCCTAACGTTTCACCTTTTTAGCGATTTAAGCTAAACGTTTAAAATGTTACGAAACAAATCCAAACGTTTAAAACTTTACGAAACAAATCCTAACGTTTCACCTTTTTAGCGGTTGAAGCCAAACGTATACAAATTACCGATTGAAGCCAAACGTATACAAATATTACAAAACAAATCAAAACGTTTCCTCTTTTCAGCGATTTAATCCAAACGTTTAAAACGTTACGAAACAAATCCAAATGTTTCACCTTCTTTGCAATTTAAGCCAAACGTGTAAAACGTTACAAAACAAATCTTACTATTTAACCTATTAGCAATTTAACCAAACGTTTAAAACGTTATGACACAAATCCAATATTTAAAACATTACGAAACAAATCCTAACGTCTGAGCTTTTTAGCGATTTTAGCCAAACGTTTAAAACGTTACAAAACCAATCCAAATGTTTTACCTTTTTAGCGATTTAAGTAAAACGTTAAAAATGTTATGAAACAAATCCGCTTAAAACGTTACAAAACAAATGCTAAAGTTTCACATTTTTAGCGATTTAAACCAAACGTTTGAAATAAATCCTAACGTTTCACGTTAAAAAGATTGCTTTTCCCGGATGAAATGAATACAACGTTACAAAACAAATCCAAACGTTTTATCTTTTTAGCGATTTAAGCAAAACGTTTAAAATGTTACGAAACAAATCCAAACGTTTAGAACGTTATGAAACAAATCCTAACGTTTCATCTTTTTAGCAGTTTAAGCAAAATTTAAAAACGTTATAAAACAAATCCAAACGTTTCACCTTTTTAGCGATTTATGGCAAACGTTTAAAATGTTACAAAACAAATCCAACCGCTTAAAACGAAATAAATCTTAACGTTTCACCTTTTTAGCGATTTAAGCCAAACAATTAAAATGTTACGAAACAAATCCTAACGTTTCACCTTTTTAGCGATTTAAGCTAAACGTTTAAAATGTTACGAAACAAATCCAAACGTTTAAAACTTTACGAAACAAATCCTAACGCTTCACCTTTTTAGCGATTGAAGCCAAACGTTTGTAAACGTTTCGAAATAAATCTAAACGTTTCCCCTTTTTAGCGATTTAAGCCAAACGTTTGTAAACGTTACTAAACAAATCCAAATGTTTCACCTTTTTAGCGATTTAAGCCAAACATTTAAAATATTACGAATTAAATCCTCACATTTCATTCTTTTTGCGATTTAAGCGAAACGTTTAAAACGTTATGAAACAAATCCTAATATTTCACCTTTTTAGCAATTTAAACCAAACGTTTACAACGTTACAAAACGAATCCAAACGTTTAACCTTTTTGGCGATTTAAGTAAAACGTTTAGAATGTTACGAAACAATTCCTAACGTTTAACCTTTTAGCGATTTAAGCCAAATGTTTAAAATGTTACAATACAAATCCAAATGTTTCACCTTTTTTGTGATTTAAGCCAAACGTTGAAAATGTTACGAAACAAATCCAAATGTTTAAAACGAAACTAATCCTAACGCTTCACCTTTTTAGCGATTAAGCCAAACGTTTAAAATGTTACGAAACAAATCCTAACGTTTCGCCTTTTTAGCGATTTAAATCAAACGTTTAAAATGTTATGAAACAAATCCAAACGTTTATAACTTTTCGAAACAAATCCTAACGTTTCACCTTTTTAGCGATTGAAGCCAAACGTATACAAAAGTTACGAAACAAATCCAAACGTTTCACCTTTTTTGCAATTTAAAAGAAACATTTACAAACGTTACAAAACAAATCCAAATGTTTCACCTTTTTAGCAATTTAAGCCAAACGTTTAAAACATTACGAAACCAATCCAAACATTTCAAACGTTACGAAACAAATTCAAACGTTTCCCCTAATTAGCAATTTAACCCAAACGTTTTCAAACGTTACGAAACAAATTCCAACATTTCACATTTTTAGCGATTTAAGCCAAACGTTTAAAGCGTTGAGAAAGAAATCCAAATGTTTCACCTTTTTAGAGATTTAAACCAACATTTACAAACGTTAGGGAACAAATCCAAACGTTTCTCCTTATTAGCTAATTTAGCCAAACGTTTAATATGTTACAAAACCAATTCAAAGTTCAAAATGTTTAGAAACAAATCCTAACGTTTCACATTTTTAGCGATTTAGGCCAAACATTTAAAACGTTAAAAAAAATCATAATGTTTCACCTTTTTAGCAATTTAAACAAAACTTTTAAAAGTTTCGAAAATAATCCAAACGTTTCACGTTTTTAGCGATCTAAGCCAAACATTTAAAACGTTACAAAACAAATCCTAATATTTCACTTTTTTAGAAACGTTTCAACGTTACAAAACAAATCCAAACGATTTACCTGTTTATCGATTTAAGCAAAAAGTTTAAAATGTTACGAAACAAATCCAAACGTTTAGAACGTTACGAAACAAATCCTAACGTTTCACCTTTTTGGCGATTTAAGTCAAACATTTAATACGTTACGAAACAAATCCTAACGTTTCACCTTTTTAGCGATTTAAGCCAAATAATTAAATGTTACGAAACAAATCCAATCATTTAAAACTTTACGAAACAAATCCTAACGTTTTATCTTTTTAGCGATTGAAGCCAAACGTATACAAACGTTACGAAACAAATCCAAACGTTTCACCTTTTTAGCGATTTAAGCTAAATGTTTACAAACGTTACGAAACAAATCCAAATGTTTCACCTTTTTAGCGATTTAAGCCAAATGTTTAAAACGTTACGAAACCAATCCAAACGTTTAAAACGTTAAGAAACAAATTCTACTGTTTCTACATTTTAGCTACTTAAGCCAAACGTTTAAAAGGTTACGAAACGAATCCTAATATTTCACCTTTTTAGCGATTTAAGCCATACGTTTAAAATGTTACGAAACAAATCCTAACGTTTCACCTTTTTAGCGATTTAAGCAAAACGTTTAAACACGTTACGAAACAAATCCAAATATTTCACCTTTTAACGATTTAAGCCTAACGTTTAAAACGTTATGAATCCAATCCAAACGTTTAAAACATTACGAAACCAATCCAAATGTTTAAAACGTTATGAAACCAATCCAAATGTTTAAGACGTTATGAAACAAATCCAAACGTTTTACCTTTTTAGCGATATAAGCCAAACGTTGACAAACGTTTCGAAACAAATCCAAACTTTTCACCTTTTAGCGATTTAAGCCAAATGTTTAAAACGTTGTGAAACAAATCCAAATGTTTCACATTTTTAGAGATTTAAGCCAAACGTTTACAAACATTAGGAAACAAATCCAAATGTTTCCCCTTTTTAGCTATTTTAACCAAACATTTACAACGTTACAAAACCAATCAAAAGTTTAAAACGTTAAAAAACAAATACTAACATTTCACATTTTTAGCAATTTAAACAAAACGTTTAAAACGTTATGAAACAAATCCTAGCGTTTCACCTTTATAGCGATTTAAGCCAAACGTTTAAAAAATTATAAAACAAATCGTAACTTTTCACCTTTTTAGTGATTTAAGCAAAACATTTAAAACGATTCGAAAATAATCTAAACGCTTCACCTTATTAGCGATTTAAGCCAAATGTTTAAAACATTACGAAACCAATCCAAACGTTTAGAACGTTACGAAACAAATCCTAATGTTTCACCTTTTTAGCGATTTACGCCAAACATTTAAAACGTTACAAACAAATCCAAACGTTTCACCTTTTTAGCAAATTTAACCAAACATTTAAAATGTTACGAAACAAATCAAAAGTTTGAAACGAAACAAATCATAACGTTTTTACCTTTTTAGCAATTTAAGCCAAACGTTTAAAACGTTATGAAAAGAATCCTAACATTTCAACTTTTTAGCGATTTAAGCCAAACATTTAAAATGTTACGAAACAAATCCAAATGTTTAAAACTTTACGAAACAAATTCTAACGTTTCCCCTTTTAGCGATTGAAGCCAAATGTATACAAACGTTATGAAACAAATCCAAACGTTTCACCTTTTTAGCGATTTAAGCCAAATGTTTACAAACGTTACGAAACAAAGCCAAACATTTCCCCTTTTTAGCAATTTAAGCCAAACGTTTAAAACTTCACGAAACCAATCCAAACATTTAACACTTTACGAAACAAATCTTAATTTTCCCCCTTTTTAGCGACTTAAGCCAAACGTTTAAAACGTTATGAAACAAATCCTAATATTTCACCTTTTTAGCGATTTAGGCCAAACGTTTAAAACGTTACGAAACAAATCCTAACGTTTCACCTTTTAGCGATTTAAGCCAAACGTTTAAAACATTACAAAACCAATCCAAAAGTTTAAAACGTTACGAAACCAATCCAAATGTTTAAAACGTTACGAAACCAATTAAACGTTTAAAACGTTACGAAACAAATCCAAATGTTTTACCTTTTTAGCGATTTAAGTCAAATGTTTACAAACGTTACGATTCAAATCCAAACCTTTCACCTTTTTAAACGTTGTGAAACAAATCTAAATGTTTCACGTTTTTTAAGCCAAACTTTTACACACGTTAGGAAACAAATCCAAACGTTTCCCTTTTTTAGCTATTTTAGCCAAATATTTAAAACGTTACGAAACCAATCAAAAGTTTAAAACGTTAAGAAACAAATCCTAACGTTTCACATTTTTAGCAATTTAAGCGAAATGTTTAAAATGTTCGAAACAAATCGTAGTGTTTCACTTTTTTAGTGATTTAAGCCAAACATTTAAAACGTTTCAAAAATAATATAAACGTTTCACCTTTTTAGTGATTTAAGTCAAATGTTTAAAAAGTTACGAAACTAATCCACATGTTTTAACTTTCTAGCGATTTAACCAAAACGTTTAAAATGTTACGAAACAAATCCAAACGTTTATAACGTTGCAAAATAAATCCTAACATTTACCTTTTTAGCGATTTAAGCCAAACGTTTAAAACATAACAAAACAAAACCAAACGTTTCCCTTTTTAGCGATTGAAGCCAAACGTTTAAAATATTATGAAACAAATCCAAGCATTTAAAACAAAACAAATCCTAACATTACACCCTTTTAGCAATTTAAGCCAAACGTTTAAAATATTACGAAAAAAATCAAAACGTTTCACTTATTGTAGCGATTTAAGCCAAACTTTTAAAATGTTACAAAACAAATCCAAACATTTCAAACGTTTCGAAAAAAATCGTAACGTTTCACCTTTATACTGATTGAAGCCAAATGTATACAAAGGTTACGAAACAAATTACGAAGGAAATCCTAACATTTTACCTTTTTAGGGATTTAAGCCAAACGTTTACAACGTTTCGAAACAAATCCAAACATTTCATCTTTTTAGCGATTTAAGCCAAACGTTTAAAACGTGATGAAACAAATCCTAACATTTTACCTTTTTAGCGATCTAAGCCAAACGTTTAAAACGTTACGAAACAAACCCAAACGTTTCACCTTTTTAGCAATTTAAGCCAAACGTTTTATACGTTTCAAAACAAATCCAAACGTTTAAAACTATTCCTCTTTTTTGCGATTTAAGCCAAACGTATACGAACGTAACGAAACAAATCCAAACGTTTCACCTTTTTAACGATTTAAGCCAAATGTTTAAAACGTTACGACACCAATCCAAACATTTAAAACTTTACGAAACAAATCCTAACGTTTCAACTTTTTAGCGATTTAAGCCAAACGTTTAAAACATTACGAAACAAATCCTAACATTTCACCTTTTTAGCTATTTAAGCCAAACATTTAAAACGTTAAGAAACAAAACCAAATGTTTCCCCTTTTTATCGATTTAAGCCAAACATTTAAAATATTTCGAAACAAATACAAACTTTTAAAACGTTTTCCCTATTAGCGATTTGAGCGAAACGTTTACAAACGTTACGAAACAAATCTAAACGTTTCACCTCGTTTGCAATTTCGCCAAACTTTTAAAACGTTACGAAACCAATCCAAACGTTTAAAACATTACGAAACAAATCCTAACGTTTTCCCTTTTTAGCGATTTAAGCCAAACGTTTAAAGCGTGACGAAACAAATCCTAATGTTTCACCTTTTTATCGAGTGAAGCCAAACGTTTAAAACGTTATAAAACAAATCCTAACGTTTCACCTTTTCATCGATTTAAGACAAACTTTTAAAAAGTTTCAAAACAAATCCAAACGTTTCACTTTTTAGCGATTTAAGCCAAACGTTTAAATCGTTACGAAACCAATCAAATTGTTTAAAACGTTATGAAACAAATCCTAACGTTTCACCTTTTTACCGATTTAAGCCAAACATTTAAAACCTTACCAAACAAATCCTAAGATTTCCCCTTTTTAGCGACTTAAGACAAACGTTTAAAAGGATATGAAAAAAATCCAAACGTTTCATCTTTTTAGCAATTTAAGCCAAACATTTAAAATGTTACGACACAAATCCAAACATTTAAAACATTATGAAACAAATCCAAACGTTTGACCTTTTTAGCGATTTAAGCAAAACGTTTAAAACGTTACAGAAGAAATCCAAATGTTTTACCTTATTAGCGATTTAAGCAAAACGTTTAAAATGTTACGAAACTAATCCAAACGTTTAAAATGTTACGAACCAAATGCTCACGTTTCACCTTTAAGCGATTTAAACGAAACGTTTAAAATGTTACGACTGAAATCCTAACATTTCACCTTTTGTAGCAATTTAAACCAAACGTTTAAAACGTTACGACATAAATCCTAACATTCCCCCTTTTTAGCAATTTAGGCCAAACGTATAAAACGTTACAAAACACATCCAAACGATCTATCTTTTTAGCGATTAAGCAAAACGTCTAAAATGTTACGAAACAAATCCTAACCGTTTAGAATGTTACGAAAAAAATCCAAACGTTTTCCCTTTTTAGGGATTAGGCCAAACGTTTAAAACATTACTAACCAAACCCAAACGTTTTACCTATTTGGCGATTTAAGCAAAACGTTTAAAATGTTATGAAACAAATCCAAACATTTCGAACGTTCTGAAACAAATCCTAACGTTTCACCTTTTTAGCGAATTAAGCCAAGCGTTAAAAACGTTACGAAACAAATCCAAATGTTTCACCTTTTTAGCGATTTAAGCCAGACGTTTAAAACCTTACAAAACAAATCCTAACATTTCACGTTTTTAGCGAACCAATCCAAACCTTTAAAATTTTACGAAACAAATCCTAGCGTTTCACCTATTTAGCAATTTAAGTCAAACGTTTAAAACGTTATGACACAAAACCAAACGTTTAAAACGTTACGAAACAAATCCTAGCACTTGACCTTTTGGGCGATTTAAGCTGAATGTTTAAAATATTAAAAAACAAATCCAAATGTATTACCTTTTTGGCAATTTAAGCAAAACGTTTATAATGTTAGGGAACAAATCCAAACGTTTAAAACGTTACTAAAAAAATGCTAACCTTTCACTTTTTTAGCGATTTAAGCCAAACGTTTAAAACGTTACAAATGAAATCCTAACGTTTCAACTTTTTAGCAATTTAAGCCAAACATTTAAAATGTTAGGACACAAATCCAAACGTTTAAAACGATACGAAATATGTTTCACCTTTTTACCGATATAACCCAAACGTTTAAAACGTTACAAAACAAATCGAAACGTTTTACCTTTTTAGCGATTTAAACAAAACGTTTAAAAAGTTACGAAACAAATCCTAACGTTTAGAACGTTAAGAAACAAATCCTAACGTTTAACCTTTAAGCGGTTTAAGCCAAACGTTTAAAAGATTACAAAAAAATCCAAACGCTTCCCCTTTTTAGCGATTTAAGCCAAACGTGTAAACCATTACCAAACAAATGCTAACGTTTCCCCTTTTTAGCGAATTAAGCCAAACGTTTAAAATGTTTCACCTTTTTAGTGATTTAAGCCAAACGCTTACAAACATTACAAAAAAATCCAAATGTTTCACCTTTTTAGCGATTTAACCCAAACGTTTACAGACGTTATAAAACAAATACAAACGTTTCACCTTTTTAGTGATTTAAGCCAAACGTTTACAAATGTTACGAAACAAATCCAAAAGTTTCACCATTTTATCGATATAAGCCAAACGGTTAAAACGTTAGAAAACCATTCCAAACGTTTAAAACGTTACAAAACAATTCCTAATGTTTCACCGTTTTAGTGATTTAAGCCAAACGTTTAAAACGTTATGAAACAAATCCTAGCATTTTACCTTTTTTGCAATTTAAGCAAACGTGTAAACTTTATGAAACAAATCTTAATATTTAACCTTTAAGCAATTTAACCAAACGTTTAAAACGTTATGGCACAAATCTAAAGTTTTAAACATTACGAAACAAATCCTAACGTTTGAGCTTTTTAGCGATTTAAGCCAAAAGTTTAAAACGTTACAAAACCAATCCAAATGTTTTACCTTTTTTGCGATTCAAGCAAAACGTTTAAAATGTTACGAAACAAATCCGTTTAAAACGTTACAAAACAAATGCTAAAGTTTCAAATTTTTAGCGATTTAAGCCAAACGTTTAAAACGTTACGAATGAAATTCTAACGTTTCACCTTTTTAGCAATTTAAGACAAACGGTTTAAACGTTACGACACAAATCCAAACGTCTAAAACGTTATGAAACAAATTCTAACGTTTGACCTTAAAAAGATGGCTTTTCCCAGATTAAATGAATACAACGCTATAAAACAAATCCAAAAGTTTTACCTTTTTAGCGATTTAAGAAAAATGTTTAAAATGTTAAAAAACAAATTCAAACGCTTAGAACGTTACGAAACAAATCCTAATGTTTCACCTTTTTAGTGATTTAAGCCAAACTTTTAAAACGTTTCAAACTAAATCCAAACGTTTCACCTTTTTAGCAATTTATGCCAAACGTTTAAAATGTTACAAAACAAATCCAAACGTTTAAAACAAAAAAAATCCTAACGTTTCCCCTTTTTAGCGATTTAAGCCAAATATTTAAAACGTTACGAAACAAATCCTAACGTTTCACCTTTTTAGTGATTTAAGCCAAACGTTTAAAATGTTACGAAACAAATCCAATCGTTTAAAACTTTACGAAATAAATCTTAACGTTTCTCCTTTTTAGCGATTGAAGCCAACGTATACAAACGTTACGGAACAAATCCAAACGTTTCACCTTTTGAGCGATATAGGCCAAATGTTTGTAAACGTTACGAAACAAGTCCAAACGTTTCCCCTTTTTAGCGATTTAAGCCAAACGTTTAAAGAATTACGAAACAAATCCTAACGATTCATTCTTTTTGCGATGTAAGCCAAACGTTTAAAATGTTACGAAACAAATCCTAACGTTTTTCCTTTTTAGCGATTTAAGCAAAACGTTTAAAATGTTACGAAACAAATCCAAACGTTTATAACTTTGCAAAACAAATCCTAACGTTTCACCTTTTTAGCGATTGAAGCCAAACGTATACAAACTAGCGATTGAAGCCAAACGTATACAAACGTTACGAAACAAATCCAAACGTTTCACCTTTTTAGCGATTTAAACCAAACGTTTGAAACGATACGAAACAAATCCAAATATTTCACTTTTTTTGCAATTTAAGCCAAACGTGTAAAAACTTACGAAACAAATCTTAATATTTAACCTTTTAGCAATTTAACCAAACGTTTAAAATATTATGGCACAAATCAAAAGTTTAAAACATTACGAAACAAATATTAACGTCTAAGCATTTTAGCGATTTAAGCAAAACATTTAAAACGTTACAAAACCAATCCAAATTTTTTTACCTTTTTAGCGATTTAAGTAAAACGTTTCAAATTTTACGAAACAAATCCATTTAAAACGTTACGAAACAAAGGTTAAAGTTTCAAATTTTTAGCGATTTAAGCCAAACGTTTAAAATATTACGAATGAAATTCTAACATTTCGCCTTTTTAGCAATTTAAGCCAAACGTTTAAAACGTTATGACACAAATCTAAACGTCTAAAACGTTTATGAAACAGATCCTAACTTTCACCTTAAAAAGATGGCTTTTCCCGGATGAAATGAATACAACGTTACAAAACAAATCCAAACATTTTATCTTTTTAGCGATTTAAGCAAAACGTTAAAAATGTTACGAAACAAATCCAAACGTTTATAACGTTACGAAAAAATCCTAACTTTTCACCTTTTTAGCGATTTAAGCCAAACTTTTAAAACGTTACAAACCATAACCAAACATTTCACCTTTTTAGAGATTTATGTCAAACGTTTAAAATGTTACAAAACAAATTCAAACGTTTAAAACAAAACAAATCCTAACGTTTAATCTTTTTAGCGATTTAAGCCAAACATTTAAAACGTTACGAAACAAATCTTAACGTTTCACCTTTTTAGCGATTTAAACCAAACGTTTAAAATGTTACGAAACAAATCTAAACGTTTAAAACTTTACGAAGCAAATCCTAACGTTTCGCCTTTTTAGCGATTGAAGCCAAACGTTTGTAAACGTTACAAAACAAATCTAAACGTTTCACCTTTTTAGCGATTTAAGCCAAACGTTTGTAAACGTTACGAAACAAATCCAAACTTTTCACCTTTTTAGCGATTTAAGCCAAACGTTTAAAATATTATGAAACAAATCTTAACATTTTTTTTTTTTGCGATTTAAGCTCAATGTTTAAAACCTTATGAAACAAATCCTAATATTTCACCTCTTTAGCAATTTAAACCAAACTTTTACAACGTTACAAAACAAATCCAAACGTTTTACCTTTTTAGCGATTTAAGAAAAACGTTTAAAATGTTACGAAAAAAATCCAAACGTTTAGAACGTTACGAAACAAATCCTAACGTTTAAACTTTTTAGCGATTTAAGCCAAATGTTTAAAATGTTACAGTACAAATCCAAATGTTTCAGCTCTTTAGCTATTTAAGCCAAACGTTTAAAATGTTACGAAATAAATCCAAACGTTTAAAACGAAACAAATCCTAACATTTCACCTTTTTAGCGAGTTAAGCTAAACGTTTAAAACGCTACGAAAGAAATCCTAATGTTTCGCCTTTTTAGCGATTTAAGCCAAACGTTTAAAATGTTACGAAACAAATCCAAACGTTTAAAACTTTTCGAAACAAATCCTAACGTTTAACCTTTTTAGCGATTGAAGCCAAACGTATACAAACATTATGAAACAAATCCAAACGTTTCACCTTTTTAGTGATTTAAGCCAAATGTTTACAAACGTTACGAAACAAATCTAAACGTTTCCCCTTTTTAGCAATTTAAGCCATACGTTTAAAACGTCACGAAACCAATCCAAACATTTAAAATGTTACTAAACAAATCCTAACGTTTCCCCCTTTTTAGCGACTTAAGCCAAACGTTTAAAACGTTACAAAACAAATCCTAATATTTCACCTTTTTAGCGATTTAAGCGAAACATTTAAAACGGTACAAAACAAATCCTAACGTTTCACCTTTTTAGCGATTTAAGAAAAATGTTTACCAATGATACCAAACCAATCCAAACGTTTAAAACATTATTAAACCAATTCAAATGTTTAAAATGTTACGAAACCGTTCAAACGTTTAAAACGCTACAGGAAAAATCCAAATGTTTGACCTTTTAAGCGATTTAAGCCAAACGTTTACAAACGTTACGATTCAAATCCAAACGTTTCACCTTTTTAGCGATTTAAGCCAAACGTTTAAAACGTTGTGAAACAAATCCAAATGTTTCACGTTTATAGAGATTTAAGCCAAACGTTTACACACGTTCGGAAACAAATCCAAACGTTTTCTTTTTTTTAGCTATTTTAGCCAAACGTTTAAAACGTTACGAAACAAATCAACAGTTTAAAACGTTAAGAAACAAATCCTAATGTTTCACATTTTTAGCAAGTTGAGCGAAATGTTTAAAACATTACGAAACAAATCCTAGCGTTTCACCTTTTTAGCGATTTAAGCCAAACGTTTAAAACGTTACAAAACAAATCGTAACGATTCACCTTTTTAGTGATTTAAGCCAAACATTTAAAACGCTTCAAAAATAATATAAACGTTTCACCTTTTTAGTGATTTAAGCCAAATGTTTAAAACGTTACGAAATCAATCCACACGTTTTACCTTTTTAGCGATTTAACCAAAACGTTTAAAATGTTACTAAATAAATCCAAACATTTAGAACGTTACCAAAACAAATCCTAACATTTACCTTTTTAGCGATTTAAGCCAAACGTTTAAAACGTTACAAAACAAATCCAAAACATTTCCCTTTTTAGCGATTTAAGCTAAACGTTTAAAATATTATGAAACAAATCCAAGCATTTAAAAAATAACAAATCCTAACGTTGCACCTTTTTATCAAATTAAGCCAAACGTTTAAAATATTATGAAAAAAATAGTAACTTTTCGCCTATTGTAGCGATTTAAGCCAAACTTATAAAACGTTACAAAACAAATCCAAACATTTCAAATGTTGCGAAAGAAATCGTAACGTTTCACCTTTTTAACGATTGAAGCCAAACGTATAAAAAGGTTACGAAAGAAATCCAAATGTTTCACCTTTTTAGCGATGTAAGCCAAACATTTGAAACTTTATGAAACAAATTCAAACATTTAAACTGTTACGAAACAAATGCAAATGTTTCCCCTTTTTAGCGATTTAAGCCAAACATTTACAAACGTTACGAAACTAATCCAAACATTTCTACTTTTTATTAATTTAAGAAAAAACGTTTAAAACATTACGAAACAAGTCCAAACGCTTAAAACGTTACGAAACAAATCCAAAGGTTTCACCTTTTTAGCGATTTAAGCCAAACGTTTACAAACGTTATGAAACAAAATCAAACGTTTCACCTTTTTAGCGATTTAGGCCAAGTTTTAGAGATTTTATCCAAACGTTTACAAACGCTACAAAACAAATCCAAACATTTAAAACGTTATGAAACAAATCCAAAAGTTTCCCATTATTAGTGATTTAAGCCAAACGTTTACAAACGTTACGAAACAAATCCAAACGTTTCACCTTTTTAGCGATTTAAGTCAATCGTTTAAAACGTTACGAAACCAATCCAAAAGTTTAAAAGTTACGAAACAAATCAAAACGTTTCACCTTTTTAGCGATTTAAGCCAAACGTATACAAACATTACGAAACAAATCTAAAGGTTTCACCTTTTTAGCGATTTAACTCAAACGTTTACAAACTTTACAAAACAAATCCAAATGTTTCACCTTTTTAGACATTTAAGCCAAACGTTTAAAATATTATGAAACAAATCCAAACATTTCAAACGTTACGAAACAAATCCAAACGTTTTCCCTTTTTAGCAATTTAAGCAAAACGTTTACAAACGTTACGAAACAAATTCAAACATTTTACCTTTTTAGCGATTTAAGCCAAATGTTTAAAACGTTGTGAAACAAATCCAAATGTTTCACCTTTTTAAAGATTTAAAACCAAACATTTACAAACGTTAGGAAACATATCCAAATGTTTCACCTTTTTAGCTAATTTAGCAAAACATTTAAAAGATTAAGAAACCAATCCAAAGTTTAAAACGTTTAGAAACAAATCCTAGCGATTCACATTTTTAGCGATTTAAGCCAAACGTTTAAAACGTTATGAAACAAAGCCTAGCGTTTCACATTTTTAGCGATTTAAGCCAAACATTTTAAACATTACAAAACAAATCCCAACGTTTCACCTTTTTTGCGATTCAAGCCAAACGTTTAAAACATTTCAAAAATAATCCAAAAGTTTAAACTTTTTAGCGATTTAAGCCAAACGTTTAAAACGTTACGAAACAAATCCTAATATTCCACCTTTTAGCAATTTAATCCAAACCTTTATAACGTTACAAAACAAATCCAAACGTTTTACCTTTTTACCAATTAAATCAAAACGTTTAAAATGTTATGAAACAAATCCAAACGTTTAGAACGTTACGAAACAAATCCTAACGTTTCACCTTTTTAGCAATTTAAGCCAAACATTTAAAACGTTATAAACAAATCCTAACGTTTCACCTTTTTAGCTATTTAAATTAAATATTTAAAATGTCACGAAGCAAATCCAAACGTTTGAAACGAAACAAATCATAACAATTCACCTTTTTAGCGATTTAAGCCAAACGTTTAAAATGTTACGACACAAATCCTATAGTTTAACCTTTTTAGCGATTTAAGCCAAACGTTTAAAACGTTACAAAACGAATCAAAACGTTTCACCTTTTTAGCGAATTAAGCAAAACGTTTAAAGCGTTGTTAAACAAATACAAATGTTTCCCCTTTTTAGCAATTTAAGCCATACGTTTAAAATGTCACGAATCTAATCCAAACATTTAAAATTTTACGAAACAAATCCTAACGTTTCCCCCTATTTAGCGACTTAAGCCAAACGTTTAAAACGTTACAAAACAAATCCTAATATTTCACCTTTTTAGCGATTTAAGCGAAACATTTAAAACGGTACAAAACAAATCCTAACGTTTCACCTTTTTAGCGATTTAAGAAAAATGTTTACAAATGATACCAAACCAATCCAAACGTTTAAAACGTTACGGAACCAATCCAAATGTTTAAAACGTTACGAAACCGATCAAACGATTAAAACGTTACAGAAAAAATCCAAACCTTTTTAGCGATTTAAGCCAAACGTTTACAAACGTTACGATTCAAATCCAAACGTTTCACCTTTTTAGCGATTTAAGCCAAACGTTTAAAACGTTGTGAAACAAATCCAAATGTTTCACGTTTATAGAGATTTAAGCCAAACGTTTACACACGTTCGGAAACAAATCCAAACGTTTTCTTTTTTTAGCTATTTTAGCCAAACGTTTAAAACGTTACGAAACAAATCAAAAGTTTAAAACGTTAAGAAACAAATCCTAACGTTTCATATTTTTAGCAATTAAAGCGAAATGTTTAAAACATTACGAAACAAATCCTAGCGTTTCACGTTTTTAGCGATTTAAGCCAAACGTTTAAAACGTTACAAAACAAATCGTAACGATTCACCTTTTTAGTGATTTAAGACAAACATTTAAAACGCTTCAAAAATAATATAAACATTTCGCCTTTTTAGTGATTTAAACCAAATGTTTAAAACGTTACGAAACCAATCCACACGTTTTACCTTTTTAGCGATTTAACCAAAACGTTTAAAATGTTACGAAATAAATCCAAACGTTTAGAACGTTACCAAAACAAATCCTAACATTTACCTTTTTAGCGATTTAAGCCAAACGTTTAAAGCGTTACAAAACAAATCCAAAATGTATCCCTTTTTAGCGATTTAAGCTAAACGTTTAAAATATTATGAAACAAATCCAAGCATTTAAAAAACAACAAATCCTAAAGTTGCACCTTTTTATCAAATTAAGCCAAACATTTATAATATTATGAAAAAATTATTAACGTTTCACCTATTGTAGCAATTTAAGCCAAACTTATAAAATGTTACAAAACAAATCCAAACATTTCAAACGTTGCGAAAGAAATCGTAACGTTTCACCTTTTTAACGATTGAATCCAAACGTATACAAAGGTTACGAAAGAAATCCAAATGTTTCACCTTTTTAGCGATGTAAGCCAAACGTTTACAAATGATATGAAAAATATTTAAACGTTTCACCTTTTTAGCGTTTTAAGCCAAACATTTGAAACTTTATGAAACAAATTCAAACCTTTAAAACGTTACGAAACAAATGCAAACGCTTCCCCTTTTTAGGGATTTAAGCCAAACATTTACAAACGCTACGAAACTAATCCAAACATTTCTACTTTTTATCAATTTAAGAAAAAACGTTTAAAACGTTACGAAACAAGTCCAAACGCTTAAAACGTTACGAAACAAATCCAAATGTTTCACCTTTTTAGCGATTTAAGCCAAACGTTTACAAACGTTATGAAACAAATCCAAACGTTTCACCTTTTTAGCGATTTAGGCCAAGTTTTAGCGATTTAAGCCAGACGTTTACAAACGCTACAAAACAAATCCAAACATTTAAAACGTTATGAAACAAATCCAAATGTTTCCCATTATTAGCGATTTAAGCCAAACGTTTACAAACGTTACGAAACAACGTTTCACCTTTTTAGCGATTTAAGTCAATCGTTTAAAACGTTACGAAACCAATCCAAAAGTTTAAAAGTTACAAAACAAATCAAAACGTTTCACCTTTTTAGCGATTTAAGCCAAACGTATACAAACGTTACGAATCAATTCTAAAGGTTTCACCTTTTTAGCGATTTAACTCAAACGTTTACAAACTTTACAAAACAAATCCAAATGTTTCACCTTTTTAGCCATTTAATCCAAACGTTTAAAACATTATGAAACCAATCCAAACATTTCAAACGTTACGAAACAAATCCAAACGTTTTCCCTTTTTAGCAATTTAAACCAAACGTTTACAAACGTTACGAAACAAATTCAAACATTTTACCTTTTTAGCGATTTAAGCCAAATGTTTAAAACGTTGTGAAACAAATCCAAATGTTTCACCTTTTTAAAGATTTAAAACCAAACATTAACAAACGTTAGGAAACAAATCCAAATGTTTCACCTTTTTAGCTAATTTAGCAAAACGTTTAAAAGATTACGAAACCAATCCAAAGTTTAAAACGTTTAGAAACAAATCCTAGCGATTCACATTTTTAGCGATTTAAGCCAAACGTTTAAAACGTTATGAAACAAAGCCTAGCGTTTCACATTTTTAGCGATTTAAGCCAAACATTTTAAACATTGCAAAACAAATCCCAACGTTTCACCTTTTTAGCTATTCAAGCCAAACGTTTAAAACATTTCAAAAATAATCCAAAAGTTTAAACTTTTTAGCGATTTAAGCCAAACGTTTAAAACGTTACGAAACAAATCCTAATATTCCACCTTTTAGCAATTTAATCCAAACCTTTACAACGTTACAAAACAAATCCAAACGTTTTACCTTTTTACCGATTAAATCAAAACGTTGAAAATGTTATGAAACAAATCCAAACGTTTAGAACGTTACGAAACAAATCCTAACGTTTCACATTTTTAGCAATTTAAGCCAAACATTAAAAACGTTATAAACAAATCCAAACGTTTCACCTTTTTAGCTATTTAAACCAAATATTTAAAATATCACGAAACAAATCCAAACGTTTGAAACGAAACAAATCATAAAGTTTCACCTTTTCAGCGATTTAAGCCAAACTTTTAAAATGTTACGAAACAAATCCTATAGTTTAAACTTTTTAGCGATTTAAGCCAAACGTTTAAAACTTTACGAAACGAATCCAAACGTTTCACCTTTTTAGCGATTTAAGCAAAACGTTTAAAGCGTTGTGAAACAAATACAAATGTTTCCCCTTTTTAGAGATTAAGGCCAAATATTTACAAACGTTAGGAAACAAATCCAAACGTTTCTCCTTTCTAGCTAATTTATCCAAACGTTTAATATGTTACGAAACCAATCCAAAGTTTAAAATGTTTAGAAACAAATCCTACCGTTCCACATTTTTAGCTATTTAAGCCAAACGTTTATAATGTTACGAAACAAAGCCTAGCGTTTCACCTTTTTAGCGATTTAATCCAAACATTTAAAACGTTAATAAACAAATCCTAACGTTTCATCTTTTTAGCGATTTAAGACAAACGTTTAAAAAGTTTTGAAAATAATCCAAACGTTTCACGTCTTTAGCGATCTAAGCAAAATGTTTAGAACGTTACGAAATAAATCTTGATAGTTCACCTTTTTAGAAACGTTTACAACGTTACAAAACAAATCCAAATGTATTACCTGTTTATCGATTTAAGCAAAACATTTAAAATGTTACGAAACAAATCGAAGCGTTTAGAACGTTACGAAACAAATCCTAACGTTTCACCTTTTTATCGATTTAAGTCAAACGTTTAATACGTTACGAAACAAATCCTAACGTTTCACCTTTTTAGCGATTTAAGTCAAACGTTTAAAATGTTACGAAACAAATCCAATCGTTTAAAACTTTACGAAACAAATCCTAACGTTTTACATTTTTAGCGATTGAAGCAAACGTATACAAACGTTACGAAAAAAATCCAAACGTTTCACCTTTTTAGCAATTTAAGCCAAATGTTTAAAAACGTTACGAAACAAATCCAAATGTTTATCCTTTTTAGCGATTTAAGCCAATCGTTTAAAATGTTACGAAACCAATCCAAATGTTTAAAACGTTACACTAACAAATTCTACCGTTTCCCCGTTTTAGCGACTTAAGCCAAACATTTAAAACGTTACGGAACAAATCCTAATATTTCACCTTTTTAGCGATTTAAGCCAAACGTTTAAAACGTTACGAAACAAATCCTAACGTTTCACCTTTTTAATGATTTAAGCAAAACGTTTACAAACGTTACGAAAGAAATCCAAACATTTCCCCTTTTAGCGATTTAAGCCTAACGTTTAAAACGTTATGAATTCAATCCAAACGTTTAAAACATTACGAAACCAATCCAAATGTTTAAAACGCTACGAAACCAATCCAAACATTTAAAACGTTACGAAACAAATCTAAATGTTTTACCTTTTTAGCGATTTAAGTCAAACGTTTACAAACGTTTTGAAACAAATCCAAACGTTTCACCTTTTTGGCGATTGAGGCCAAACATTTAATATGTTACGAAACCAATCCAAACGTTTAGAACGTTACGAAACAAATCCTAACGTTTCACCTTTTTAGTGATTTAAGCCAAACATTTAAAACGCTACAAACAAATCCAAACGTTTCACCTTTTTAGCGATTTAAACCAAACATTTTAAATGTTACGAAACAAATCCAACCGTTTGAAACGAAACAAATCATAACGTTTAGCGATTTAAGCCAATCGTTTAAAATGTTATGAAACAAATACAAATGTTTAAGACTTTACGAAACAAATCCTAACGTTTCACCTTTTTAGCGATTTATGCAAAATGTATACAAACGTTATGAAACAAATCCAAACGTTTCACCTTTTTAACGATTTAAGCCAAACATTTAAAACGTTACAAACAAATCCAAACGTTTCACCTTTTAGCGATTTAAACCAAACATTTTAAATGTTACGAAACAAATCCAACCGTTTGAAACGAAACAAATCATAATATTTTCACCTTTTTAAGGATTTAAGCCAAACGTTTTAAACATTATGAAACAAATCCTAACGTTTCAACTTTTTAGCAATTTAAGCCAAACTTTTAAAATGTTACGAAACAAATCCTAACGTTTCACCTTTTTAGCGATCGAAGGCAAACGTATACAAACGTTAGGAAATAAATCCAAATGTTTCACCTTTTTAGCGATTTAATCCAAATGTTTACAACCGTTACAAAACAAATCCAAACGTTTCGCCTTTTTGGCAATTTAAGCCAAATGTTTAAAACATCACGAAACCAATCCACACATTTAAAACGTTATGAAACAAATCCTAAAGTTTCCCCTTTTTAGTGACTTAAGCCAAACGTTTAAAACGTTATGAAACAAATCCTAATATTTCACATTTTTAGCGATTTATGCCAAACGTTTAAAACGTTACAAAACAAATATTAACGTTTCGCCTTTTTAGCGATTTAAGCAAAATGTTTACAAATGATAAGAAACAAACCAAATGTTTCACCTTTTAGCGATTTAAGCCAAACGTATAATACATTACGAAACCAAATACAAACGTTTAAAATGATACGAAACCAATCCAAATGTTTAAAACGTTACGAAACCAATCAAACGTTTAAAATGTTACGAAACCAATCAAACGTTTAAAACGTCACGAAACAAATCCAAATGTTTCACCTTTTTAGCGATTTAAGCCAAACGTTTACAAACGTTACGATTCAAATCCAAACGTTTCACCTTTTTAGCAATTTAAGACAAACGTTTAAAGCGTTGTGAAACAAATCCAAATGTTTCACGTTTATAGAGATTTCAGCCAAACGTTTACACACGTTAGGAAACAAATCCAAATGTTTCCCTTTTTTAGCTATTTAAGCCAAACGTTTAAAACGTTACGAACTAAATCAAAAGTTTAAAACGTTAAGAAACAAATCCTAACGTTTCATATTTTTAGCAATTTAACCGAAATGTTTAAAACGTTACGAAACAAATCCTAGCGTTTCACCTTTTTAGATATTTAAGCCAAACGTTTACAACGTTACAGAACAAATCATAACGTTTCACCTTTTTAGTTATTTAAGCCTTAAAACGCTTCAAAAATAATATAAGCATTTCACCTTTTTAGTGATTTAAGCCAAATGTTTAAAACGTTGCGAAATCAATCCACATGTTTTACCTTTTTAGCGATTTAACCAAAAAGTTTAAAATGTTACGAAACAAATCCAAACTTTTAGAACGTTACAAAACAAATCCTAACATTTACCTTTTTAGCGATTTAAGCCAAACGTTTAAAACGTTACAAAACAAAGCCAAAACGTTTCCCTTTTAAGCGATTTATGCCAAACGTTTAAAATATTATGAAACAAATCCAAGCATTTAAAACAAAACAAATCCTAACGTTGCACCTTTTTAGCAATTTAAGCCAAATGTTTAAAATATTATAAAAAACATCGTAACGTTTCACCTATTGTAGCTATTTAAGCCAAAATTTTAAAATGTTACAAAACAAATCCAAACATTTCAAAAGTTGCGAAACAAATCGTAACGTTTCACCTTTTTATCGATTGAAGCCAAATGTATACAAAGGTTATGAAACAAATCCAAATGTTTCACCTTTTTAGCGATGTAAGCCAAACGTTTATAAATGTTACGAAAAATATTTAAACGTTTCACCTTTTTAGCGATTTAAGCCAAACATTTAAAACTTTTTGAAACGAATTCAAACGTTTAAAACGTTACGAAATAAATCCAAACGTTTCCCCTTTTTAGCGATTTAAGCCAAACGTTTACAAACGTTACGAAACTAATCCAAACATTTCTACTTTTTATTAATTTAAGAAAAAACGTTTAAAACGTTACGAAACAACTCCAAACGCTTAAAACTTTACGAAACAAATCCAAAAGTTTCACCATTTTAGCAATTTAGGCCAAACGTTTACAAACGTAACGAAACAAATCGAAACGTTTCCCCTTTTTAGCATTTAGGCAAAGTTTTAGTGATTTAAGCCAAACGTTTACAAACGCTACGAAACAAATCCAATAATTTAAAACGTTATGAAACAAATCCAAACATTTCCCATTATTAGCGATTTAAGCCAAACGTTTACAAACGTTTTCCCCTTTTTAGCGATTTAAGTCAATTGTTTAAAACGTTACGAAACCAATCCAAAAGTTTAAAAGTTACGAAACAAATCAAAACGTTTCACCTTTTTAGCGATTTAAGCCAAACGTATACAAACGTTACGAAAAAAATCTAAAGGTTTCACCTTTTTACCGATTTAACTCAAACGTTTACAAATGTTACAAAACAAATCCAAATGTTTCACCTTTTTAGCCATTTAAGCCAAACGTTTAATACATTATGAAACCAATCCAAACATTTCAAACGTTACGAAATAAATCCAAACGTTTTCCCTTTTTAGCAATTTAAGCCAAACGTTTACAAACGTTACAAAACAAATTCAAACATTTCACCTTTTTAGCGATTTAAGCCAAACGTTTAAAACGTTGTGAAACAAATACAAATGTTTCACCTTTTTAGAGATTTAAACCAAACATTTACAAACGTTAGGAAACAAATCCAAACGTTTCACCTTTTTAGCTAATATAGCTAAACCTTTAAAAGATTACGAAACCAATCCAAAGTTTAAAACGCTTAGAAACAAATCCTAGCGTTTCACATTTTTAGCGATTTAAGCCAAACATTTTAAACATTACAAAACAAATCTTAACGTTTCATCTTTTTAGCGATTTAAGCCAAACGTTTAAAACATTTGAAAATAACCCAAACGTTTAAACTTTTTAGCGATTTCAGTCAAACGCTTAAAACGTTACGGAACTGTCACGACCCATTTTCATGAATCGCGATCGGCGCTAGGGTATGGGTATGGTTGTACTGAAACCCGTAGCTAGCCTTACGGATAAAAAACATTTATCATTAACAACATTGTACCTGCATAAAACCACATGCTCGGGGGCAACCGAGACTCCAACCTAGTCTAGCAGTTTATATGTACAACATATAAATAATAAATGCTAGGTCAACTCCCAGTCTCTAACATGGCATAAATATTAAAATAAACATATGTTAATATAATAATGCCACTCAATAAATAATCCAATTGAATTAATCTGACAACAAGTACTATAACAAGTAAGACTTTTAATTACTACTGCGGTCTAAGAGTAAAATCAGTTCAATAACTTTAATAAAATAAAATAAGACCTCCGAGGAAATAAAGAATCGGAGACCAGCTGACTCGCTCAAATCATAACACTGGAAATATTGGGAAAGCAACGGGGTCAGATATACTGAGATGAGTTCATACATCTATTTACATTTATTAAGTGAAAACCTTTAAAAACCTTAAAATATTTGTAAAGCAATTTATCATTATGGATAAGCATTGAAACCCTAAACCATAAATATCTAAATCCAGTTGTCGTGCCGTTGAGACGTATCTCCATAACCGATCCCCGACTACCACTCAAATAAAATATGTGAGTCCCAGGAGACGTATCTTCCACCGGCGCCCTCACCAAGGCGAGACGTATCTCCAACCTACCTCAATACCATATGATCATATACCAGTGCGCACGCAGTCTCGATGATGCCTATCGAGTAGCTCGTTCCAATTCAGATCCATAATGTCGAAAATAGTTCGAAAGCTGTATATACAATATATATATGAAAAAAATACAATTTACTTAATAAAGCGGTAAATAGCGATATAAACTCAGTGCTTGCTAATCCACGTGAAAACTCTTGGCAAGCAACCTAAACTCGGTTCGCCTCAAAAGCGCGAACAGTCGATGAGTCTAAACAAATATAAACAATTATTAAAACAGACCCTAACTCTATTGAGTATTAGACACCACATAGGATTAGCACCAACATCAAGTTAAGGTAAATCCAATTAGAGTAAACGCAATACTCAAACAATTATACAGTCAACAATAAGTCAAGCTTATTAGGTTCTCGCTTTAAAATCCGTTTCAGAAAATAATATTTAAATATTTATTAATTAATAATCCAAATTAAAATCTATATCAGTGAGTCAGCCGAGTTATCAAAACTACCAAACTTCTTCCCACTTGTTGGGCGACCAAAGTCTAACCCAACCCAAAATCTTAATTATCAAAATATAAACCCAAGTTTATAATTCCAAAAACAACTTTGATAAAATAATATATTATCCAAATTATAAACCATAGTCTATAATTATAAACACAACCTTGATAAAATAATAATCAAATTCAAAAGGAACTCAAAAGTTTAAAGTTCAAAAGTCATCCTATTGATACTTTTAGGGGCTAAACTGCAAATTAGCCAAATTTGACATTTCAATTAAAATTAAATATAATTACCCGAGTAATTATATTAATTTAGATTATAAAATAATTATCGTTTTCTAATTGTCAATTTTTAAATTAAAACACAAATCAAAAGTTATTATCCATAGTTAAAACTAACTTGAGGGATTAATAAGTTTAACTTTAAACAAAAGGGTGACCATAATGGCCATTAAGCCATCTCTTTCATTAAGAAAGAAAATCAAACACAGAGCTAACAATGTCAAAACCACAAATCTCTCCAACATGATTACAGTGGCAGCAACTAACCAATTATGAACCTATTAACAATAACAAATTCAAATCATAACCTATTGCCATTACAAATCAAACCATTTCACCCTAATCATAGAGGAATCAAACAAGCAACCAAGAATTTTTTGTCACGGCAGCCATCATTCAACAAGACAAGAATATGGCATCGATATAACAATTACGAGGCGGAATCGAAACGGCGAAGAAACGATCTAAAACTTAAGCCAAGATTTAACCACAACATTTGTAACACAGTTTGCACGTACGAATGGCAGTAACAACTTAATAACATAAACGACAGCAACAATTCAAAGAATGGCAGCAAGTTATCTTAGAAATGACGAAACGGAACGGCACTGAACGGAGTAATCTTTACGTACCTTTATAGATTTTGAAGCGTAATGATTATAGAGATTGCTGAGTTGATGTGAACCGTCAAAGAACAATCGAATTAAGGCTAAGCCATGAGATACAAAATCAAGAACTGTTTTTGACGATATCGAAATATAAATTAAGAACATGACGTTAGAGACTTACCGGATCGAATGAACGAAAGGAGGAGATGAAGTTATGATTCCTGAGAGTTTCTGGTTCGTCAAAGTCGGCTAGGGATTTCACAAAACGAAATAAAAAGAGTTTGGTCGAGTTACGGGGTCTATTTATAGCCCAATATACAAAATTACAGGTGAGGCGCGATGCGAGGCGCGTTCGTCCCATCGCGCCTTCACCAGGCGCACAGAAAATGTATGGGGCGCGTTGCGAGGCACGATGGCCCATCGTGCCCTCCGACGCGCCTTAATTCTTGATCCGACGGTCAACTTTGTCTTGGGCACAACATTTCCAAAAATGAGCCCGATCCAACGATTAGATTGGGAGATACGCATGTTTTCTCAAAACATGTCAGATTCAGAAGGTATACGAATACATCATCGATTATAAACCAAATACAAATCAAATCGCCATCGAAAACTCACACGATATATGCGACACATACAAGATACAACTCAAACCCCAAACAAAGTGTCACACTTGCTAAGTCCACCATTAACAATCCAAAACTAAGTTGGAAACATAACGAAATCATGACGGAAAAATACGGGATATTACAGAAACAAATCCTAATATTCCACCTTTTAGCAATTTAATCCAAACGTTTACAACGTTACAAAACAAATCCAAACGTTTTACGTTTTTACCGATTCAATCAAAACGTTTAAAATGTTAAAAAAACAAATCTAAACGTTTATGCCGTTACAAAATAAATCCTAACGTTTCACCTTTTTAGCAATTTAAGCCAAACATTTAAAACGTTACAAATAAATCCAAACATTTCACCTTTTCAGCGATTTAAACCAAATATTTAAAATGTCACGAAACAAATCCAAACGTTTGAAATGAAACATATCATAACGTTTCACCTTTTTAGCGATTTAAGCCAAACGTTTAAAATGTTACGAAACAAATCCAAACGTTTAAAAGTTTACGAAACAAATCCTAACGTTTCACCTTTTTAACGATTGAAGCCAAACGTATAAAAACGTTACGATACAAATTTGAACGCTTCACCTTTTTAGCGATTTAAACAAAACGTTTACAAACGCTACCAAACAAATTCAAACGTTTCCCCTTTTAGCAATTTAAGCCAAACATTTAAAACGTTACGAAACCAATCCAAATGTTTAAAAGGATACGAAATAAATCCTATCGTTTTCCCTTTTTAACAACTTAAGCCAAACGTTTAAAACGTTACGAAACAAATCCTAATATTTCACCTTTTTATCGATTTAAGCCAAACGTTTAAAACATTACGAAAGAAATCCTAACGTTTCACCTTCTAAGCAATTTAAGTAAAAACGTTTACAAATGTTGCGAAATAAATCCAAACATTTCACCTTTTAGCGATTTAAGCCAAAGGTTTAAAACGTTACGAAACCAATCGAAATGTTTAAAACGTTACGAAACCAATCCAAACCTTTAAAACGTTACGAAAAAATTCCCAAACATTTCACCTTTTTAGCAATTTAATCCAAACGTTTACAAACGTTACGAAACAAATCCAAACGTTTCACCTTTTTAGCGATTTAAGCCAAAAGTTTAAAATCTTGTGAAAAAAATCCAAATATTTCACGTTTTTAGAGATTTAAGCTAAACATTTACAAACATTAGGAAACAAATCCAAATGTTTCCCCTTTTTAGCTATTTTAGTCAAACATTTAAAATGTTACGAAACCAATCCAAAAGTTTAAAATGTTACGAAATAAATCGTTTCACCTTTTTAGCGATTAAGGTCAAACGTTTAGAAATGGTACGAAACAAAACCAAGTGTTTCCCGTTATTAGCGATTTAAGCCAAACATTTAAAACATTACGATTGGCTTCAATCGCTAAAAAGGTGAAATGTTTGGACTTGTTTCGTAACGTTTGTAAACGTTTGGCTTAAATCGCTAAAAAGGGGAAACGTTTGGATTTGTTTCGTGATGTTTTGTAAACGTTTGGCATAAATCGCTAAAAAGGGGAAATGTTTGGTTTTGTTTCGTATCGTTTGTAAATGTTTGGCTTAAATTGCTAAAGAGAAAAAACGTTTGGATTTGTTTCGTAACGTTTGTAAACGTTTAGCTTAAATCGCTAAAAATGTAAAACGTTTGGATTTGTTTCGTAATGTTTGTAAACGTTTAAAACGTTACAAAACCGACCCAAATGTGTAAAACGTTACGAAACAAATCCAAACATTTCCCGTTTTTAGCAATTTAAGCCAAACGTTTAAAACGTTACGAAACAAATCCAAATGTTTCACCTTTTTAGCAATTTAAACCAAACGTTTACAAACGTTACGAAACAAAAATAAACATTTCACCTTTTTAGCAATTTAAGACAAACGTTTACAAACGTTACGAAACGAATCCATACTTTTCACCTTTTTTGCAATTTAAGCCAAACGTTTAAAATGTTACGAAACAAATCCAAATGTTTCACCTTTTTAGCTATTTAAGCAGAACGTTTAAAACGTTACGAAGCTAATCCAAACGTTAAAAATGTTACGAAACAAATCCAAACGCTTCACATTTTTAGCGATTTAAGCCAAACATTTACGAACGTTACGAAACAGAAGCTAACGCTTTACCTTTTTAGCGATTTAAGCCAAACGTTTAAAAACATTACGAAACAAATCCAAACGTTTCACATTTTTAGAGATTTAGAACAAACGTTTACAAACGTTACGAAACAAATCCAAACGTTTCACCTTTTTAGCAATTTAAGTCAAAAGTTTAAAACGTTACAAAACCAATCTGTTACGAAATAAAACCAAACATTTCACCTTTTTAGCGATTTAAGCCAAATGTTACAAAAAAAACCAAACATTTCACCTTTTTAGAAATTTCAGCCGAACGTTTACAAAACAAATCTAATCGTTTCATATTTTTAACGATTGAAGTCAAACGCATAAAAACGTTACGAAACATATCCAAATGTTTAAAACGTCAGGAAAAAATCCTAACGTTTCACCTTTTTAGCGATTTAAGCCAAACATTTAAAACGTTGGGAAACAAATCCAAATGTTTAAAACGTTACCAAATAAATCCAAACGTTTAAAACATTAGGAAACAAATCCAAACGTTTAAAACGTTAGGAAACAAATCCAAACATTTCATGTTTTTAGCGATTTAAGACAAACGTTTAAAACATTACGAAACCAATCCAAACGTTTATAAACGTTACGAAACAAAACCAAACCTTTCACATTTTTAGCGATTTAAGTCAAACGTTATCAAACGTTACAAAACAAATCCAAACGTTTCACATTTTTACCGATTTAAGTCAATTGTTTACAAACGTTACTAAACGAATCCAAACTTTTCACCTTTTTAGCAATTTAAGCCAAACGTTTACAAACGTTACGAAACGAATCCAAACTTTTCACCATTTTAGCGATTTAAGCCAAACGTTGAAAACGTTATGAAACAAATCCAAATATTTCACCCTTTTTAAAATTTGTAAACGCTTGGCTTCAATTGCTAAAAAGGTGAAACGTTTGGTTTTTTTTCGTAACGTTTATAAATGTTTGGCTTAAATCGCTAAAAAGATGAAACGTTTGGATTTTTTCGTAACGTTTGTAAATATTTGGCCTAAATCGCTAAAAAGGTAAAACGTTGGTTTTGTTTCGTAACGTTTGTAAACGTTTGGCTTAAATAGCTAATAAGGCGAGACGTTTGTTTTGTTTCGTAACGTTTGTAAACGTTTGGCTTAAATCGCTAAAATGGTGAAACATTTGGATTTGTTTCATAATGTTTGTAAACATTTTGCCTAAATCGCTAAAAAAGGGAAACGTTTGGATTTGTTTCATAATGTTTGTAAACAATTTGCTTAAATCGCTAAGAAGGGGAAACCTTTGGATTCGTTTCCTAACGTTTGTAAACATTTGGCTTAAATCGCTAAAAATGTGAAATGTTTGGATTTGTTTCGTAATGTTTGTAAACATTTGGCTTAAATCACTAAAAAGGTGAAACGTTTGGCTTAAATCGCTAAAAAGGTGAAACGTTTGGATTTTTTTCGTAACAATTTAAACGTTTGGATTGGTTTATTTATGTCACGACCCAAAATCGAGGGCCGCGACCGGCGCTAGGGAATGGGAATTATACTTCCAAAACACGTAGCAAGCCTGAAAATCGCTAAAACTTTTTCGCAAATAACAATCATATAAAGACTTTACAAACGGAAGCGTTTATATACACTAGTAAAACAATACAACTTGCTCGGGCCTATCGTTTCCGTACCTTGTACGTACTAACCCGGCGTACAATACTAGTGTTACATACACCTCACGGGAATTTACCTCCGTGGAATAAATATGACAATCGTAGCCAAAACAAACATAAACACACTGACAACAACTGTAAACAATGAAAAACATATTAATTTACTAGGCTACGACACTGGTCAGACATTACACTACTACAACAATTATGGAAGTCGGGACTGTACATAGCCAAAGGGACTTCCGGTCAAAGACGGACTTCTAGCCAAGTTCAAAATCTAGGTACCTGAAAGACACACTATTGGGGGGTCAGCTATTAAGCTGAGTGAGTTATACTTTACTCATATTATCAAAATAAGCATCGCATTTTAAAAACATTTTTAAATATTTATACAATCATACTTTCAAACAATTCCAACATATACAATCACAGTAATTCCAATAGTTCATTTAAGACAAGTATTTGATCCGATCGAAACCTTAATCTTAAACTCCTTAACCTTTCCTAATATGTATCGTATTCAAATCAAATCATTTTAATACAAGTGGTACGGTCCTGAGATAGTTCAACCGAGTAACTCGCTACCACGTGGCATAGTCCCGAGATAGTTCAACCGAGTTACTCATGTCACTGCTTAATCCCAAGTTATGGGTCCCGAGATAGTTCGACCGAGTTACCCACCAGATATGGGTCCCGAGATAGTTCGACCGAGTTACCTCGTATCTGCCAAAATTATAATCCTCCTTTCCGATACCCAAAAATATTCCATTTCATAATCATAAATATGATCAACATTTAATGAGCTCATATCAAACGTTTCACTGTACGAATATCTAGACTCTTATAAACACCGATGATCACACGGCTTATTGACGCCCAATAGGTAGCTCGTTTCTTCGGATCGTATACAAATTCACATTCGCAAATAATCGACAAGTCATAAGCAAAGTAATACAATTCATATATCAAACAAGTCAATCCAATACATTATAGTTCAATCCATAAACAAACAAGTTGAATATAATTCAATCATATACCAACAATCCAAATCAAACAATTCAACTCAAATAACTAATGGGATGCATTTAATAATAATAATATATAAAGTATATATAAAATAGTTTTTAGTACGATAATAAGAGTGAGTAAAATATACTCACAGCTTGCTATCTATAATCTTTGATAATAGCTAAGCGATGTCGCGTTCTGCAAGTTCCGGGTTCCATTGGTAGTCGCCTCGTCGAGTCTACATAAATTCGATAATAGCTCGAATTAATAACAATCTAACTATAATTAATTAATCCAAAACTAGGTTTCTAGCCAACTTCGGCTTTCGAAACCGTTCAATTAAAACAGTCCGACCTCTAAACAAAATTAACATTCTTAAAGTTCGTCGCCTACAACTTTCGTTTAGGTCTCGGACTGAGATTAGTACCCGAAGGTATCACAATTTGGCTTTAAAGTTAATAACTTGGGCTGTCCAAATTTTAGAACTCTATGCGCGACATAATGTTCCGATTTATTTGAGCCACTTAGAGGCCGAATGTAATACCCCGTAATTTTTTTTAAAATTTTCCGATGAGTTTCGGTATCAACAATTGAAGTCGCGTATGGATTCGTGGTTCAATTCGTGGTTTAAGTTAATTGTTTGGTTGGTTTTTTGTTTCATTAATTTTAATTTGGCCCATTTGGTTGGCCCAAGAGAAATTCCTCCTTTTCTTTGCATGGGGCCGTCATGGCCCATGTATTTCTTCTTCAATAGGTGACTTGTGCATATAGATTCGTTGTACTTCTCTTAATTTACGTTTCTTGTCCCATTTGTTTACGATTCTAAACCCTACTTTATTTCTCTATTATTCATAAAATCCTAGCCGTCATTCTATCACAAACTCTCTGAAATTATTAACATCAAATCCCTCCAAACTCTTTGAAAAATCTCGGTCAGGATTCGTCTCTTTTACTCTGTTTTCAGTTTGTGTGTAAATAGACTCTTTCATTCCTAAGCTCGTTCTTTTTTGTTTTAGCCTTGTTTGGAGAACCGTTTCGTCTCAGACGTAGTAGACTTAGTTCGCTACAATTCTAAATTTTCGGAATTGGAAACGGTACGTTAATCTTTCTGTTCTAGCTGTCGTCGTTTTACCGTTTTGATTATACTTATTGTGTTGCTCCTAAACTAATTCTGCCGATTGGTTGTTCTCTTGTTTCTGTGATGTTCATGTGTCTTTTAAGAGTTATTATAAACTGATTATATTGTTCGATAATTGATTTACATTGGTCATGATACATTCATTGTTTCATTTGAGTGTTCGTTCTTGCTTGGCTTGGTGAGCCCCTGTTTGGTTCAAAAGTTGTTCATTGTTAGTTCATCATCTGTTAATTATTAAACTGGGAATTTAAGATCAAAGATTTTGTTTAATATCAAAAATTGTTGTTCCATTGGCCATGAAACCCGACCTAAAGCTTTGTTCATTATTTTCTTTCATGGTAACGTGAATTTTTGTGTTATGGCTGCCATGCTTGTTGTTTGTGAACATTCTTGGATTATATTACTGTCATAATTGGAGTTTCTTAAGTTGGCTTCAATTCTTGTCTTGATTTCTTAATCTTATTCTTAGTTGTTAGGAAGTGATTATTTGTGGTCTCTTTTCTTTAAGATCAAAGAAGGTAAGGTTCAGTGTAAATTTTCAAAGAATGTTACTGGGTTTCGTTTTGAGTTCTGCAACTTGATTCCTTATTTTAGTTATATCCTCTTTGTGGGTTTTTTCTCTTGGTGTTGTGATTTGCTTTTGGGCGGCAAAGCCTTGCTTTTAATTTGATTGGCCCATTGCTAATTAGTTTGGCTATATATTCTTACAATTATTTTGGTTATTTATTTATGATAAATCTAAGGCTATTATTGATTAATTATCAAATTGAAACTGAACCTTCGATTATCGTTTTGATTTCTGTATTATTAATCCGAAAATAATATTCATTTTATAAACTATAGTTATAATTACTTGGGTAATTATTATTTATATTAAATTATTGGTTTGGTGTGTCAAATTGGCTAAATTACTAATTAGGTTTTAGATTTATGTTTTAAGTTTTGAAACGTTTTCTTAGCTTATCCTAGTTAAGTATTTTATTTGTAACTATTGGTTACTTGAGTTATAAGTTATTGGGTTCCGTTTTAAATTAGACTATTATTTTATCAAAGTTATTTTTATAACTATAAACTATGGTTTATAATTGGATATAAATATATTAATTTCATCAAAGTGATTTTTGAAAATTATAAACTCTAGTTTATATTTTGATAAAATATTTTGGGTCGGGTTAGACTTGGGTCACCCAACATGTGAGGTAACTTGGTAGTTATTGGTAACTCGGCTAACCCATTATTTGAGAAATGGATTTAAGTTATAATTTAAATATTATTTAAGTAATATTTTCCGGATCAATTTTAAAGCGGGAACCCAATAGACTTGGCTTATTTATTTATTTATTGTGTTACTCGATGTGGTTCATTTTGACTCGGGTCATTACGTGATTAACTGTCATTCTATTCTGGCTTCGTTTATGCTTGACTCGGTATTGTGCTAGTCCTATGTGGTGTCTAGTATTCTTAGAGTTAAGGGTTGAATGGATTTTAACTTATATAATATTTTAGACCCGTCGACTGCTCGTGCTTCGGAGTCTATGCAGGGTTAACTGTTTGCCAAGATTCACGTGGATAAGCAAGCAGTGAGTTTGTAGTGCTATTTGCCGCTTTATTAAGTACCGCAATTTATTTTAATATTATAAATGCGTTTGAACTGTTTTAAGCGATTATGGATCTGGATTGAAACGAGCTGGTCGATAGGCTTGTATCGAGACTGTGTGCACCGGTAAATACTCTGGGATCGGCAGACTAATGTCTTGCTTACGGTGGTATATGACGAGGATTTATTCCCGTCCACTCTGGGTTTATCAGTATGTTATGTCATACTTGTTGGGATCATTTCAATACTGTAATTCCATAATCATATATTATTATTTGTATAAACGGTTTTGATTTAAGGGTCTTAAACTTAATAAATGTAAATAGTATTGCGAACTCATCTCAGTATATCTGACCCCAATGTTTTCCCAAATTTTCCAGGTTTATTATTTTGAGCGAGTCTGCAGACCTCTGAATCTTTATTCCTCGGAGGTTTATTTTCTTTTAATAAATTATCAAACTACTTTTATTCTTAGACCGCAGTAGTAAATTAGAAGTCTATATTATTCTAATCTGTTTGTCGGATTTGTCTGACTGGCTTTATTTTATGCTCTTGGCATTATTATTATTTAACTCTGGTTATTTTTATTTAATGGAAGTACTTATATTAAACTGTTAGTTTAAGTTGGAGTCTCGGTTGCCCCCGAGCATTGGATTTTCTGCAGGTTTATTTGATTGGTGGTTTTCTGCAAGGCTTGCTACGGGTTTCGGTACAACCATACCCATACCCTAGCGCCGGTCGTGATCGATGAAATTGGGTCGTGACACCGAACTAGCAGATACTTATACCTAGACATTTATAGACAACATCTTTAAGTTTCAGTATCAACAAACGGAACTTAATTCGGAGCTATATAGCTTGAGATATTTTCCTTGCAATATGGCTGTTCCGCAGCGCGATAATTCCAGCAACATCGTCAAATTATTTCAAGCATACTTGACTCGTAACTTATGACTCGTCGATATTTGAAACCTATTGCTAGCATACCTTAATAGCAGCCCTCATCTCTCACCACAAACACATTCATTTCATGTTTAAACCCCATTCAAAATGCTTAGGCATAAACTGCACATTTTGGCCGAATCATGTATCAACATTTCATCCAAGGTTTATCAATCAATCACAACCTATTTTCAGCTCTAACTATTAAATTCAAAGCTCATATTCATCATTTGAATCTCACACTAACATTTTAGCTCCATGGCTGAACCTTAGTCAATATTCTTAATCAAAATTTCATTCATTATTCAAGCAACAATCAACACAATTTTATAAGCCAAATTTATCAATTATCAAACACCCTAATCCTTATGAAATTACCGAATTCATTCAAGAAATTCTTCACCCAATTTCATTATCTTAACTTAGTAAATTTCAGAAATCCATCTTACCGTGGTTGATGACTTTGGGGAAGATTTAAGCATCCAAAATCACCATCAAAGTGTTCCATATAAGCTCACCATCACTTTGAACATTAAAACCACCAAAATCCTAAATTAATCACCAAAACCGAATTTGCAGTTCTGAACCCTAACTAAAAACATTCAAACTTACCTTACATTGAATCCATAATCTAGTAGAGGATCCTTTCCTCGTTCCGTGGCCGCGAGAATCGCTCAATTTCGTTAAGAATTGAAGAAGTTATGATGAATCAAAGATTTTACATGAAAACTCAAAGGTTGAAGATAATGGTGTTCTTAAGGGCTGAGAGCATTTGATAATCTGAGTTTAAACTCAATTCAAATGCCTTCTATAATTATAGAGAAAGTCTCTCTTTGGTCCTTAGGGTTGCCACCTCCATACCTTTCAATTTCTAACTTTTATTTCGTCCAATTTAGTCTGTAAATCGCTTAATCATTTGAACTCAATAAAATTTGTATTATTTATTTCCAAATAAATAATATCACCTTAATACCTCACAATTCCATCTCCGATAATTTATTTTAGCAATTTTCGGCTAAAAACGCTTAAATTCCATTTTGAACTAAAATGCACTTTTTCCAACTTTTTCGTCCAATTGTCATTTTAATAATTATCGATAATCAATCTATCGATATTATTTTTATAAATACTAATTCCCGTCAAATATTTATTTAATTTCTATTTTCCGGGAACTAAACGCTTATTTTCCAATTTTTGAGCTAAAGTGGACTTTTATCCACATTTCTCACATTTATATCTTTACCCTAGTTCCATTTTCCTTGTGGAATATTATTATTAAAATTTTCTTATTAAAATTCCAATGTCGAACTACTCGGGTCTTCTTTTATTTAATTATTTCTCAATAATTCCCTTTTTGTCCGCTTTAAATGTTTAAATTTGTACACGTTGCCTACTTTAGCAACGTCAGACATACGGGGTATTACATTCTTCCCCCCTTATAAAAATTCGTCCTCGAATTTTCCTATTATTATATTCTGGTTAGATCTTACCATTTCCTTGCATCGTTGGCTTCATTATAATAATGGCGCATAAACTTGTTATTTCAGGTATTGCACATCTTCTGCGTCCTCCTATATCTGTTTTATATACGTTTTCCATTATTACCGGATCCTACTTGTTATACGTTGGGAATTTATTCACGCTATCGGTTAACCTCTCATAGCTTCTTATTCCTTGGCGTTAATATTCTTTAAAGTTCGTTTGTCGTTCCTTTCTCAATATCACACAATTCGTATTCCTATTGTATCATACTTGATACAACTTTAAGACGTCCTTTCAAATACCTTTGGTTACTAATCAAAATCTTAATTTGATTAATTTTGAACAATTTATTTAAATAACTTAATATTTTAAGTTATTTTGAACTTATCCAAAATTGCTCTTTTGGTCAACTTTGACCTTTAAGATCGTTTTTGTCGAGTAGCTCGTTTGTCCAATAAGGTTGGCAGTCTTAAAGTCCTCAATGCCATCTTCAACTTTCTTTTGAACATCGAGTTGAAAATAATCCTCGACGATGTTGAAAACTTGCGCTGTAATCGTTCCCCTGATGTAGTTTTGGGGTGCACGTAACAGCACTTATAGGCTCATGTTAAAGCCTATAAACCAAGCGTCTAAAAATATCTTATTCTGAATTAAATTCAGTATTCTTATAATTTGATAACCAATCTACAACTTTCGTTAAGAGTCGAACTTGTTTCGACATCTTCTTGACGTTCGAAATCGTCCTCGAAGTTGGCTTTCAGCCACACTTTTACCCCTTGGTCAATTCATGTTTTTGGCTCGTCTTTGAGCTTGAAAAATAACTAATCCAATTGAATAAAGTCATGATTAAATTATCCAAATTTCATCTTTGCAATATCCTTTACTTATATCCATTGATTCCAATTAAATATCATCGGGTTTCAGGGTCCGAACTTCGCCCAAAACATAGCCTCGTGGGCTAATTTGGAACTCTGTTTTATCGTCACCAATTCCAGTTTACATTGCCTTGGAAATTCCTTTTAACATCTCTACTTAACGTGCATTTATATTTTTCATATTAAGTATAAGGTTGATCCTTTATCTTATCTCCCACCTTATTCCTTGATATTTGGGTTACCATGTTTGTTTGAACCAAACAATGCGTAACGTATTATCTTATACCCGATTAACATCATTCCTTTACTCTTCCTTCTTAGTCTCGATCTATTTCTCGATATATCATGACCACCATGTACTTCTTATCCCAAATTAATGTATTTCCTTGTCCTGTAGTTGTTTGCATCCTTCAATATTCACAATGAATTAATATTCCATAATAATTCTATTGGTTTTCTTTCGATCTTTTCTCAAATCATAATTCTAACCCTGGCTTTTTCGTGTTAGGTTATACTATCCTTGATAGTCTTTACCTCTGTCTTGTATCATATAGCCTTTTAGAGTTTGTTGGAATCCGACGTCATTTTTCTTGACGTTTCTCGTCTTTCCCGTATCTGATCATGTCTATACTTATCTTTTCCTTTCACGTTTTTGATGCGACACTCTAATTAACCATTTACTTACTAACTTAGCCAACAGTTAGATTTATACAATCGTTCGTTTGATATCCTTCTCAAAACTTGATGGTATATAGGAAATCTTTCCTTTTATACCAATAGCACACTTCATGGTCCTCTAATGCTGAATCTCATGAAGTTGAATGCTCTCAATACATCCTTTTAACATGTGTCGCGTTCATCTTTTATGGTGCAACTCTCATCTCTAGATCTTTTCACTTCAATCGCCCACATCTGACTGGTAATACCTTTACCATTGTTTAATGTAATCCTTTCCTTTCCTTATTATGTTTCTTGATTATTTCATCGTTCCTATTCCAATGCTTCTCGATCACTTTATCCATCTCATTCCAATGTACATGTTGTACATGATACTTCTTGGTTCTTATAAACATATGACTATTGATCCCTTTGTCATTGTCCGTTGAAGTTATTATCTTTGTCTTATCGTATTTCCTATCATTTTGTACTTCTGGTTTTGATATCTCCAATATCGTCTATCTATAGGAGGTAAAACTACTCCCTGTTCGCATCTGTCGACGTATTACATCTATTATCGCGCGTATATCTTTATCTTAGACTCTTACTGACGTCTGATCTATCAGTAAGGTCGATCTTAGGCTTATGTCAAACTCTTATGTTTGGTTCTAAATTGCCTACGGCTACTCCGAATCCATATCCTCTTAACTTACTTCTTTACTCTTCATATTAGGTATCTTTCTGTCAGACTACCTCACTATGATCTGCTCATTCTCCATTTGTTCTTATCGAGTACTAGTCGTTATACACGTATTGTTCGATTCTTCTCACCTTACATGGTTTTCCCATGGCCCGTATTTTTTTCGGGTCTTTGATATTTCCTTTCTTTACTTCCTATACTTTCCCTTTTTATACGCCCACCTCATACATAGGTAAGTACCAATCGTAGATATCTTACCGACACCTCTTGTGTCTCGCATCAGTTATCTCGATAGTATTATATTATTATTAGGGCTCAATGCTTATATTGGGGTGTTATCATATATATTCTTTCTTGTTTATCAAGAATCTTTTATTATCATTGTCGCAAGACTTTACATCTGAGTTTCTTACAAAACAAATACATTTCAAACATTGCTGGTGCACCAGTCATTCAAACTTTTCTTTCGATTCAAATACTTTTGCTTTAAATTGTTTGAAAACATTAGTACAATTGTAGCTCAGAGTGATGACATCTCTCATCACTAAAGAGTTGCTCGATAAAATCACGTTTTCTTTGATGTTTAAATAAATATGATGCATGATCTACATTTTTGAAAATCATTTTCTTGTATGCATTGCTAACGTGATCATGATGTATCAAATGCAAGGTCTGAGCACAATTGTACTATTTAAAATCACAAGATTTTCATATCTTGGAAAAATAGTAAGTCCATCCAGACTACACACCTTGCGACATTAATGGCTTTTCATTATAATTTATTGGGGTTTATTATGATTTTAATATTGGAAGTTTCGTTATCCACGAACACTTATCCAAGTGTTTTATTGCCAATGCTATTCTTAGCTAGCATAGCTAAACGAATGTCTCGTTTCCCGTCCTTTAATAATCATCCATCTCTATAGTTCACCATCTCGATCATATTCTGATCTCACGTAGCCTTTAGGCTCATGTGTCAATCTTTCATAGCATCCTTTCTTTGATATCGTTTACCATCCTTGTGGTAATGGAAACGTAATATAGGGGATTACGTTTCACGCCATATATATTATGTATGTTATGTATTTTATGCATTCTTTGTTCAATTTCTATACTAGCAACTATGTATAGGATAAAGCCTATATGCGCGGGTTTCTCAATCTATCTCTATAGGCATTATCCTAACAATACAGAATTCTATTAATGCATGCCATATCAATCGATCACATGATAAACAAAATAATACAGACATTTTAATCACATAAATACATTTGGCACATAAGCATACAAATCATTTCGTATTTGGGGGTGTCTGACTGTACTCACCCCTTTCTCGGGTCAGAATGCCATATCTGTGTCCTCTAGTGCATCTAGCATTGCCTCTGCCTCTGTGCAAAATTGCGGGGTTATGCCAAATAATAGGAACATTACTCCTATGAAAAGGGAATGTTGGTCTCTCACGTCAAAAGAAGAAAAGTGGAATGGAATTGTCATTCCACTCCTGATCACTGGCTATCTGACGAGCTCTAGCGGTTAATAATCCGAAATGCTCAGGTGCATCGTTGTATAGCTCAACAAAGTCGGATCCTAAACACCTAATTTACTAACGGTTCACCTCTTCTGATGCTTCCTCTTCGGACGGGTCTTCCTCACTTTCCTCACTAATTTCCATCTCCGGGACAATGGTCCCACCTCGATTTGAATATATGATCTTATTCTGACGTATCTCCGATAGTCTGTCAGTATCTACATGAAATCCATTTGATAAATAGGAGGCGCTTTCTCCTCTTCTGATACAACATGTAGCTGAGCTCCATTTTGCTCAGATATGCTGAACAAGAACAATACTGAATCATGTGATACTGTCCAAACCACTTTTCCACAATATCCAATAATTTAATACATGATATGCACTATCTAACTTAAAGCTTGACTAACTATCTAAGCATATCACATTCATTTAAACACTTAAGCAATCTCATACACACGCGTTCCACTCGGCAACAGACAGCCTATAACATCAAGCAAATTCAATCAGACACATATAGTCAATAAGGTTCGACTCTATATGCTGCAGTAGTTCCTAGGTACTTAGGGTCAAACAGACACTTTTCACAGACTGGCAGTGGTAACTAGACCAACTGCTCTGATACCAACTTTGTCACGACCCAAAATCGAGGGCCGCGACCGGCGCTAGGGTATGGGAATTGTAGTTCCAAAACCCGTAGCAAGCCTGAAAATCGCTAAAACGTTTTCGCAAATAACAATCATACAAAAACTTTACAAACGGAAGCGTTTATATACACTAGTAAAACAATACAACTTGCTCGGGCCTATCGTTTCCGTACCTTGTACGTACTAACCCGGCGTACAATACTAGTGTTACATACACCTCACGGGAATTTACCTCCGTGGAATAAATATGACAATCGTAGCCAAAACAAACATAAACACACTGACAACAACTGTAAACAATGAAAAACATATTAATTTACTAGGCTACGACACTGGTCAGACATTACACTACTGCAGCAATTATGGAAGTCGGGACTGTACATAGCCAAAGGGACTTCCGGTCAAAGACGGACTTCTAGCCAAGTTCAAAATCTAGGTACCTGAAAAACACACTATTGGGGGGTCAGCTATTATGCTGAGTGAGTTATACTTTACCTATATTATCAAAATAAGCATCGCATTTTAAAAACATTTTTAAATATTTATACAATCATACTTTCAAACAATTCCAACATATACAATCACAGTAATTCCAACAGTTCATTTAAGACAAGTATTTAATCCGATCGAAACCTTAATCTTAAACTGCTTAACCTTTCCTAATATGTATCGTATTCAAATCAAATCATTTTAATCCAAGTTGTACGGTCCCGAGATAGTTCAACCGAGTTACTCGCTACCACGTGGCATAGTCCCGAGATAGTTCAACCGAGTTACTCATGCCACTGCTTAATCCCAAGTTGTGGCTCCCGAGATAGTTCGACCGAGTTACCCACCAGATACGGGTCCCGAGATAGTTCGACTGAGTTACCTCGTATCTGCCGAAATTATAATCCTCCTTTCCGATACCCAAAAATATTCCATTTCATAATCATAAATATGATCAACATTTAATGAGCTCATATCAAACGTTTCACTGTACGAATATCTAGACTCTTATAAACATCGGTGATCACACGGCCTATTGACGCCCAATAGGTAGCTCATTTCTTCGGATCGTATACAAATTCACATTCGCAAATAATCGACAAGTCATAAGCAAAGTAATACAATTCATATATCAAACAAGTCAATCCAATACAATATAGTTCAATTCATAAACAAACAAGTTGAATATAATGCAATCATATACCAACAATCCAAATCAAACAATTCAACTCAAATAACTAATGTGATGCATTTAATAATAATAATATATAAAGTATATATAAAATAGTTTTTAGTACGATAATAAGAGTGAGTAAAATATACTCACAGCTTAATATCCATAATCTTTGATAATAGCTAAGCGATGTCGTGTTCTGTAAGTTCCGGGTTCCATTGGTAGTCGCCTCGTCGAGTCTACATAAATTCGATAATAGCTCGAATTAATAACAATCTAACTATAATTAATTAATCCAAAACTAGGATTCTAGCCAACTTCGGCTTTCGAAACCGTTCAATTAAAACAGTCCGACCTCTAAAAAAAATTAACATTCTTAAAATTCAGAATGTCGCCTACAAATTTCGTTTAGGTCTCGGACTGAGATTAGTACCTGAAGGTATCGCAATTTGGCTTGAAAGATAATAACTTGGGCTGTCCAAATTTTAGAACTGCTATGCGCGATATAATGTTCTGATTTATTTGAGCCACTTAGAGGCCGAACTAACAGATACTTATACCTAGACATTTATAGACAACATCTTTAAGTTTCCGTATCAACAAAAGGAATTTAATTCGGAGCTATATAGCTCGAGATATTTTCCTTGCAATATGGCTGTTCCGCAGCGCGATAATTCCAGCAACATCGTCAAATTATTTCGCGCATACTTGACTCGTAACTTATGACTCGTCGATATTTGAAACCTATTGCTAGCATACCTTAATAGCAGCCCTCATATCTCACCACAAAATGCTTAGGCATAAACTACACATTTTGGCCGAATCATGTATCAACATTTCATCCAAGGGTTTATCAATCAATCACAACCTATTTTCAGCTCTAACTATTAAATTCAAAGCTCATATTCATCATTTGAATCTCACACTACCATTTTAGATCCATGGCTGAACCTTAGTCAATATTCTTAATCAAAATTTCATTCATTATTCAAGCAATAATCAACACAATTCTATAAGCCAAATTTATCAATTATCAAACGCCCTAATCCTTATGAAATTACCGAATTCATTCAAGAAATTCTTCACCCAATTTCATTATCTTAACTTAGTAAATTTCAGAAATCCATCTTATCTTGGTTGATTACTTTGCGGAAGGTTTAAACATCCAAAATCACCATCAAAGTGTTCTATATAAGCTCACCATCACCTTTGAACATTAAAACCACCAAAATACTAAATTAATCACCAAAACCGAATTTCCAGTTCTGAACTCTAACTAGAAACATTCAAACTTACCTCAAATTGAATCCATAATCTAGTAGAGGATCCTTTCCTCGTTCCGTGGCCGCGAGAATCGCTCAATTCCGTTGAGAATTGAAGAAGTTATGATGAATCAAAGATTTTACATGAAAACTCAAAGGTTGAAGATGATGGTGTTCTTAAGGGCTGAGAGAATTTGATAATCTGAGTTTAAACTCAATTCAAATGCCTTCTATAATTATGTAGAAAGTCTCTCTTTGGTCCTTAGGGTTGCCATCTCCATACCTTTCAATTTCTAACTTTTATTTCGTTCAATTTAGTCTGTAAATCACTTAATCATTTGAACTCGATAAAATTTGTATTATTTATTTCCAAATAAATAATATCACCTTAATACCTCACAATTCGATCTTCGATAATTTATTTTAGCAATTTTCGGCTAAAAACGCTAAAATTCCATTTTGAACTAAAATGCATTTTTTCCAACTTTTTCGTCCAATTGTCATTTTAATAATTATTGATAATCAATCTATCGATATTATTTTTATAAATACTAATTCCAGTCAAATATTTATTTAATTTCTATTTTCCGGGAACTAAACGCTTATTTTCCAATTTTTGAGCTAAAGTTTACTTTTATCCACATTTCTCACATTTATATCTTTATCCCAGTTCCATTTTCCTTGTGGAATATTATTATTAAAATTTTCTTATTAAAATTCCAATGTCGACCTACTCGGGTCTTCTTTTATTTAATTATTTCTCAATAATTCCCTTTTTGGCCGCTTTAACTGTTTAAATTTGTACACATTGCCTACTTTAGCAACGTCAGACATACGGGGTATTACAATTAACGTTGTAAACGTTTTGCTTAAATCGCGAAAAAGGGGAAACGTTTCGATTTGTTTCGTAACGTTCATAAACTTTTGGCTTAAATCGCTACAAATATGAAACGTAGTTAAACGTTCGCGTTTGATTTGTAACGTTTGTAAACATTTGGCTTCAATCGCTAAAAAGGTGAAACGTTTGGTTTTGTTTCTCAACGTTTGTAAACGTTTGACTTAAATCGCTAAAAAGGTGAAACGTTTGAATTTGTTTTGTATATTTGTTTCGTAACGTTTTAGATGTTTGACTTGGTTTCATATCGTTTTAAATGTTTGGATTAAGTCGCTTAAAAGGGGAAACGTTTGTATTGGTTTCGTAACGTTTTAAACATTTGGCTTAAATCGCTAAAAAGATGAAACATTTGGATTCGTTTCGTAACGTTTGGCTTAAATCGCTAAAAAGGTGAAATATGAAACGTTATGAAACGAATCCAAATGTTTCCCCTTTTTATCAATTTAAGCCAAACATTAAAAACGTTATGAAACCAATCCAAACGTTTAAAACGTTACGAAAAAAATCCAGACGTTTCACATTTTTAGCGATTGAAACCAAACGTTTACGAACGTTACGAAACAAATCCAAACGCTTCCAATTTTTACCAATTTAAGCCAGACGTTTAAAAAGCCAAACTTTTCCCCTTTTAGTGATTTAAGCCAAACATTTACAAACATTACGAAACAAATCCAAATGTTTCACCTTTTTAAACGTTTCACCTTTTTAGCGATTTAAGCCAAACATTTACAAAACATTAAGAAACAAATCCAAACGTTTCCCATTTTAATCAATTTAAGCCAAACATTTAAAACGTTATGAAACCAATCCAAAAGTTTAAAATGTTACGAAACAAATCCAAACTTTTCCCCTTTTTAGAGATTTAAGCCAAACGTTTACAAACGTTACAAAAACGTTACGAAACAAATTCAAATGTTTCCCCTTTTTAGCTATTTAAGCCAAACGTTTACAAACTTTACAAAACAAATTCAAATGTTTCATTTTTTTAGCGATTTAAGCCAAACGTTTAAAACGTTACGAAACCAATCCAAACGTTTAAAACGTTACTAATGTTACGAAACAAATCCAAACGTTTCTCATTTTTAGCGATTTGAGCCAAACGTTTACAAACTTTACGAAACAAATTTAAAATTTTCCCCATTTTAGCAATTTAAGCCATGCGTTTACAAACTTTACGAAATAAAACCAAATGTTTCACCCTTTTAGCAATTTAAGCCAAACGTTTATAAACGTTACGAAATAAGTCCAATCATTTTACCTTTTTAGCGATTTAAGCCAAACGTTTACAAACGTTACGACACAAATCCAAACGTTTCATCTTTATAGCGATTTAAGCAAAAACTTTACAAACGTTACGAAACAAAACCAAACATTTCACCCTTTTACCACCTTAAGCCAAATGTTTATAAACGTTATGAAACAAAACCTAACGTTTCACCTTTTTAGCAAATTACGCAAAACGTTTGCAATCCTTACGAAACAAATCCAAACGATTCACCTTTTTAGCGATATAAGGCAAACATTTAAAATATTACAAACCAATCCAAACGTTTAAAAAGTTACCAAACAAATACAAACATTTAAAGCGTTAGGAAAGAAATCCAAACGTTTCACCTTTTTAGTGATTTAAGCCAAATGTTTACAAACGTTATGAAATAAATTCAAACGGTAAAAACTTTGCAAAACAAATCCAAACGTTTAACCTTATTAGCGATTTAAGACAAACATTTAAAACGTTATGAAGCAAATGCAAACGTTTCACCTTTTTAGCGATTTAAGTCAAACGTTTAAAACGTTACGAAACCAATATAAACGTTTAAAACATTACGAAACAAATCCAAACGTTTCACCTTTTTAGCAATTTAAGCCAAACGTTTACAAATGTTACGAAATAAATCCATACGTATCCCCTTTTTAACGATTTAAGCCAAAAGATGTTTAAAACGTTACAAAACAAATCGAAACGTTTTACATATTTAGTGATTTAATCCAAAAATTTAAAACGTTACCAAACCAATCCAAACGTTTAAAACGTTACGAAACAAATCCGAACGTTTTCCCTTGTTAGCGATTTAAGCCAAACGTTAACAAACGTTACGAAACCAATCCAAACATTTCACCTTTTTAGCGATTTAAGCGAAACATTTACAAACGCTACGAAACAAATCCTAACGTTTCCCCTTTTTAGCAATTGAAGCCAAGCTTTTACAAACATTACGAAACAAAACCAAACGTTTAACTTTTTTAGCGATTGAAGCCAAACGTTTACAAACGTTGCTAAACAAAGCCAAACATTTCACCTTTTTAGTGATTCAAAACAAACAATTACTAACGTTCCGAAACAAATCCAAACGTTTCACCTTTTTAGCGATTTAATCCTAACATTTGCAAACGTTACGAAAGAAATCCAAACATTTCATATTTTTAGCGATTTAAGCCAAATGTTTAGAAAACTTACGAAACAAATCCAAACGTTTCACCTTTTTAGCAATTTAAACCAAAATTTTAGGACGTTTCAAAACTAATCAAAACGTTTGAAACATTTAAACAGTTACGAAACTGATCCATACGTTTTAAGCGTTATGAAACCAATCAGAACGTTTAAAACGTTATCAAACAAATCCGAATGTTTCACCTTTTTAGCAATTTAAGCCAAATGTTTACAAACATTATGAAACAAAACCAAACGTTTCACCTTATTATGGATTTAAGCAAATCGTTAAAAACATTACGAAACCAATCCAAACTTTTAAAACATTACGAAACAAATCCAAAAGTTTCACCTTTTTAGCGATTTTTGCAAAACGTTTAAAACGTTACGAAACCAATCCAAACATTTAAAACATTACGAAACAAATCCTAACGTTTCACCTTTTTAGCAATTTAAGCCAAACGTTTACAAATGCTACGAAACAAATCCAAACGTTTCACCTTTTTAGCGATTTTAGCCAAACGTTTACAAACGTTACGAAACAAAACAAAACATTTCACCTTTTTAGAAATTTACGCCAAACATTTAAAACGTTACGAAACCAATCCAAACATTTAAAACGTTAGGAAACAAATCCAAATGTTTCACCTTTTTAGCGATTTAAGCCAAACATTCAAAACGTTACGAAACCAATCCAAACGTTTAAAACGTTACGAAACCAATCCAAACGTTAAAAACATTACGAAAAATCCAAACGTTTAAAATGTTACGAAACCAGTCCAAACATATAAAACGTTACGAAACAAGTCCAAATGTTTCCCCTTTTTAGCAAATTAATCCAAACGTTTACAAACGTTACGAAACAAATCCAAACGTTTCACCTTTTTAGCGATTTAAGCCAAATGTTACGAAACAAAACTAAATGTTTCACCTTTTTAGTGATTTAAGCAAAACATATAAAACGTTCTAAACCAATCCAAATGTTTACAAACGTTACGAAACAAAACCAAACGTTTCACCTTTTTAGCGATTTAAGCCAAACGTTTACACACGTTACGAAACAAATCCAAACGTTTCACCTTTTTATAGATTTAAGCCTAACGTTTTCAACTTTACATAACCTATCCAAACGTTTGAAACGTTAGTAAACAAATCCAAACATTTAAAACGTTTCGAAAGATATCCAAACGTTTCACCTTTTTAGCGTTTTAAGCAAAATGTATACAAACGTTACGAAACAAATTCAAACATTTTAAACGTTAGGAAACAAATCCAAACATTTAACCTTTTCAGCGATTTAATCCAAAATGTTTAAAATGTTCGAAACCAATCCAAACGTTTAAAACGGTAAGAAACAAATCCAAACGTTTCACCTTTTTAGCGATTTAAGCCAAACGTTTAAAACGTTACGAAACCAATACAAACGTTTAAAACGTTACGAAACAAATCCACACGTTTCACCATTTTAGCAATTTAAGCCAAACGTTTACAAACGTTACGAAACAAATCCAAATATTTCACCTTTTTGCGATTTAAGCCAAACATTTAAAACGTTACAAAACCAATCCAAATGTTTAAAAGGTTACGAAACAAATCCAACCGTTTCACCTTTTTAGCGGTATAAGACAAATGTTTACAAACGTTATAAAATAAATACAAACGTTTCACCTATTTAGAGAATTAAGCCAAACATTTACAAACGTTACGAAACAAAACCAAACGTTTCACCTTTTCAGCGATTTAAGCCAAACATTTAAAACGTTATTAAATCAATCCAACGTTTAAAACGTTAAAAAACAAATCCAAACGTTTCACCTTTTTAGCGATTTAAGCCAAACGTTTATAACGTTACGAAACCATCCAAATGTTTAAAACGTCAAGAAACCAATTCAAGCGTTTAAAACGTTACGAAATAAATCCAAACGTTTCACCTTTTTAGCTATTTAAGAGAAACGTTTACAAACATTACGAAACAAATCCAAACGTTTCACCTTTTAAGCGATTTAAGCCAAACGTTACGAAACAAAACCAAACGTTTCACCTTTTTTTCGATTGAAGCCAAACATTTAAAATGTTACGAAACCAATTCAAACGTTTACAAACGTTACAAAACTAAACCAAACGTTTCACCTTTTTATTGATTTAAGCCGAACGTTTACAAACGTTACGAAACAAATCAAAACGTTTCTCCTTTTTAGCAATTTAAGCCAAACGTTTAAAACGTTACGAAATAAATCCAAACGTTTAAAATGTTACGAAACAAATCCAAACGTTTCCCCTTTTTAGAGATTTAAACCAGACGTTTACAAACGTGACGAAATAAATCAAAATGTTTCATCTTTTTAGCAATTTAAGCCAGACGTTTACAGACGTTACGAAACAAAACCAAACGTTTCACCTTTTTAGCAATTTAATCCAAACGTTTACAAACATTGCGAAACCAATCCAAATGTTTCACCTTTTTAACGATTTAAGCCAAACGTTTAGAAACGTTAAAAAACAAATCCAAATGTTTCACCTTTTTAGCGATTTATGCCAAACATTTTAACCGTTACAAAACCAATCCAAACGTTTAAAACGTTACAAAACAAATCCAAACGTTTCACCTTTGTAGCGATTTAAGCCAAACTTTTACAAACGTTACGAAACAAATCCAAACGTTTCACCTTTTTAGTAATTGCAACCAAACGTTTACTAACGTGACGAAACAAAACCAAATGTTTCACCTTTTAAGCGATTTAAGCCAAACGTTTAACCTTTTTATCGATTGAAGCCAAACGTTTACAAACGTTACGAAACAAATCCTAACGTTTCAAATTGTTAGCGATTTAAGGGAAACGTTTACAAATATTACGAAACAAATCCAAATGTTTCACCTTTTTAGCGATTTAAGCCAAACATTTAAAATGTTACGAAATCAATCCAAACGTTTAAAACGTTTCGAAAAAAATTCAAACGTTTCACAATTTTTAGGGATTTATGCCAAAGGTTTACAAACGTTACAAAATAAAACAAAATGTTTCACATTTTTAGCGATTTAAGCCAAATGTTTACAAACATTACGAAAAAAACCCAAACTTTTCGCCTTTTAAGCAAAACGTTTACGAACGTTATGAAAAAAAATCCAAGAGTTTTCCCTTTTTAACAATTTAAGCCAAACGTTTACAAACGTTACGAAACAAAACCAAACGTTCCACCTTTTTAGCTATATAAGCAAAACGTTTACAAACGTTGAAAAAAATCCAAATGTTTCACCTTTTTAGCTATTTATGCCAATCGTTTATAAACATTACGAAACAAATACAAACGAATCACTTTTTTTAGCGATTTAAGCCAAACGTTCAAAAAAATATCAAACAAATCCAAACATTTCCCAATTTTAGCGATTTAAGCCAAAAATTTACAAAAGTTATGAAATAAAAGATAAACGTTTGAACATTTTAGCAATTTAAGCCAAAAGTTTAAAACGTTACTGTAATATCCTGTATTTTTAAACTATTTTTTTTAACTTTAATTATAAATTTTTGCATTCCGTCAAGCTTTAACTAATAAATTATTATTATTATATATTTTTATTTAATTTAATTTAGTCGCTCGTTGATTCGATGGTTATCTTATTCGTATTTAGTGTGTATTATTAAATTTAAAAGAAAAAAAAAAGAAAAAAATATGTTCCATGCATGAAATGAAGACCCATGCATTCCTTTCCTTTTTTAAATGTGGCCCATTCTTTCTAATGATGAAAAGGCCACACTTTTATGTTATATGAATAAGCTATATTCATGTTGTATGAAAATTTGCAGCTTATGAAACCATTCCGTCCCAATAAAACGTAACCTGCTACGTTTCTGTTCCCTAAACCTAATACTTCTTCTTCATCTTAAAATAAAAAGCTCAGCCGCCATTCCTCCTTAGCATCATAAAACTTCATCAATCATATCTTCCTTTGCTTTCGATTCAATCCGGTAAGTGATACGTTTCCTTTTTCATTATTCGATATTGTAATTATCGCTCTTGAGTATATCTGGTTCGTTTCAGCATTATTCTGAGATTTCTTTCGACGGTTCCTCATTATTCGTCGATCTCTTGAATCCTAACGCTTCGGAATCATATATGGTACGTAAATATCCCTCAGTTTATTGCCGTTACGATTCCTCGTTTCATTGTCTACGTTGGCTGTCTTAGTTCTTGTTCTTCATGCCGATGGATTCATGGAGTCTAAGGTTTCCTATAATTTTGCTAGAGTCTCACTGTTGTGTACTATCAACTCACTTATTCATTATTGATCGTTTGGTTCGGATTCATCGTTTCAATTAAGCTTCTGCCATTGTTTTTTGAATGATGGATTGTTATGATTTAAACTTATGATTACCGATAGCTGGTGATGTTTGTTTTACATGATTTGGGTTGGCGGGTTCAGTGTATGCATGGAAAGAATTGTGATTTTGAATCGTTAGGTTGAATGGTATTGATGTGCTAGTTGCTACAATTGTTGATTATAGTTGGAGAGAATGTTTCCGTTTGAATTAAAGATGATGACTAAAAGGCTAGATGAGCTCCTATACTATTTTGTTTAACTTGATGGAATCTCTCAAGTTGTTTGATCTAATGTTATTGTTTTGTTATTATAACTTTTGAATTTGGATGCAATTCATAAACTATTAAAGTGTAAACGATAAATGTTTTATACCTTAAATTTATATAATTACTCGGGTAATTATATATATAATTTTGAATATCAATTTGATATACCAATTTGGCAAATTTATAATTTAGCCCCTAAAGTTTCTAAAAACTTATTTAAGTTAAGTTTTATCTTTGGATTCTTGTTTTGATTTATAATTAGTAAATTGAGAATAAATAATTAATTTCGATTTCGAATATCAAATTTTGCTAAATTACAGTTTAGTCCCTAAACTTTTATAAACTTAAAATGATTAAGTTTTAGTTGTAATTTGAGTTACTTGGATTTGAAGTTATTGAATTCTATTTCAAAATGCATAATTATTTGATCAAATATTTAATTTATAAACTTGGGTTTATAAATTTAATAAGTTTTGTTTTGGGTTAGACTGTGGTCGCCCGACAAGTGGGAAGAAACTTAGTAGTTTTTAATAACTCGGCTGACTCACCGATAATGATTACTATGGTATCGAGGTAGGTTTGAGATACGTCTCACCTTAGTGAGGGCACAGGTGGAAGATACGTCTCCCGGGCTCAGTATTTATTAAGTGTTAGTCGTGGATCAGTTATTGAGATACGTCTCACCGACACGACAATGGATTTAGAATTGTGGTTTAGAGTTTCATTGATAATCCATGATGAAAATGTTTTATTAAATGTTTTTAAAGGTTTTTAACTTAATAAATGTAAATGGTTATATAACCTCTACTCAGTAAATCTGACCCCGTTGTTTTCCCAAATTTCCCAGGTTTATGATTTGAGCATTGGTCGATCTCCGTTTCTTCATTATCGGAGGTTCTTTATTTTATTTTCAGAACAAAAGAGTCAAACTGTTTTTGTAATACCCCGTATTTTCCGACTTGTTTTGGTGGTTTGGTTGTCCGTTTAAAGCTTGGTTTGTGATGGACTTTGGTTGTGTTTTCGCTTCGTATTTTCTCGTTGTGATTCCAACTTGTTTTCAGATTGATATATGTTCGGATTAGCATATGTGTTACCTTGGTTGTATCATGTTAAGCGACCTATGTGTACCCCTTGAGCCTCTAAGTATTTGATGTTGAATTGAATTATTTCCGGGTTGTTATCGAAACAATGTTTACATGTTTTCCATATCTGCCATGCTGTAGTAAAACGACCGTATCTCCTAATTGAACCATCGGATCGGGCTGCATTTTGGATATGTTGTACCTAAGAGGATTATCTTTCATTCGACCGTTCGGATCGTCGGTTCGATCCTTTTTCGGGTCAACCGGACCTGTGAACCGGACCTGCTGGGTAGATCAAGCCATAGGTCCGGTCCACTTTGTTATTTTGGGTTTCAGTGAGTAAACCTGTTCTATAACCGGTTCTACTGGGCAGAACCGGCTATAGAACCGGTCAGGTTCGTTTTGGAGGCTTTAAATAGACTTTTACTCGATCTAAACAGCCCCTATTCAATTTTTAAAACTCTAAACTCATTCTAAACTATTCCTAGGCGATTTTTCTCTGATTATTAGTGTCCATAACATTTGGTAAGTGTTTCTAATCTAGTTTTCATTGATTAATTCATTGGTTCCTTGGTCTTTTCATTTTGGTTTCATTAGCTATGGTGTTTGATTGATTGTAGGCTTGTTCTAATCAATAAATTTCTGGGTTTTCTTCTTTTGATCATTCAAGAGGTTAGTAACTCCTTTTACATTGGTTTTATGATAGGATCTATGTGTTGTATTGATTGAGTGTTGTGCTAAATCCTTACCTAGGGTGTTTGGCTTATGTTTTCTGTTTTGTTTGAATTATAAAATCTGGAAATAGTTGATTGATATTGTAATTGGATTATAGATGTTACACATACTTTGGATGGTTTGGTGTGAACAATGTAATTGATTGGTTAATCAACTTGTTGAAGTTCTTGGGTTTATAATTCTGTTTAGGCTTATTTCAAGAATCTGGAAATAAACATTATGATATTGGTTTTGGCTTTAAAAGCTTGTTTACACATTGGGTGGCTTGATATAATTGACTAAGTTAAGTATAATGATTATTTGAGGTTTTAATAAGATTAAGTCGCTGTTTTAGGAGCATATATATATGGCTGGAAATTTGTAAATTAAAGGATGATTTTATAAAATAAAATTAAATACTTAGAGTGTCTTTTTGGTTATTGACTTAATTTGTTAAGAGTTGTTGTTTTGCCTTAGCTATGTGGCATACTTAGGGTGGTTTTGATCATGTTATTATGGGCTGGAAACTTAGTTTATAAAATGGTTTAAACATATAAAAAGGATGTTAGTCTTGTCTTCAGTTGTGGTTTAACTTTTGATTAAACAATATAAAGCATATAAGGTGTTATATGATATGTAAAGTTTCCGTTGAACTATTTTCAACTTCAAGTTGATACTTGAAAGATGTTGAATCTTAATGATTCTATTTAAGGTGATATATTTAAGTGTACTTTGGGTGTTACTTTCCAAGTGTTGGCAAGCCTTATTTGGCTTCATTGCTTTCTATGTTTTGGCATTATTTAAGTGAAGGTACGAGTTCTTATTTTTAATGACTTTGATTTTATTTAAAGGATTGATTTAAGACTTTAGTCTTCACTTTGGATTATGGTTGGGTCGGGTTAGACGTGTGTCGCCTGACTTGTGATGTTGAGCTATACTGCAGTTAAGGCTAACACACTACTTTGGGAAATCTTTTGATAATAAATAAAGTATTTAAGCTATGAAAGGACTTTGGTTTTGTTTTAAAAATAAGAACTCACCTAAGCTTAATTTGTCTAACTTTGTTATTCGGTTTGAATGGAATACTTTGGATATACCTTGGCTGTACTTGGTCACCTTGGTTGATTGTTTGGCTGTGTTCGAGATGCTAGTCCTATATGGTGTCTAGTATTCTTAGAGTTAGGCTTGTTCGGATTTTAACTTATATAATGTTTTAGACCCGTCGACTGCTCGTGGTTCGGAGTCTATGCAGGGTTAGCTGTTTGCCAAGATTCACGTGGATAAGCAAGCAGTGAGTTTGTAGTGCTATTTACCGCTTTATTAAGTACCGCGTCATATTTTAATATTATAAATGCTTTTGAACTGTTTTACGGATTATGGATCTGGATTGAAACGAGCTGTTCGATAGGCTTGTATCGAGACTCTGTGCACCGGTAAGTACTCTGGGATCGGCAGACTAAAGTCTTGCTTACGCTGGTATATGACAAGGATATGTTCCCGTCCACTCTGGGTTTATCAGTATGCTATGTCATACTTACGCTGGGATCATTTCAATATTGTTTTCCATAATCATATTATATTAGTATAAAAAGTTTTGATTTAAGGGTTTTAAACTTAATAAATGTAAATAGTATTGCGAACTCATCTCAGTATATCTGACCCCGTTGTTTTCCCAAATTTTCCAGGTTTATGATTTCAAAGCTGGTCCACTCCTATTCTTGATTCTTGGAGGTTTTTATGTCAATAAAACTAGTCTGTTGTTTTAAACTCTTAGACCGCAGTAGAATTAGTATAGTGTTTAATTGTTATACTTTGGTTTGTCGTAGTGGTACGACTTTTATATTATTATACTTTGGCATGTTACATTGGATTATTATATTTGAGGCATGATTCACAGTTTCAGATTATTATCAAGTTATGATATTAGAACTGTTGTATAAACTGTTAGACTTAGGTTGGAGTCTCGGTTGCCCCCGAGCAGTGGTTTTCTTGCAGGTTTATTTGTATATAAGGTTATCCGCGAGGCTTGCTACGGGTTTTGGTACGACCATACCCATTACCCTAGCGCCGGTCCCGATCCATGAAATTGGGTCGTGACAGTTTTAAACTCTTAGACCGCAGTAGTAGTATCAAATTATTCATGTCTTAGTCTTTTACTTATATTTTAGACTATTGTTTGTTGGATTGGTCCAACTATTATTTTATCAGCTTTGGCATGATTACAGTGTTTATGGTATTTTACATATTGCCATGCTGTTAGAGATTATTTTGAGATAAGCGTATTTTAAATATATGTTGTTTATATTGTACTGCTAGATTAGGCTGAAGTCTTGGTTGTCCTCGAGCATGTGGTTTTATGCAGGTACTGTAATAACCCGTGTATTTTTCGATAATTTCCGACGAGCTTTCGGTGATGTTTCGATGTAATTTAAGGTTTGGTAGCTCGTTCCGTGTTGGTTTGAGGTTGGGTTAATTATTGTTGGACCCAAGAAACCGAACCTAATACTTAGGCCCAAGGGAATTGGCCTTAAGCCAATTCCCGTTTGATTCAACACAGGTCTCGAACGAGACCTGTGTTGAAAAGCCTTGTTCTCGTTCGAGAACTTAGTTCTCGAACGAGAACAAGAGATTTTTGCCTTGTTCTCGTTCGAGAACTTAGTTCTCGAACGAGAACAAGAGAATTTTTGCTGGTCTCGTACGAGACCAGCTATAGGCAGCGGGGAAGGGCTTTTTAGGCATCGTTTTCTCTATTTTAGAATCCCTTTAAAAATGTAACTTTTAACCTAATCTCTTCTCCATACTACAAACAAACCCTAGCCTCCATTCCCTTATTCATTCGCTGAGAAACGAATCCAAAATCATCATCCAAAGTTTGTTGTTCCGGTAAGTCCATAACTCCATTGATTTCAGTTTATATTTAAAGCGGCACTTCTGTAATTTGATTCGTTCTCTTTCGTTTCTAGATCGAAATCAATACCGTTTGTTTCCGGACGATCTAGACTCCCGTACCTTCGATCCCCCACCTCGTTTTCGTTAAACGGTACGCTATAAATCTCGTTTCAATCGCCGTACGGTTTCCGTTTTTAAGCTTTCATAATCTGTTCTTGGGGAAATCATTATTGCTGAATTCCTTTACTTGCTTTGATCATGATTTTACTGCATTAGGGAATTATAAATCACTCTTGTATGTTTAGTAGTTGATGGTTTAAGCAGTTAGAAATCCTTAGCTCGTTTTTATGATTTTCCCTTCGTCGTTCTTAGAACGAATGTTACTGTCAATTCCTTCTTGGGATTTCTGATTTCTTAATCAATGTTAAGAGTTATGTTTGCTTGATGATTGAAGGTTTAAGGTTGGGCAATGATTCGTTTATGATTGCTTTCAAATTGAATGTTCTGTAACTCTTTTTCCACGAAGAAGATGATACCTTGGGGGGAATTTGTTTTTGAAATAGAATAGATGGTTAACATGCTAAAATGGTTCCTCATTTATTTTGTTTAAAACATGTAAATGTGTAAAGTTATTATCAATTGGTTTGGTTTTAATAATAACTTTCGAATCTCGCTTAACTTAGAAATACGTGAATTGAGAACGTTTAATATTTTACAAACTTAAATTATAATTACTCGGGCAATCATAATTGTTTTCGAATAGTGAAAAATTGGCTAAATTACAATTTAGCCCCTAAATGTTTGTATTACTTATTTAAGTAAGTTTTTGGTTAATAGCTTTATATTTTGATTTAATTATAAGCAAAAGCAATTAAATTGATTTCGGATATCAAATTGGCTAAAGTACAGTTTAGCCCCTAATTGGCTAAAGTACAGTTTAGCCCCTAATTGGCTAAAGTACAGTTTAGTTGCTAATTGGCTAAAGTACAGTTTAGTCCCTAAATTTTTATAAACTTAAAATGATTAGATTTTTGGGTTGTAGCTTGGGTTACTTGAAATTGAAGTTATTGAGTCCTTCTTTTTAAATGGATTGCTATTATATCGAATTTTTTTATAAATATAAACTCGGGTTTATATTTGATAAACGTCTGGAGTCGGGTTAGACTTGGGTCACCCGACAAGTGTGGTTAGCTTGGTAGTTATTGGTAACTCGGCTAACCCACTATTTGGAAATTAATTATTATTTAAAGATTATTAAATAATATTTATAAATTGGATTTTAAACGAGAACTCAATAGACTTGTATTAACTGGGCTTTATTACCTATTGGGTATTTTTTTATGCTCTGACTTGTTTTATTTTGACGTGTTATTTATGCTAGTCCTATGTGGTATCTAGTACTCTCTAGAGTTAGGGTCTGTTTTTAATAATTATTTTATTTGTCGAGACCCGTCTACTTGTAATACCCCAAAATAATTAAGTATTTAATTGGACTATGTGTCCAGTTCTGATTCGCCAGGGTGGTGATATCGGAAATAATTTCCAAGAGATTAAAGGAATTCAATATCATATTCCAATTTTAAAGTTGGAATTTAAATTAAAAGGGAAAATGTCAAGAAAAGTCCTGAACTAGAGTTCAAAGACTAAAGTGGTAATTTGACCATATAAATCTCGAAATGGAAATTATTTCGCCAAGGTCCGCGAAATGTTTTATAGTATATGTGGTAAAAGTTTCGGGTCAATCGGAGACCTTTTAAAATTCGGACGCGGATACGTTTTGGGCTAAATTGCAACTTTTGAAAAGTTCAAGGGCCAAAACGTAAATTAGCAAATTAAGTCTCAAGAATAACAATTAAAAGATTATTGAAGGAAAATAATTTTTTTGGGCTAATTATTATTTAACTGAATATAAATAATACGTATAAAAGGATAATTTAACCGTTTGGTTAAATTAGAAAGTTTAAAAGAGAAATGATTTAAGTTAAAGAAATGAAGGATTAAAAGAGTACATTAACCAAGATATATATAAGAATTCCTTATGAATAAGGAAAGGGGAGAAGGATCAGATGATCCAGAGAAAAGAAAACGGCGATCATTACGATCCGTCGCCGTTTCGCCGTTTCTCGCCCAAATCACGAGTTCTTTATATCGATTTGTTCAGAATTTGATTCTCTATCATCGTCAAGCTTCAAATCGAGGTAAATTGATGATTTTTGGTATTGAAATGATTGGATTAGGGTTAATTCGTTTTTAACGAATTAAACGAATTGTAATCGCGTTTCTATTACGGTTTTTGATAGATTTGGAGTTGAAATTGTGTTAAAATGAGATAGGGGCATGTCGGAATTAAGATTAGGCACGTCGGGATCGGCCGGAGACGGATTCCGGACCGTGCGAATGCACGGTGTGCGAAGCACACGAGGTGTGCGAACGCACACCATTGTGTGCGAACGCACACAATGTGCATCGCACACTGAGTGTGCGATCGCACACTAAGGTGTGCGAGCGCACACCTATGTGTGCGAACGCACACACGGTTGTGCGAACGCACACATCTTCTTGTGCGCTCGCACAACCAACGACGAGGTTGTTTAAAGCCATTTTTCCCCGTTTCGACCTAGATTTCCGACTTTAAGTACGTCGGACATTAAAAGTGAATCACGGACCCCGAAAATAAGAGATTTGGATATCGAACATAACGAGTTCGAATAGGGTTTTGAGATATAAGAAACCCGAGTTTAAGAATCGATGAATGAGGGATATATCAAATATCTTGATTAGGTATTAAAGTACAATTAAAGTTAAGAATCGTATTTGAAATACGATTATATTAACCTAAGTTTATAACTTAGGGTTTTGAGATTAAGTCTACGTTTATGAATTAAACGTACATATGATTTGAATAGGAACTGACGTATCGACGAGCTACCATACCGATGAGCTGGAATAGCTGTGTGATCAAACGACGCATGAAGTTCATGGGATCTTTATATTATTATTATTCGGAAAGCGGTCACTGTGAGTCGCAATTTACTTTTTGCGTATTATTATAAAAGTTATTTTCTTATATTATGAGTATTGATATTAAATATCTCGTATCTATATGATTTGCTCGTATAAGCTGTTTTGTTTGATAGATTTGATTATATGAATGTTGTTGTATTCGTTGTTTTGGAGATAAGTGTCTAATGTGCGGTCCGAAGAGACCAACTACCTATTGGGTGTCAATAGGCTATATGATCATTGGTGAGTCAGTCTAGAGTACTTGACTTTATGATTAAGAATTAATATATTATGAATTTGATACGAGAGTGAACTCGGCTACGGTGTAGTCTGGAAGTCCCCGTATCTAGTGGGCTGAGCCCACCAGTGGCTGGGCCACCAGTGAGTTGGACTCACACTTTATGATTTCGATACGAGTGAGCACTCGGCTACGGTGTAGTCTGGAAGTCCCCGTATCTAGTGAGTTGGACTCACATCTTTGAAATTAATAATGTTGCTTATATCATAAATTTACATATGTAATAAGCGTGTGACGCTATATTTTGATAATACTATAAGTAACTTGCAAACTCACTCAGTATTTTCCCAAATACTGACCCCTCACTCTGATGTTTGCAGGTAGGCAGAGTCGGATCAGACAAACCATCTCCACTGTGCCAGAAGTCAGTGGACTTGCACAAGTATGAGTTTCTAAAGCTGCAGTAGTCAGTAGGTGTCAGTACTAGATAAACTTTTTGACTTCAAACAGTATTTTTATATTGTAAACTTTAATATGATATTTTAATATCTATAAGTGTATTATCCGAAAGGGTTTTCCTGGAAATGTTTTAATACGTATTATGTATTATACTTTTATTTGCGAAAAATTATTAGTGGTTTTAGGCTTGCTACGGGTTTTGGAGCTACCACTCCCATTCCCTAGCGCCGGTCTCGGCTCAATAATTTGGGTCGTGACAATTGTGGTATCAGAGCAGTTGGTCCAGTTACCTCTGCTATGATTTGTTTGTCGGTTAAGTAATCTAGGAACTACTGCAGCTATAGAGTTGAGCTTTGTCTGATCCCAGTCGTTTGTGTTAAGTGTTCTGTGATAAGAATAATAGATTGACTTGTGAAATGTTTGGTTGATTTTCGTGACACGTATATACGAGATAAATATACGTATAATTTTGTTTTTGATAAGGTGTGCTTGCATGATATGAGATTGATTTGTATGAATTGAATCGGATACATCGGTTGGCTTTGCTATCGATGTCAGACATATCCGATACATCGGTTGGCTTCGCTATCGATGTCAGGTATATAGGATACATCGGTTGGCTTCGCTATCGATGTCAGGCAGATTAGGTACATCGGTTGGCTTTGCTATCGATGTCAGACAAAAGAGTGAGAAGAAGGAATACAAAGTTATAGAAGTTGAGGAACTTTCCAGAAGCAGAGTTTAAAGGTCTAGAGAACTTACAAAACTCGAAGTTTATAACTTTTAAAAGTTATTTGTTTAACGATTCTAAAAGCATAATTGTGCCTAGACCCGTAATAGCCATTGATAATTGCCACGACATTGATAGAAATGCATCACTACATACATCAATTCATGCATTAATAGAACATGCATCATATGCATTATGTTCAGACGAAGAGGTGAGATGTGGCAACTCTTTGGGGATGAGAGAAGTCATCACCCTAGTGCACAATTTTGCTAAGATTTAAATGAAATTTTTAAATGAGTCGTTTTATTTGAAAGAGTTTTCAAAGAGTTTTGTTTTTAATGTGAGTATACCTAGACCAGAACTCTGTAAAGGAAGTAGAGTGCTCGCGAGCAAGCTGTTATCTAGACCATGAGGCGAATGAATACGTATAGTTGTGAGAACATAAGATTTGTACCTCTAGCTAATGAACTTAGCCTTGATTAGACAGACTAGTATATGACTAGGATAATAGATATGTGTTCGGATAGTAAAACATATCTGATTAACAATGTATGATATGTATGCTATGTTTTAATACTCTTGATGTTTGATTAAGTCCATGTGAGCGGAATGCTCACAAGACTTAAGTGATGATACGTAATCAAGGAAATCTAGGGAACACTGATTTTCTTGAATCCTGACAACGTAAATGCTTATAGCTATGATGATATATGTACGTAACATATACAACGCGAGTATATGTTTTCGTAAATTGCTAAGTCTACAATGAGTTAGAATACTCAGAAGACTAGCAATAAACGACGTAATCATAAGAGGTAAAAAGGGAAGGAGATACTCCTAAAGTCCAACGTACGTGGACAGCGATTAGTTGTGATGATTAGTAAGTGTTATATTTAAGGAATTTGTCAGTATTCCTTTATATAATCGCTATACTATGAACAAAGAACTGCGCGAACACGTGCTGTTGCACAGAAAGTATACGAGACGCAAGAAGAAGATCGAGGTGACAAAGGTGAATGCAACCTAGTCCAATTGGCCTGCAAAGGCTAGAAATGTGATGAAGGTCAACGGGAACCTAACACGATAAAGTGGGAATGTACAGGCATCGGGAGTGCCGCAGTACCCAACGTCATTATAAATCAGTTAGCCGTAAAAGTAACCGATATAAGGAATGGTGTGCCAATGATGAGACGATGGATATAAAGATAGTATCAACGTGAAGAAAGGAACACCTATAGAGATTGATAATGGTATACATAATATAAGACTGAAGGAGTTTGATGGATCAAGCGGTATGCTAGATCCACTAGAAAGGTAAAGTAAGATGCTCGTATACAACGAACGGATGAAGGATAAACAGTATTGTCAATCAGATGTCGATAAAAGGTTCAATCCATGAGTAGTTGCGACGAGCAATTAGAGCAGTGATAGGTCAAAGTTGTGACCTGATTTGAGAAATTCTTTCTACCATTAGTTCCGGTTAAGGATAATCGGAAAATATCAAGGTGCTTAGATCAAGAGACAAACAACAAGAACTGCAATCGGTGGATTGAGAGTTGAAACTTCCACCTTAAGATTTCGGGTATGAAGCGGAATAGTAAGTTGTTAAAGGTACAAACGTAGTGGATGTTTGAGAAGTGTTAATCCTTAAATTTTAGATTTGATTAACAAAGAGTCAAAGCGTAATGCGATCGTTATGGAAGGTTAGTAATGACCTTTAAAGGAAAAACATAGATACATGTATGAAGGATTAAGATGCACTACATAGTATTGAATGTATTTGATGTGTGATTGAAGTTTGTACATCGAAATACAAGAAAGAATGTGAAGAAGAGACTCAATATCGGAATTGAGCCATACTAAAGAAAGTAATAGCAGATAAACCGAGACAGAAGATAGAAGATGAAAGTAAAGTATGCCAAAGGTATGCAACGTGTATGATAAAGTATAAGGATGTAAAGGTAGATTATGGATAAGAAGAAACCAGTCAAGATAATTAGAGTTAAGGAAAGTACGAACAACCTGCGTATGACGCAAGGGACTCGATAAGAGTGATCGAGGAAAAGAAAAAAAGAGAAGTCATATGGAGAATTGACAAGGAGATCAGAGGAATAGAACTCTATATAGTCGCAGACATATAGAGATAAAGAAAGATAAAGAGGGCAAAGACATAGGATCGAATCCACTTACAGTTAAGATGTCAGTAAAGGTACAATAATACAATATTGATCGACGTTCAGAATACTGAAATAAGAAATGTTAGATATGCGAGACCTGATAAGGACGATATCAGCATAGGATCGGCTTTACAGATGGCCATGATGACAGTACAAATATGATAAGACGATACGTATATGACTGAGAGCACATTACATCGAGGAATTCAGATGAAGAAGGGCACAACTCTCTATTAATGATTGATGTTGTGAATATTAAACGCAAGTAGTACATGAGGTGCAAGATACGCTGAAAGGGAAAGTATAGAATGCAAGGAAAGATAATGAAGAAACCCGATAATAGCATAAATAAAGAACGCAAGAAGAACACCAAAGGATCATAGCATTTAGTCTATGAATCCTATTGGTTAACCAATGACAAGTCAAAGAAAGTTACGAAGAAGTACATCTACAATATGGACAAAAGTGGGAATATAAAATGGAGTGGAAAGATCATTAATAATAATGAGAAGTAAGCTTAACGCTACATGATAATAAAGAGAAATGATTTGGAAGCTAAAAGCCAAACTAAGATTAAGAATTGGAAGGAAGATATAGATAAGAAAGAGTTGGATTATGGCGATAAATGCTAAAAGCATCTTTGAATGTCCAAAAGACGACAAAGAAAAGAAAACATAGATGAAGCATGATAGAATGATGAATAAAAAGATCAAGCATGGAATAAGTAACGACGTCATCAGAGGACATTCTGATGTAAGTATATAAGTAGAAGAAGATTAAGATCCTCATTTAAGGATTATAAGCAAAGAAAGCTTACCAGAACATTGGTCACACGCTGTCTTATTAAAATAAGAATTCAGCGACCAATATGACGATCCTATCTGGCTGAAAACCAGATTAATGAAACAGATTGATGTAAGGTAAGAAGAGACAAGGAGTTTCAAAGAATAGTACGTCATGCTTAAAGGAAATAGATCAATGAATATGCAAACAGATAAAGAGGTATATGAGATATCAAGATGCAAGAAGAAGATTAAGTAAGCTTTACAAGAAAAGTGAAGACCTCATAAGGATACGTCCTGAGGATTCACCTCATGGATAACCATGATTTACGACGATAGCGAAAGAATCTTCATATGAAAAGTGAAGTAACGAGATAAAAGGAGATAACAAATAGTGGGATAAGTTCCTAACGCTAGTGTAAATAACAATCAGACGACGACAATAGCCATACAAGAAATACTACGTAAGTAGTGAAGCACGAGTTGTTTGAGTGTCCACATCACTCAACAAGGAACGATGATAAGATTAGACGATATTGGAGAACAAGATCAAGTCGTGACAACGACCAAATAGGGAAGATCAATGGGTTATCGAAACGAGGAAGTCTGGAGACCAGGATTATCATCCTTAGTGATAAAGTATCGCTAGAACGAATTATCATTGGATATAAGCTTTAAACTAAAAGTTTATAGTATTGAAGGTTAGATAAAGGACGAACACAAGGATTGTGTTATAGAATAAAGAAGAAAAGATCAAAGATAAGGTTGTCAGTGATAACTGATGTTAAAGTGTAAGAAGTACAGAAATTGAAATGATGATTTCATGCACCGACAAGTGTCAGTAAGACGAACACGGTATTCCTATTATGAATAAGAATTCTAGATGTAGATGGGATTAAAGTAAGAAAGGAATAAGAAAATTCGAGGACGAATTTTAATAAGGGGGGAAGAATGTAATACCCCAAAATAATTAAGTATTTAATTGGACTATGTGTCCAGTTCTGATTCGCCAGGGTGGTGATATCGGAAATAATTTCCAAGAGATTAAAGGAATTCAATATCATATTCCAATTTTAAAGTTGGAATTTAAATTAAAAGGGAAAATGTCAAGAAAAGTCCTGAACTAGAGTTCAAGGACTAAAGTGGTAATTTGACCATATAAATCTCGAAATGGAAATTATTTCGCCAAGGTCCGCGAAATGTTTTATAGTATATGTGGTAAAAGTTTCGGGTCAATCGGAGACCTTTTAAAATTCGGACGCGGATACGTTTTGGGCTAAATTGCAACTTTTGAAAAGTTCAAGGGCCAAAACGTAAATTAGCAAATTAAGTCTCAAGAATAACAATTAAAAGATTATTGAAGGAAAATAATTTTTTTGGGCTAATTATTATTTAACTGAATATAAATAATACGTATAAAAGGATAATTTAACCGTTTGGTTAAATTAGAAAGTTTAAAAGAGAAATGATTTAAGTTAAAGAAATGAAGGATTAAAAGAGTACATTAACCAAGATATATATAAGAATTCCTTATGAATAAGGAAAGGGGAGAAGGATCAGATGATCCAGAGAAAAGAAAACGGCGATCATTACGATCCGTCGCCGTTTCGCCGTTTCTCGCCCAAATCACGAGTTCTTTATATCGATTTGTTCAGAATTTGATTCTCTATCATCGTCAAGCTTCAAATCGAGGTAAATTGATGATTTTTGGTATTGAAATGATTGGATTAGAGTTAATTCGTTTTTAACGAATTAAACGAATTGTAATCGCGTTTCTATTACGGTTTTTGATAGATTTGGAGTTGAAATTGTGTTAAAATGAGATAGGGGCATGTCGGAATTAAGATTAGGCACGTCGGGATCGGCCGGAGACGGATTCCGGACCGTGCGAATGCACGGTGTGCGAACGCACACAATGTGCATCGCACACTGAGTGTGCGATCGCACACTAAGGTGTGCGAGCGCACACCTATGTGTGCGAACGCACACACGGTTGTGCGAACGCACACATCTTCTTGTGCGCTCGCACAACCAACGACGAGGTTGTTTAAAGCCATTTTGCCCCGTTTCGACCTAGATTTCCGACTTTAAGTACGTCGGACATTAAAAGTGAATCACGGACCCCGAAAATAAGAGATTTGGATATCGAACATAACGAGTTCGAATAGGGTTTTGAGATATAAGAAACCCGAGTTTAAGAATCGATGAATGAGGGATATATCAAATATCTTGATTAGGTATTAAAGTACGATTAAAGTTAAGAATCGTATTTGAAATACGATTATATTAACCTAAGTTTATAACTTAGGGTTTTGAGATTAAGTCTACGTTTATGAATTAAACGTACATATGATTTGAATAGGAACTGACGTATCGACGAGCTACCATACCGATGAGCTGGAATAGCTGTGTGATCAAACGACGCATGAAGTTCATGGGATCTTTATATTATTATTATTCGGAAAGCGGTCACTGTGAGTGACAATTTACTTTTTGCGTATTATTATAAAAGTTATTTTCTTATATTATGAGTATTGATATTAAATATCTCGTATCTATATGATTTGCTCGTATAAGCTGTTTTGTTTGATAGATTTGATTATATGAATGTTGTTGTATTCGTTGTTTTGGAGATAAGTGTCTAATGTGCGGTCCGAAGAGACCAACTACCTATTGGGTGTCAATAGGCTATATGATCATTGGTGAGTCAGTCTAGAGTACTTGACTTTATGATTAAGAATTAATATATTATGAATTTGATACGAGAGTGAACTCGGCTACGGTGTAGTCTGGAAGTCCCCGTATCTAGTGGGCTGAGCCCACCAGTGGCTGGGCCACCAGTGAGTTGGACTCACACTTTATGATTTCGATACGAGTGAGCACTCGGCTACGGTGTAGTCTGGAAGTCCCCGTATCTAGTGAGTTGGACTCACATCTTTGAAATTAATAATGTTGCTTATATCATAAATTTACATATGTAATAAGCGTGTGACGCTATATTTTGATAATACTATAAGTAACTTGCAAACTCACTCAGTATTTTCCCAAATACTGACCCCTCACTCTGATGTTTGCAGGTAGGCAGAGTCGGATCAGACAAACCATCTCCACTGTGCCAGAAGTCAGTGGACTTGCACAAGTATGAGTTTCTAAAGCTGCAGTAGTCAGTAGGTGTCAGTACTAGATAAACTTTTTGACTTCAAACAGTATTTTTATATTGTAAACTTTAATATGATATTTTAATATCTATAAGTGTATTATCCGAAAGGGTTTTCCTGGAAATGTTTTAATACGTATTATGTATTATACTTTTATTTGCGAAAAATTATTAGTGGTTTTAGGCTTGCTACGGGTTTTGGAGCTACCACTCCCATTCCCTAGCGCCGGTCTCGGCTCAATAATTTGGGTCGTGACACTACTCTTCGCGCTTCAGAGGCGAACCAGGATTAGTGCTTGCCGGTTATCACGTGGATTAGCAAGCTGTGAGTTTGTACTTACTATTTACCGCTTTATTAAGTAAACTGTTATTTTAATATTAAATATATATACTGTACGTATATTTCGAACTGTTTTTATATTATGGGTCTTAGTTGGAACATGCTACCTAATGGGCATCATTAGGACTGCGTGCGCACCGGTAATGATCTGGGTAAGGTATTTATGGAACTGTGGTAACTCAGTGTGAGCGTAGCTCTCGGGAACAAATAGAGTAACTCGGTGTATCACAGCTCTCGGGACTCTGGATATGGTAAAGTGTGGTCGGTGGTAATTCGGTGTAGCTCAGCTCTCGGGACCAGGCCTATTGGATTATGTTTATTATTTAGAATTTTGGATTAGGGTTCCAACTATTATTCGTAATATCGTTATTAAATGTTCTAAACGGTTTTAATGATTTTCCACTTAATAAATGTAGATAGTGGTATAAACTCATCTCTGTATATCTGACCCAGTTGTTTTCCCAATTTTTCCAGGGTTATGATTTGAGAGAGTCGCTGATCTCCGTTTGTTTACTTTCTCGGAGGTTTTTATTATTTTGATAAACTGTAAAACTGTTTTATTCTTAGACCGCAGTAGTAACTAGACGTCTTTAATTTATTCTAGTTGTTCTCAGATTGGTCTGACTGAATTATTATTGCTCTGGCATGTTATATGATTATTCCGGATTATTTATGTTATGCCTACTTAATACCATTATTGGAAAGCATGTTATTTTAAATGTTGAATATTATAACTGCTAGTTTTAGGCTGAAGTCTCGGTTGCCCCCGAGCATTGGTTTTCTGCAGGTTTATGTGTTTGTATGTTATTTGAAAGGCTAGCTACAGGTTTTGGTACTACATTACCCATACCCTAGCGCCGGTCACGATTCATGAAAATGGGTCGTGACAAACTTGGTATCAGAGCTTTGGTTTCAAACCGAGGCCATTTGCATGCTATCTGTTTACTCTGTTAAGTATGGTTGTGTCTTAGGAACTACTGCGGATATAGGTTTCTGTCATGTCTTTAAAAATGTCATCTTTTGATTTTTAAAACATTCTGCCTACACCAATAGGATTGCGTCGAGTCAGTCGTTATATGTTGATTTGATGCTGTAAATTGTTAATGTTATTTCACTTGGGTGAATATTTTATTGCTGTTGATTTCTCGGGAATTCCTAATCGTTACTTGTTTGTTTCATACTTGGGTATGAATTATGTGTTATTTAAATTGTTTTTTCAATCCTTAGGATATGGACAACGTTGTTCGTACTCGTGCTCGTGCTGCGGCAGAGCAAGAAACAAATCAAAACGTTTAAAACGTTACGAAACTAATCCAAATGTTTTAAACGTTATGAAACCAATCCAAACGTTTAAAACGTTATCAAACAAATCCAAACGTTTCCCATTTTTAGTAATTTAAGCCAAATGTTTACCAACGTTACGAAACAAAACCAAACGTTTCACCTTATTATCGATTTAGCAAATCGTTAAAAATAGTACGAAACCAATCCAACCTTTTAAAACATTACGAAACAAATCCAAAAGTTTCACCTTTTTAGCGATTTATGCCAAACGTTTAAAACGTTACGAAACCAATCCAAAGGTTTAAAACATTACGAAACAAATCCAAACATTTCCCATTTTTAGCGATTTAAGCCAAATGTTTAAAACGTTAAGAAACAAATCCAAACGTTTCACATTTTAAGCGATTTGAGCCAAATATTTAAAACGTTATAAAACCAATCCAAACATTTAAAACGAATCCAAACGTTTCACCTTTTTAACGATTTAAGCCAAAAGTTTACAAAAATTTCAAAACAAATCCATACGTTTCACATTTTTAGCGTTTTAAGCCAAACATTTAAAACATTACAAAACCAATCCAAATGTTTAAAAGGTTACGAAATAAATCCAACCGTTTCACCTTTTTAGCGATTTAGGCCAAATGTTAAAAACGTTTCGAAACAAATCCAAACGTTTCCCCTTTTTAGCGTTTTAAGCCAAACGTTTACAAATGTTACGAAACAAAACGTTTCACCTTTTTAGCGATTTAAGCCAAACATTTAAAAAGTTACGAAACCAATCCAAATGTTTAAAACGTTAGGAAACAAATCCAAACGTTTCACCTTTTTAGCGATTTAAGCCAAACGCTTAAAACGTTACGAAACCATTCCAAACGTATAAAACGTTACGAAACAATCCAAACGTTAAAAAGGTTACGAAACAAATCTAAACGTTTTCCCTTTTTAACAAATTAAGCCAAACATTTACAATCATTACGAAACAAATACAAACATTTCACTTTTTTAGCGATTTAAGCCAAACGTTACGAAACAAAACCAAATGTTTCACCTTTTTAGTGATTTAAGCAAAACATATAAAACGTTACAAAACCAATCCAAATGTTTACAAACGTTACGAAACAAAACCAAACGTTTCACCTTTTTAGCGATTTAAGCCAAACGTTTACAAACGTTCTGAAACAAATCCAAATGTTTCACCTTTTTATAGATTTAAGCCTAACGTTTTCAACTTTACAAAAACAATCCAAACGTCTAAAACGTTATTAAACAAATCCAAACATTTAAAATGTTACGAAAGAAATCCAAACGTTTCACCTTTTTAGCGTTTTAAGCCAAATGTATACAAACGTTACGAAACAAATTCGAACGTTTAAAACGTTACGAAACAAATCCAAACGTTTCACCTTTTTAGCGATTTAAGCCAAACGTTTAAAATATTACTAAACCAATCCAAACGTTTAAAACGTTACGAAACCAATTCAAACGTTTAAAACGTTAAGAAACAAATCCAAACGTTTTACCTTTTTAGCGATACAAGCCAAACGTTTAAAACGTTACGAAACCAATCCAAACGTTTAAAACGTTACGCAACAAATCCAAACGTTTCACCATTTTAGCAATTTAAGCCAAACATTTACAAACGTTACGAAACAAATCCACATATTTCACCTTTTTAGCGATTTAAGCCAAACATTTAAAACGTTACAAAACCAATCCAAACGTTTAAAAGGTTACGAAACAAATCCAACGGTTTCACCTTTTTAGCGGTATAAGCCAAATGTTTACAAACGTTACAAAACAAATCCAAATGTTTCACTGTTTTAGAGAATTAAGCCAAACGTTTACAAACGTTACGAAACAAAACCAAACATTTAAGATTTTTAGCGATATAAGCCAAACATTTAAAACGTTATGAAACCAATCCAAACGTTTAAAACGTTAAAAAACAAATCCAAACGTTTCCCCTTTTTAGCGATTTAAGCCAAACGTTTATAACCTTACGAAACCATCCACATGTTTAAAACGTTAAGAAACCAATCCAAACGTTTAGAACTTTATGAAATAAATCCAAACGTTTCACCTTTTTAGCGATTTAAGCGAAACGTTTACAAACATTACGAAACAAATCCAAACGGTTCACCTTTTTAGCGATTTAAGCCAAACGTTACGAAACAAAACCAAACGTTTCACTTTTTTGGCGATTGAAGCCAAACATTTAAAATGTTACGAAACCAATCCGAACGTTTACAAACGTTACAAAACTAAACCAAACGTTTCACCTTTTTAATGATTTAAGCCAAACGTTTACAAACGTTACGAAACAAATCCAAACGTTTCACCTTTTTAGCAATTTAAGCCAAACGTTTAAAACGTTACGAAACAAATCCAAACGTGAAAAATGTTACGAAACAAATCCAAACGTTTCCCCTTTTTAGAGATTTGAGCCAGATGTTTATAAACGTTACGAAACAAATCAAAACGTTTCACCTTTTTAGCAATTTAAGCCAAACATTTACAAACGTTACGAAACCAATCCAAACGTTTCACCTTATTAATGATTTATGCCAAACGTTAAAAAACAAATCCAAATGTTTCACCTTTTTAGCGATTTATGCCAAACATTTTCACCGTTACAAAACCAATCCAAACGTTTAAGACATTACAAACAAATTCAAACGTTTCACCTTTTTAGCGATTTAAGCCAAACTTTTACAAACGTTACGAAACAAATCCAAACGTTTTACCTTTTTAGTGATTGAAGCCAAACGTTTACTAACGTTACAAAACAAAACCAAACGTTTCACCTTTTTAGCGATTTAAGCCCAACGTTTCACCTTTTTATCGATTGAAGCCAAACGTTTACAAACGTTTCGAAACAAATCCTAACGTTTCAAATTGTTAGCGATTTAAGTCAAACGTTTACAAACATTACAAAAAAATCAAAACGTTTCGCCTTTTTAGCGGTTTAAGCCAAACGTTTAAAATGTTACGAAATCAATCCAAACGTTTAAAACGTTTCGATACAAATTCAAACGTTTCCCATTTTTTAGGGATTTAAGCCAGACGTTTACAAACGTTATGAAACAAAACAAAACGTTCCACATTTTTAGCAATTTAAGTCAAACGTTTACAAACGTTACGAAAAAAATCCAAACTTTTCGCCTTTTAAGCAAAACGTTTACGAACGTTACAAAAAACTCCAAGCGTTTCCCCTTTTTAGAAATTTAAGCCAAACCTTTACAAACGTTACGAAACAAAACCAAACGTTCCACCATTTTAGCTATATAAGCAAAACGTTTACAAACGTTGAAACAAATCCAAACGTTTCACCTTTTTAGCGATTTATGCCAATCGTTTATAAACATTACGAAACAAATCCAAAGGTTTCACCTTTTTTAGTGATTTAAGCCAAACGTTCACAAATATTACCAAACAAATCTAAACGTTTCCCATTTTTAGCGATTTAAGTCAAAAATTTACAAAAGCTATGAAATAAAAGATAAACGTTTGAACATTTTAGCGATTTAAAAAAGATTAAAACGTTACAAAACCAACCCAAACGTTTAAAACGTTACGAAAAAGATCCAGATATTTAAAATGTTATGGAACAAATCAAAATGTTTAAAACGTTACGAATCAAATGCAAACGCTTCATCAGTTTAGTGATTTAAGCCAAAAGTGTAAACCGATACGAAACTATCCAAACGTTTAAAACGTTATGAAACCAATCCAAACGTTTAAAACGTTGCGAAACAAATCCAAACGTTTCCTCTTTTTAGCGATTTAAGCGAAACGTTTAAAACGTTACAAAACCGACCCAAACGTTTTACCTTTTTACCGATTTAAGCCAAACGTTTACAAACAGTACTAAACAAATCCAAACGATTCACCTCTTTAGCTATTTAAACCAAACATTTAAAACGTTACAAAACCAATCCAAATATTTAAACTGTTACAAAACCAATCCAAACGTTTAAGACGTTACAAAACAAATCCAAACGTTTCATGTTTTTTGCGATTTAAGCCAAACATTAGAAACATTATGAAACAAACCCAAACGCTTCGCATTTTTAGCGATTTAAGCCAAACACTTACAGACGTTACGAAATCCAAACATTTAAAACATTACGAAACAAATCCAAACGTTTCAATCGCTAAAAACGTTACAAAACAAAACCAAACGGAAATAATCCAAACACTTAAAACGTTACGAAACAAAACAAAACGTTTACAGATATTACGAAACAAATCCAAACGTTTCACCTTTTTAGCAATTTAAGCCAAACGTTTACAAACGTTACGAAACCAATCCAAATGTTTCACATTTTTAGCGATTTAAGCTTAACGTTTGCAAACATTAAGAAACAAATCCAAACATTTCACCTTTTTAGCGATTTAAGCCAAACGTTGACAAACGTTACAAAACAAATTCAAATGTTTCACCTTTTTAGCGATTTAACCCAAACGTTTAAAACGTTACGAAACAAAACCAAACGTTTCACCTTTTTATCTATTTAAACCAAACATTTACAAACGTTATGAAACAAATCCAAACATTTCGGTTAAATCGCTAAAAAGGTGAAATGTTTCACCTTTTTAGCGATTTAATCCAAACGTTTACAAACTATACGAAACAAAACCAAGCGTTTCACAATTTTAGCGATTTAAGCCAAACGTTTTCAAAATTTACAAAATAAATCCAAACGTTTCCTCTTTTTAGCGATTTAAGCCAAACGTTTAAAACTTCATGAAACCAATCCAAACGTTTAAAACGTTACGAAAAAAATCCAAACGTTTAACTTTTTTAGCGCTTTAAGCCAAACTTTTACAAACGTTACGAAAAAATCCAAATGTTTTACATTTTTTGCGATTTAAGCCAAACCTTTACAAACGTTAAGAAACAAATTAAAATGTTTCCCCTTTTTAGCGATTTAAGCCAAACATTAACAAACGATACGCAACAAAAGCAAATGTTTCAAATTTTTAACCATTTAAGCCAAATCTTTTCAAACGATAGGAAACAAATCTTTTCAAACGATAGGAAACAAATCCAAACGTTTCACCTTTTTAACTATTTAAGCCAAACGTTTACAAACATTACAAAACAAATCCAAACGTTACACTTTTTTAGCAATTTAAGCCAAATGTTTACAAACATTACGAAACAAAACAAAACTTTCCCCCTTTTTCGCGATTTAAGCCAAACGTTTAGAAACGTTAGGAAACAAATCCAAACGTTTCACCTTTTTAGCGATTTAAGGCAAATGTTTACAAACGTTACGAAACAAATCCAAACGTTTAAAATGTTACAAAACCAATCCAAACATTTATAAATGTTACGAAACAAATCCAAACGTTTCAGCTTTTAAGCAGTTTAAGCCAAACGTTTAAAAACATTACGAAACAAAACCAAATGTTTCACCTTTTTAGAGATTTAAGACAAACGTTTAAAATGCTTTAAAACCAACTAAACTTAAAACGTTAGGAAGCAAACCCAAACGTATCATCTTTTTAGCGATTTAAGCCAAACATTTAATACGTTATTAAACCAATCCATATTTTTAAAATATTACGAAACAAATCGAAACGTTTCACGTTTTTAGCGAATTAAGCCAAACTTTTAAAAACATTACGAAACAAAACCAAACGTTTCACCTTTTTAGCGATTTAAGCCAAACTTTGAAAACGTTACGAAACAAATTGAAACGTTTACAAACGTTATGAAACCAATCCAAATGTTTGGATTTGTTTCGTAATGTTTTAAACATTTGGATTTGTTTCATAACATTTTAAACGTTTGGATTGTTAAGATTTATTTCTTAACGTTATAAACTTTTGGCTTAAATCGCTAAAAAGGGGAAATGTTTGGATATATTTCGTAACGTTTGCAAATGTTTGGACGGTTTCGTAACGTTTTAAACGTTTGGCTTAAATCACTAAAAAGGGTAAACATTTGGATTTGTTTCGAAACGTTTGTAAACGTTTGGCTTAAATCGCTAAAAGGGGAAACGTTTGGATTTGTTTCGTACATTTGTAAATGTTAGGCTTAAAATAGCTAAAAAGGTGAAATATTTGGATTTGTTTCGTAACGTTTTAAACGTTTGGATTAGTTTCGTAACGTTTAAAATGTTTAGCTTAAATAGATAAAAAGGGGGAACGTTTGGATTTGTTTCGTATGGTTTTAAACGTTTGGATTGGTTTTGTAACATTTTAAATGTTTGGCTAAAATCGCTAAAAAGGGGAAACGTTAGGATTAATTTCGTAACGTTTTAAACGTTTAGCTTCAATCGCTAAAAAGGTGAAACCTTTGGATTTCTTTCGTAAGGTTTGTAAACGTTTGGCTTAAATCGGTAAAAAGGGAAGACGTTTGGATTTGTTTCTTAACGTTTGTAAACATTTGGCTTAAATCGCTAAATAGGGGAAATGTTTGGATTTGTTTCGTAACGTTTGTAAACCTCTGGCTTAAATTGCTATAAAGGGGAAACGTTTGGATTTGTTTCGTAACGTTTGTAAGCGTTTGGCTTAAATCGGTAAGAAGGGGAAACATTTGGATTTGTTACGTAACTTTTTAAACGTTTGGATTGGTTTTGTAACGTTTTAAACGTTAGGATTTATTTCGTATTATTTTAAACATTTAGATTTGTTTCGTAACGCTTAAACGTTTGGCTTTAATTGCTAAAAAGGTTAAACGTTTGGTTTTGTTTTGTAACGTTTGTAAACGTTTGGCTTAAATCGCTAAAAATGTGAAATGTTTGGATTTGTTTGGTAACGTTTTAAACGTTTGGATTGGTTTAATAACGTTTACAAATGTTACGAAAGAAATCCAAACGTTTCACCTTTTTAGAGATTTAAACCAAAGGTTTCCAAACGTTACGAAAAAGGTGAAACGTTTGGATTTATTTCATAACATTTTTCACGTATGGATTTGTTTCGTAACATTTTAAACGTTTGGATTTGTTTTGTAACGTTTTAAACGTTTGGATTTGTTTCGTAACGTTTTAAACGTTTGGATTTATTTTGTAATGTTTTAAACGTTTGGATTTGTTTCGCAACTTTTTAAACATTAGGATTTGTTTCGTTGTGTTTTAAACGTTTGGATTAAATTGCTAAAAAGGTAAAACGTTTGGATTTGTTTCGTAACGTTTGTAAACATGTGGATTAAATCCCTAAAAATGTGAAACGTTTGGATGGTTTTGTAACGTTTTAAATGTTTCTCTTAAATCGCTAAAAAGGTAAAAGATTTGGATTTGTTTCGTAACATTTTAAACGTTTGGATTGGTTTCGTAACGTTTTAAAATTTTGGCTTAAATTTCTAAAAAAAGGTGAAACGCTAAAAAGGTGAAACTTTCGGTTTTTTTCGTAACATTTGTAAACGTTTGGCTTAAATCGCTAAAAAGGTGAAACGTTTGAATTTGTTTCGTAACGTTTGTAAACGTTACGCTTAAATAGCTAAAAAAGTGAAATGTTTGGCTTAAATCGCTAAAAAGGGGAAACGTTTGGATTTGTTTCGTAACTATTGTAAATGTTTGGTTTAAATCGCTAAAATGTGAAACGTTTGGATTTGTTTCGTAACGTTTGTAAAGGTTGGCTTAAATCGCTAAAAAGGAGAAACGTTTGGATTTTTTTTGTAACGGTTGTAATCATTTTGCTTAAATTGCTAAAAGGTGAAATATTTGGAATTGTTTCGTAAAGTTTTAAACGTTTGGATTAGTTTCGTAATGTTTTAAATGTTTGGCTTAAATTGCTAAAAAGGGAAAACGTTTGGATTTGTTTTGTATGGTTTTAAACGTTTGGATTGGTTTTGTAACATTTTAAATGTTTGGCTTAAATCGCTAAAAAGGGGAAACGTTTGTATTAATTTCGTAACGTTTTAAACGTTTGGCTTCAATCGCTAAAAAGGTGAAACCTTTGGATTTCTTTCGTAAGATTTGTAAACGTTTGGCTTAAATCGCTAAAAACGTGAAACGTTTTGTTTTTTTGTAACGTTATAAACTTTTGGGTTAAATCAGTAAAAAGGGGAGACGTTTGGATTTGTTTCTTAACATTTGTAAACATTTGACTTAAATCGCTAAAAAGGTGAAACGTTTGGATTTGTTTTGTAACGTTTGTAAATCTCTTGCTTAAATAGCTATAAAGGTGAAACGTTTGGATTTGTTTCGTAGCGTTTGTAAGCGTTTGGCTTAAGTCGCTAAGAAGGGGAAACATTTAGATTTGTTACGTAACGGTTTAAACGTTTGGATTGATTTTGTAATGTTTCAAACGTTAGGATTTTTTTCATAACGTTTTAATCATTTAGATTTGTTTCGTTACGTTTTAAACATTTGACTTAAATCAATAAAACGATGAAACGTTTGTTTTTATCTTGTAATGTTTGTAAACGTTTGGCTTAAATCGCTAAAAACGTGAATCATTTAAATTTGTTTCGTAATGTTATAAACGTTTGGATTGGTTTCATAATGTTTAAAAACGTTACGAAAGAAATCAAAACGTTTCACCTTTTTAGCGATTTAAACTAGAGGTTTCCAAATGTTACGAAAAAGGTGAAACGTTTGGATTTGTTTCGTAACGTTTTAAACGCTTGGATTTGTTTCGTAACGTTTTAAACGTTTAGATTTGTTTCGTAACGTTTTAAACGTTTGGATTTGTTTCGTAATGTTTCAAACGTTTGGATTTGTTTCGTAAGTTTTTAAACATCTGGATTTGTTTCGTTGTGTTTTAAACGTTCGGATTAAATTGCTAAAAAGGTAAAACGTGAGGATTTGTTTCGTAACGTTTATTAACCTATGGATTAAATCGCTAAAAATGTGAAACGTTTGGATTGGTTTTGTAACGTTTTAAATGTTTTGCTTAAATCGCTAAAAAGGTGAAACGTTTGGATTTGCTTCGTATAATTTTAAACGTTTGGATTGGTTTCGTAACGTTTTAAAAATTTGGCTTAAATTGCTAAAAGGTGAAACGTTCGGTTTTGTTCCGTAACATTTGTAAACGTTTGACTTAAATCGCCAAAAAGGTAAAACGTTTGAATTTGTTTCGTAACATTTGTAAACATTTAACTTAAATAGCTAAAAAAGTGAAACGCTTGGATTTGTTTCGTAAAGTTTTAAACGTTTGGATTGCTTTTGTAACGTTTATGACATTACGAAACAAATCCAAACGTTTAAAACTTTACGAAACAAATCCAAACGTTTAAAACGTTACGAAACAAATCCAAACGTTTGAAACGTTACGAAACAAATCCAAACGTTTAAAATGTTACGAAACCAATCCAAACGTTTCACCTTTTTAGCGATTTAAGGCAAACGTTTACAAACTGTCACGGCCCAATTTCATGAATCGCGACCCGCTAGGGTATGGGTAGTGTAGTACTAAAACCCGTAGCTAGCCTTTCAATTAACATATTGTTTACACCGGCCCAGGAAATTGTCGGGTAATGTTTCATATGGGTTTATTAGGGATTCAGGCCCAATGAAAAGCCTTTTATTATTGCTTTTTCTATTTATTAGGAATTTGTAGCTCATTAGGAGTAATTTTCTATTAGAGTTTTAGTCCTAGTTGAATTAGGAGTCTTGATTATGAGGAGCTATAAATAGCTCAGAGCTTCATTATTTATGTATCAACAAATCAATCAATCAAAAACCAAGCCCAGTGCTTTTTATCTCGCAATCTCCGGATTGTTTTAATTTAGGAGTAGTTTTCGGTATTAATCTCGCCTGAGCTCATAGCTCCCAGATTATTACTTTTAGATCACGTGGTTAAGTGTTTTTAACCAAACAAGCCCTGTGAATATCTACATAGGTTCGTTAAAGTATCAAACCTCAAACCGATCCCGATTATAAATTCAAAGATTCGAGTCCGGAATATTTCCAGGCGAACATCTTTTGGCGACTCCACTGGGGATCAGTTTATGGTTAGCACAAAAACGGACTTTAAGGACGATTCCAGGCACGCTCGGTCTATACGCCGACAACAATTAAAGGAAGCTGACATAGTAGACGAGTCTTATTCGGATAGATCTGAAACCATGGCCAAGGACAAACAGGTGAACCAATCAAACAAGGTGCCGAATACAACGGATACCGAGGGGAACCTGTCTAAGGACAAGAATGACGACGCGAACGATGATACGATGGATTACTCACGTCAGCTTCCTCCTTCTCGCCCATCTTTATCACAGGCCGATTTCTCGGCCATGAGGGGCGAGATAGCACAAGAGAACAAGCAGATGTTCGATGGTGCTATGCATCAGATGTCCGAAGTAATGAGGAACATCATGGCCGACCAGACATCGGTCCAAAGGCAGATCCAAGGAAACCTGGACGGCCTCAACAAGGCGATGGAAAACCTGGGGCGATTATTTTCCGGGCAATCCACTGCCGATCAGGGTTACAGAAGGGCCGAACAGAACCAAACACTGAACCGTTTTGGTCATCCAGGTGGTTCGGCCGAACAACAACCCAACAAGATGGGATATACATATGGTTCCGTCAAACTCTTGACAAGGAATGAGGCCGAATTCGCAGGAAGGGCCGATGACCCAGGTGCGAGCTCTTCAAATCCTCAAGGCGAAACCAGACCACAAGGAGCAGCTACTGGAGCCAACACCCAAGAGTCTAACATAGGCGAGCGAACATTCTCAGAAGGGGGTGACCCAAATATATATAACCAAGGGCAGCTCGTAGACATGCTAGAAAGACTCGAGGTAGACTTGAGACCTATGCCTCGACCATCGTACATGAAGCCGTGTCCAGACTGGATCGACAAGTTATACCCTTTCCCGAGGGGTTATAAAGTGCCTGAGTTCAGTCTATTTTACGGCGAGGAGAAGGGGCAATCGACGGTCGAACATGTCGCCTGATTCTCGGCTCAGTGTGGCGAAGCGGCGGCTCACGATTTTTGGAAGATCCGGCTGTTCGCCAGCTCTTTGACAAAGATGGCGTTCACATGGTATTCCAGACTTTTGCCGAATTCAGTGGATACATGTAAAGACCTCGAGATCCTTTTCCATGAGGAATTTAATAGGGCACCACCTGACGTCACCCTGGCCGACCTCGCCCGTATCTCGCAGCTACCGAGCGAATCGGCAGAGAAGTATATCGGCCGGTTCAAAAACCTCAGAACTAGATGCTCCACCAAAATGTCTGAGGCCGATTGCGTCCCGATGGTGGTGAGAGGCATGAGCTTCGCCATGAGGGAGCACTTCGAGGGCCATAGGTTTCGTGACTTGTTCGAACTAACGAACAGGGTGACGAGCTACGAGAGACTCCTCCAGGAAAAAGAGCAAAGGAGGGGCGCATCTAAGGAAACCTACTACAAGGACCAGCTAGACGTAGCCGTTGTGTCCGACAGCGAGGATAGTGGTTCCGAAGATGAAGTCAACATGGCCGAATTTTTAGGAACAAAGCCTCTGGAATGTTCGGCCTTGAGGAAGCCTGGTTTTGTTAAGAAAAATAAAACCGCGGTGGTACAGAAGGAGTACTCGTTCGATCTAACCAAAGCCGACGACATATTTGATGCATTATTTAATGATGGACAGATCGCCCTAAGCGAGGGACACGTAATCCCGCCATCAGAGGAACTGATCGGCAAGGATTATTGCAAGTATCACAACTCGTGGAGACACAGCACGAACAACTGTGTAAACTTCAGAAATGTGATCCAGAAGGCGATCAACGAGGGAAAACTTCTTTTTCCAACAAAGAAAGAGGCCGATGTCAAATACGTTTCTATTAACACCGTTCGGCCCCACTTTGATAGCTTCCTAGAGCAAGGCAAATACAAAGCAAGTGGAACCCTAGAAGGCCCAAGCCTAGAATGGAGACCGATGGTTCAAAGTGGCGAGGAGAAAGAGGACGGCCGCAGAAACAGAAGAGGAAGCGCCACAGCTCGCCCACTACAGGTATGACTTTCCCATCATCATGTAGTACGTGTTTTAAGGTCAAGAGAGGCGAGAACACGAGGGAACACCCCAAGACCTTTAAACCAAAATCGCCTACGGAGCAGTGGCAGAGGCATGAGCCACAGCGGAGGTCTAGCACTAACATATTCAGAAGGATATTTCGGCCAACGGAGGAGACCCCTCGTATGACGAAAACCCAGAAGAGGCAAATGCAAAGGCTGCGACAAGAGTCGCGAGCGAATCACGGGGCAGAAACGACTCTTAAAGAAAAGCAAGGAAATAGACCTGTAGTCGAGAGATTGGGGGCAAGAACCCAGGCTGATATGGATACCAAATCTCCTGAACGGCGAAATACCAAGGTCAGGAAGATATGGGTACCTAAGTGTGAGAAACGAGTGGGTGATTTGGCCGACACAACAACGGTTCACAAGGATGACAAAGATTCCAACGGCAAACCGTCTTACAAGGACGTACTCGTATCGCACCAGGGTGGCCAGTTGAAAGCGAGATTGCCCAAAGACCGCGAGGTCATTGTTTCGCACAAGAAGGGAGTGTTAAAAGCTTGGGTCCCGGTGGTAAGGGACGAATATGGAGTAAAGGTGGTCACACTCCCCGACTCATACAGAAGTAAGCCTGGACAGAAGGCGACGTTGGAAGGTGATGTAATCATTCCAGAAGGAGACAGCGCCGACAGTACGGCGGTAGTATCTCTTAGCAAACCTCCAGCGAGGATGACAAGGCACATTCGGCCACTGTACATCAAGGCTGATTTGAACGGGGTATCAATTAACAGGGTCCTTATCGATAACGGGGCTGGCGTTAACATACTACCGACGAAAATGCTCAAAATACTGGGCATAACGCGGGATCAGCTTGACCCGACCGATGTTTACATAAATGACTTCGCAGGAGGCGAAACGCCGGCCGAGGGGTACATCACCCTCCGAATCAAGGTAGGGCGAGTAGAAACCGAAGAAGGGTTTTTCGTGGTTAATGCCCGGAGCAACTACAACATCTTACTCGGCCGAGATTGGATACACTCCAACTTGTGTATACCATCAACCATGCATCAAATGCTCTTCATATGGCGAGACGACAGCGAGGCCGAAGTTGTGCAGGGAGACCCCAACCCCTTCGGCGAAGACCATAACGTGCTTGAAGCACGTTTATATGACGAGGAAGTGCGCAATATACAATCCCTTAGTTCAAAAGGGGAGACAAGCGTTCCTCGCCTACTTGTAAACTCTGATCGGCCAGTATCAGTGACCCTCGGGGGCAAAGGCCGATCCACCATCCTCAAAAGTTCACAATGATAGCACGACATAAGGAATTGAAGGAAAAGATCAGGCAATTAGCCTCGCTGTACGATATTACATCGGCCGAATGCATCTACGAGGACCAAGATCAGGATCCAACAGGATCGCTGAGAGTCGGGGACATACAATTGGCAACAGGAAAACTGGAAGATGATCCCGCTCAAGTACAAGACGACCTCCTTGAAGTGAATTTGGGAACAGATGAATCGCCTAAGCCTATATACGTCAACGCAGGACTAGACGAGGGGCTCAGAGGGTAGCTGATTGCCTTACTCATTGAGTTTCACGATTGTTTTGCCTTGTCGTATGATGAAATGCCCGGTCTAGATCCTGATATCGCCGAGCATAAGCTTCCATTGAAAAGTGGGTTTCAGCCATTTCGGCAACCTGCCCGGCGAATGTCCAGGGAAGTGGATACCCTCATCCAGGACGAAATCAAGCGGCTGGAAGATGCTAAGTTTATCCGGGAAGCTCAGTACACCGAATGGCTTTCTAACATCATACCACTGATGAAGAAAAACGGGAAGCTAAGAGTATGCGTGGATTTTTGAAACCTCAACCTGGCCACACCTAAGGACGAATACCCGATGCCGGTGGCCGATATGCTAATAGACAGGGCACCAGGACACACGATACTCAGTTTCCTCGACGCACACTCTGGGTACAACCAAGTTCCAATCAGCAAAGAGGACATCTCCAAAACAGCCTTCAGATGCCCCGGGCCGATCGGCGCGTACGAATGGGTCGTGATGCCTTTCGGCTTGAAAAACGCGGGGGCAACATATCAGAGGGCGATGAACAAGATGTTCAGAGGCCTTGACTGCCTTGAAGTTTACATCGACGACGTTGTGATCAAATCAAATACCGGCGAAGTCCATCTGGCCGACCTCCGGAAAGGTTTCGAACGTATACGATGTAATGGGTTGAAGATGAATCCTCTAAAATGCGCATTCGGCGTTTCTGCTGGAAACTTCTTGGGTTTCTTGGTTCACCAGCGGGGGGTAGAAATAGACAAGAACAAAGCCAAGGCGATTATCAATGCTGAACCACCAAAAACCAAGAAGCAGCTTCAGAGGCTCATCGGTCAGATCAATTTTCTTAGGAGATTCATAGCAAACACAGCGGGCCGACTTCACAGCTGGAGTGTTTTGCTAAGAGGAAAAGAGACTGATGAGTGGATATGGACGGACGAGCAACAGAGGGTGTTTGACGATTTAAAAGGTTACTTGGCAAAACCTCCGGTGATGACCCCTCCAAAGCCGAATAAACCATTGTTGCTATATTTATCGGCTGCACACGAATCCCTAGGCTGTATACTCACCCAAGAGGACGATGGGGTCGAAAGAGCAGTCTACTATCTGAGTCGAGGACTGACAGACACAGAGATTCGCTATACCGACATAGAAAAAATGTGTCTGTGCCTATACTTTACATGCTGCAAGCTGCGATAGTATATGCTGCCGGTAGTGGTATACGTACTATCCCAGACCGATATCATTAAGTATGTTCTATCGAAACCATACTTAAGAAATCGGATTGGGAAATGGGAGATAGCAATGTCCGAATTTACATTGGTATATGTCCCCCAGAGGGCGGTCAAAGGACAGGTACTAGCTGATTTCTTAGCCGATCATCCTGGCATTACCCTTACCGAAAAAACAATCAGTTGTTGCGACATAGCTGTATGGGAGATGTGGTTCGATGGATCCAGGACTGGCCAGGGGGCAGGCGCCGGAGTGCATATTATCTCACCTCTAGGGGCATCGTACCAGCTATCATTCAAACTCCATTTTGAGTGTACCAACAATCAGGCAGAATACGAAGCCCTAATTTTCGGCCTTGAAATCCTGGCCGAACTGGGGGCAAAAGCAATCAACGTCAAAGGCGATTCGTTGTTAGTCATTAAACAAGTGACTGGAGAATTCAAATGCGAGTCCGAACTGCTGGTAAGGTATTGCAATAAGGCAAAACATCTCTGAAATACTATTTGGGTTATAAGGCAAACCGGTTTTTGATTTGTGAATCGGAAATTTAAATTCTTTAAAGCGGAAAAGAGAATTTAAAGACACAAGAGATTTAGAGTGGTTCAGATCAACTCACGATCCTACTCCACTACTCAATCTAAGATTGAGATTTTAGAATCCACTAAATGGGATTGTGCTTTATAGATAAGCACCAACTTTACAAAGAGATTTCTTAGAGATAATCTCAAACTCACAATTGATTTTTCAAGGATAATCAAGAACCTACAAGGGTTGAGTTTTTCCAAAGCTAAACTCTAACTCACAATGATTAGGAGTTTCCAAGATTACTCCAAAACTACAACAAAACTAAGTGATTTGAAAATGTGTGTTTGTTGTTTCAAGGTGTGTAAATCATTAACCTTGAAACATTGCAAATGGGTTTATATTTATACCCAAAGCAATCCCCAAACAAAGCACTAACAAACAAAACAAAAAAATGATCTCTGCACACATATCGCCCCCGTGATGCATGGATCACGGGCGAGATATTTGAATGAGACAAAAACCTTCAACGGCTAGAGCCACGTGTCAATGCTTCATTGGGTCTTCAAAAATGTATCCGTTGGATCTTCAACGGTCTCATTTATCGCGCCCGAGATGTGTTCGTCGCGCCCGTGATTCGTTCCAACGGTCGACTAGGGTTTTGTCAGCTCGAATATCGCCCCCGTGATATTTGCGTCGCCCCCGTGATATATATCGCCCCCGAGATGGAAATCCATCACGGGCGAGATATGCTACTGGACAGCTTTCTACTCAAAAACACGATTTTTGCTAGAGAGCTCCGAATTGACTTCCGATTGTTCCTATGAGTTCCTATACACTAATAAACATGATTAGATCACTCATAGTTGATTGTCAAAGTCAAAACAAAAGGAGTTTGAAAGGACAAAGGTCCAACAATCTCCCCCTTTTTGAGTTTGACAATCAACATGCTAAAATGACTAAGTTAAGTAAGAGTCAAATTGATTTTGGCTCCCCCTCACTTTATGCACAAAAGATATAAGCAATTTATAATGCATAAGCAAGAAATTTATAAAAAAAAAACTTAGCAATTTGAGCATGGAAACTTCTCCCCCTTTGTCAAGCACAAAAAGAATCAAAGCATGTATAAAACATAGACAAAGGAGCTAATTGAAAGAGGTTTTGAAACTAAATAGAGATAAATCTAAGTTTCTCCTTCAATTGAGGCGCTTAGACACTAATTTGATATGCATCAAGTCTAAAGACTCAATTGATTAAACTAATTTAATTTAAATGATCAAAAATAGGCAATAATTCCTTAATTGAATTATACCAAGGCAAAGTCCAATCATTAGAAAAAGTGTTAAAGCATACAAAAACTTCCATTGATTATCCACCTTATGATTTGAGATTGGTTTAGTGGACATCACTTGTACCTACAAAGCAAATCACTTAGGTACCCAAACAACTTTGGGTCCTTGAAAGTTAATGCTAGAATAGTTCAAAGGAATTAACCTTAATTGAACTTTTCTCACATAGCAATTAGTATTAGTGTGACCATATTTCATGCAATAAAAACATTGAGTACTATGGTTCACATTTGATTGCATTTGAGGTGGCTTGGCTCTAAAGGTCTCATAAGAACAAGCACAAGCATGGGAACAAGTTTGAACATGAGAAGATGCATGAACATATGAGTTCTTTCTAGTCTTCTTGTTCCATTTATGGCTATATTGAGAAGCATAACCATGTCTCAAGGGTTTTGTACCCTTGTTGCTCTTAGCCTTTTGAGTCAAGAATGGCTTAGGCCTAGGAGCTTGAGCATGCACCTTCATTGCCTCAATTGGTTTGACCAATTTAGGAGGTACTTCTATAGAAGAAGTTTGAGGCAAAGTGGACTTCACAAATTTAGTCCTATTGGAACTAGAAGCATTTTGATTGTAGACAAGTCCAAATTTTATGGTTGGGCATCTTTGAGATAAAAGAATTGAATCCAAAGTTGCCTTCCCTTTTTGAAATCTTGAAAGTGAATCTTTTAATTCAAGAATTTCATTCTTTAGTTGATCATTTTCCTTAAGCAAGTTATCAATATTCAAACCTTGCTTAGGGATAGATTCTAAAGATGACTTGAGAGCTTCGTTAGACAATTTAAGCTCATGAAATTCTTTTGTTAAAACAATCATTTCATCTTTGGCTTTAGAAGCCTCATTTTTAAAAAATAGCATCTTGGCTTTATAATCACCACATTTAATTACTAGTTCATCAAGCATGCTATACATATCATCATCATCATCATGAGCATCATCATCAACAATATCATCAATAACATTATCAACAACATCATTTTTAACATTTAAGCATGCATCATATGATTCAACACCAATACCATCCCAAGATAGAAAAGATTGGGGGTTTACCTCTAGTGTTGGTTCCTCCTCAAAAGACATGAGGCACAAGTTGGCATCATGGTGGCTATCTCCATCGCATTGAGAATCGCCATCCCAAAAAGTCTTGGGGCCTCCTTTTGAACTCTTCCTTGAAGAGGAGGGTCTACCATAATTGCCATTTTCCTTCATCTTGAGCTCATTTACTCTCTTTGTGAGCCTCAAGATTTCTTCCTCATTGCTTTCCTCCTTGTTATCTTCTACAATGGCACTTGTTGAAGCCTTGAAAGCAATGCCTTTCTCCTTTGCCATTTCGGCTTGAATGAGTTTGATGTAGGACTTCTCATGAAGAAGAAGCTTCCCAATCAACTCATCCGTCCTCAAGGTGGATAAATCATGAGTTTCAATGATGGCGGTAGTCTTAGGTTGCCATAGAAGAATAGGAAGGGATCTTAGGATTTTACCATTGATTTCATTTAGCTTGAAGAATTTCCCAAGTTGCTCAAGACTATGAACAATCTTAAGAAGCCTTGATGTCATCATCCCCACATCTTCATTTGGCAAGCCCTTGAAGCCTTCATACTCACCAAGAAGCAACTCAAGCTTCTTACCCTTGACTTGTTGTGTACCTTCATAGTAGCTCTCAAGAGTCTCCCACATTTGCTTGGCACAATTCAAGTGTTGAATTCTACCTTGTTCTTCTCTAGAGATTGAGGAGAGGAGAGTAGTAATGGCTTTTCTATTCATGCCATTCTCCTTGACTTGCTCTATAGACCAATCTTGTCTCTTTAAAAGAGCTCCATTTTTGTCACATGGAGGTGTCCATCCCCTTAGAAATACACTCCATAGATCAACCCCTTGCATATCAAGATAATTTTCCATCATATATTTCCAAACTTTGTAATTTGAACCATCAAGAAAAGGTTTGAGAGTGATGAAAAAATTTTCGGTTGCCATTTTTGATCAAAAGCTCTAGCAATTAAGCGAAAAGAAGAGCACCTTGCTTTGATACCAATTGAAATACTATTTGGGTTATAAGGCAAACCGGTTTTTGATTTGTGAATCGGAAATTTAAATTCTTTAAAGCGGAAAAGAGAATTTAAAGACACAAGAGATTTAGAGTGGTTCGGATCAACTCACGATCCTACTCCACTACTCAATCTAAGATTGAGATTTTAGAATCCACTAAATGGGATTGTGCTTTATAGATAAGCACCAACTTTACAAAGAGATTTCTTAGAGATAATCTCAAACTCACAATTGATTTTTCAAGGATAATCAAGAACCTACAAGGGTTGAGTTTTTCCAAAGCTAAACTCTAACTCACAATGATTAGGAGTTTCCAAGATTACTCCAAAACTACAACAAAACTAAGTGATTTGAAAATGTGTGTTTGTTGTTTCAAGGTGTGTAAATCATTAACCTTGAAACATTGCAAATGGGTTTATATTTATACCCAAAGCAATCCCCAAACAAAGCACTAACAAACAAAACAAAAAAATGATCTCTGCACACATTTCACCAAGTGGTCGAGGCCAAACCCTTGAAATCACCAATGGAAGAGGCTGTGATCAAATTCTTCAAAGAATATATCGTCCACAGACATGGATTACCCGAATCAATAACCACTGACCAGGGGACGATGTTCACGGGAGGCGATATAGTTTGGTGGGCTTCTCAGATGAAGATAAAACTGATACACTCGACGCCGTATTATGCGCAAGCCAACGGGCAGGCTGAGGCAACGAACAAAGCCATTAAGCTTATAGTGCAAAAAATGGTTGAAGAAAACCCAAGACAATGGCATGTTTTGTTGTCAGAAGCAGTTTGGGCGAACAGAACATGCCAGAAGTCGGCAACCGGAACTTCCCCGTTCCGGATGGTCTATGGGTATGATGCAATGCTACCGATGGAACTTACCGTTATGTCTACTCGCCGCCTATACCAGAATAAGTTATCCAAGGACGATTACTTTGACAAGATGGTGATAGACTCTTTGGACCTTGACGAGGATAGACTGGCCGCGTTGGACCACCTTGAAGCCCAGAAAAGAAGAGTTGAAAGTGCGTACAATAAACGGGTAAAACCCAAGTCATTCGCTATAGGCGACATGGTATGGAAGGCTATCCTACCTATCGGCCATAAAGACAGGAGACTTGGAAAATGGAGCCCGAATTGGGCAGGACCATTTATTGTAACCACCAAGTTAACTAATGTGGCGTACGTATTGGAAAATATTGACGGCGAGGAGCACGATAGGGCGATCAACGGCCAATTTCTAAAGAAATATGTCCCCAGTTGTTGGGATAATATTGACCGACGACTTTTTGGAGCCGACGAGGAGTGACGACGACTGAAAATCATTCGCCGAACGACCTGAGTCAACAAATGTTCATTTGAAACGTTGAACGTTCGGCGATTCTTAAAACCGATGTTCATTTTAATGTGATTTCGGTCTTTTATTGTTGCAGTTTTGAGTTTTTTCAACGGGTCCTCCGTTTTTCTCAGACATGTAATAATTTTTTAACAAAAATAAATTATCAAGTATCGGACCGAGTTGGAGACCGATAATGTCGAAACAAACATGACAAGTGAAAAATGGCTACTAGGCCGATCAATATATAGAACTTGGCAAAACTCGAATTGTAGCAAGATACGGCCACCAGGCCGATCAAAGAATTCTAAGGTTCAAAACTATTACAAAATTAAACAGAAATTGTTCAGAACTTAAAAAATCAAAAATGGCTAAAAATATCGCCAATCTCACTCCGAACAGTGCTAAAGGCTATGCGAGCATTCTCCACCTGCGGCTTCACTTTCGCAATACTCTGTTTTAGAGCACTTCGGCTCTTTTTAACATCGACCACTTGAAGCAAACTCTTGTCCATGGAGACCTCCAGCTCGCCGATCTCTCTTTCTTCAGTGTCTAGCTCTTGCTTGATAGTAGCAAGCTGGTCCTGGAGTGTTTTAGCACGGTCACGACGAGTTGTGAGGGTCGCGACGGCCGACTTCACGTGAGCTTTGAGCGTTTCCAGTTTCTCTTTGGCTTCGGCCTCCTGGTTCGCCAACTTTTCTGCCTCTGTCTGGACCGACGCCAGCTCATCATGAATATTCTGAAAAGCCGGCAGAGAGGCCGACAGCTCTGCCATAGCCCCACAGGCTTTCTCACTAAGTACCTCTGGCGGGGCATCGGCCAATGCTGTTGCAGCTTTCCGTAATTTCTCAACTTCTAGGGGCGACTTGAAGATAGAGGTACCCTCAGGCTTCATCTTTGAAATGATGTCCAAGTGATCGCCCCAGTTTTCAGAAGGGCCGCTGCTCACCTCTGCGTTAAACTCACTCTCCACGGCGAGTAGTTGATCATCGTCACTTTCAGAATCCAGGAAAGCAGCCGCCTTCGCCGCCACATCATCCTGATTGGATGGACTTAGAGGGATCTGCCATGTTTGACCACAATAAAAGATATGCTGCTAGGCGAATAGTTTACAACAAGAAATTATTTAACATACCTTAGAGTTTTTTGGCTTGGCGGTGAAATTTAGATACTTTGACGCCAAGGGCGATAAGGGTTGCGGGGTCTCCATTCGCCTCAGAATCTCCGAAGCATTAGGAGTCTAGGAGTTAGTCGCCAGTGAAGATTGATTGTTACCTTCACCTTCGAAAGGCTGAGATTCGCCCCGAGATTGAGCATCACCGCCGGTTTGTGTATGGCCCTTGGAGGACGAATGGCAGCTCTAGGAAGGAGTGGAAGCAGGAGATGGATCAAACATATGAGACCCTTTACATTCGGCCACCTCCTTGACCGATTTACCTTTGGACTCAGCACGCCCTTTCTTCGCTTTCGGCTCTTTAATGGAAGTCTTGGCAGCGCGCTTCTTCTTGGACTGTTTCGCCCTAGGATTTTCTTCCTCATGGTCATTTTCCCAGTTATCTTCCTTCTCGAAGTGGGGAATACCAACTGAAATAAGACACCAAGTGTTAGTGAAAAAGGGTCAAGCGAATTAACCAAAAAATACTTTCAGAATACCTGGGATTTTCTGATAACCGATGCGCACCAGTTCGGCTACAGATCCTTCGTAAAGTGGTCATCGGATGCCAGTATACGTAACCCCCAAATCGGTTAAGTCAACTTTAGCTTTCTTTTTTCTAGATTTTGGTTTTTTAATAGGGGAGATCGTAGCATAATTACATTTTGGTACATGAGGGGATTTGTACTTAAATTTGGGGCGAACCTTTTCTAAAAAGAGTTGATAGGGTAGGTGTTTATATTTTTCCTCCCAAATTTTATCCAATTTTTTATAAAAATTGGACCGAGCTATTCTCCTATGTTCTTGCATTTTAAGGTTCATTCCTGGGCGATCTAAGGGGTCGAATTTGAATTTATAAAAGCGTTCAAAGCGAGAAATTTCAAAATGATAACCGAGAATACCTGTGAAAGATTGACGTTTTGGGGCCTGCAAAAGAAATAAATCGGCATGAGTAGGTTTTCTGTTTATAGGGGATAAATCGAAATTATGAAGTGAAAGAATCTCTTTGGGCGATAAATCATAATATGATTGGACGATGGAATTCCACCAGTCGGTGAATCCAGGAGTGCAAACGGGGGTGACAGAAGGGCGAGACAATTCAGACAAAGGGGGGAGATAGGCTCTGTTTAGACGGGTTATGTATTAGAGTTCGACGAAGTTTTCAATAGAAGTTCTATGGGTCCCGCGATTATTGAAGGCGATCAATAAAGGACAGGGAATTCCTTGGGCGAAGCCAAACTGGCGAGATACATAGTTGGGACAGTAAGGTTCGACCCCGCTACGATCGTATTCCAGTCCCGCTATTAAATTTTGTGATTTAAGGGCACTTCCCCAGTAAGGACCGCCGAGCTTTAATCTTGGATCGGCCTCAATCGCCTCTTCCATGTTTTCAGGGGGATAGGTAAATTGGAGAGCAGGGCACATTAACTCTGGCGATCTTATTGCATGGTTGTTAAAGACTTGCAATACGTCCAAAATATGTGGGAGGCGTGTACCGGCCGAAATCAGTTGGAAGCCGCAGAGTTCGGCCTTGATAGGTGGACCGAGCTCAATCAGTTCAGGAAAGTACATGGCTAACCAAAGCTGGGCGATCCAAAGTGGGGCTCCAGGGCACTTGAAGGTTCTGGGATCCTTAAGTGGCACAATGTCGCCCAACGAGCGGTACAAATGGGCTAAGATAAATTCACCTAGGTTGCATCGGCGTCGTTCGGCGAGTGCAGCAGCAAGTATGAAGCAATCTTCGGTCACCCGGAATGATGAAGTGCATAAGACGTATTTGGCGAGGAAGAAGGCCAAAAAGGCGATGTGCTCTTTATGATCAGGCTTGTATGGTTCCTCGCCCATGAACAGTTTTACGAAGGAGCCATAGCTTTTTTGTGCCTTGGTCAAGTTGAACTTCGGGCATTCGGCGTAGAGGTTAGGAGTGATTCGCTCGCCGTTAATTGGGATGTTGAGCATCAAGGCCAAGTCGAGGAGAGTGATAGTCATCGGCCCGGATTTGAAACAGAAGCAGTTGATGGCACTTGACCAATAAAGCGATGCTCCCATAACGTAATGTTTGACGATGGGTATGCTCGCCTTGCACAATTCGATAAGGTCGAAGATTCCTACATCCATCCATAACTGGCGATAATGAGGAGAGAGTCTGATCACCAAGTTGGAGAAACCCGTATGTTCGATCGGCCAGTTCCTGAAAGTAGTGCCGACCCATACTGATGATTGGTGTGGTAAGGAGAATCTGGGGGGTGTGTTTTCGGTGAAAGGAAAAGCGAGGTCACATAGGTGGCTGGGGGAAGTTATGATAGGACCGACGCAAAGCTGGTTATCGCCGGCATCGATAATTACCTTGAAATCAGTATTCGGGGCGTTGGTTCGGACTTCATCAATCTTGGCCGATACTTGTTCAGCTAGGTTCACATTTGGGGCAGCCATGATAACTGCAAAGAATGGAGATACCTCAGTTAGGCGATTGACTAAAAGGGCAAATCAAAATTAAGAAAGGCGAGGACGAAAGCTTACCAGAAAAGACTTGGTAAATTACTCGAGGTTGCTGAGGAGAGAGAAAGCTTGTTAAATGAAGAGAGAGTAGGTAAGTGATGAAATGAGATGGTGTTTTTCTTAAAAGACAAAATCAGAGGAAGCCGAGAGGTCGTGGGACCAAGACGTGACATCATGGAGGACAGCTGGTGATGACGTGGCGCGAAGGGGGTACCGAGAAGTCAATAGATGCGCACCCCTTTAAATTCGTTTCTCAAAGTTTTGGGCCTCAGTGCTGGGCCAGGAAAAAGAACAAGCCCGAAAATAATCGTTTCAAGCTTGTTGGGGGCATTGTTTACACCGGCCCAGGTAATTGCTGGGTAAAGTTTCATATGGGTTTATTAGGGATTCAGGCCCAATGAAAAGCCTTTTATTATTGCTTTTTATATTTATTAGGAATTTGTAGCTCATTAGGAGTAATTTTCTATTAGAGTTTTAGTCCTACTTGAATTAGAAGTCTTGATTATGAGGAGCTATAAATAGCTCAGAGCTTCATTATTTATGTATCAACAAATCAATCAATCAAAAACCAAGCCCAGTGCTTTTTATCTCGCAATCTCCGGATTGTTTTAATTTAGGAGTAGTTTTCGATATTAATCTCGCCTGAGCTCATAGCTCCCAGATTATTACTTTTAGATCACGTGGTTAAGTGTTTTTAACCAAACAAGCCCTGCGAATATCTACATAGGTTTGTTAAATTATCAAACCTCAAACCGATCCCGATTATAAATTCAAAGATTCGAGTCCGGAATATTTCCAGGCGAACACATATAAACACATAAACCTGCAGAAAACCAATGCTCGGGGGCAACCGAGACTTCAGCCTAAATCTAGCAGTTATAATATTCAGCAATTAAAATATAATATGCTTTCCAATACTGGGTTGTAAATAGACATAACATAAATAATGCTGAATAATCATATAACATGCCAAAGCAATATAACTAGTCGGACCAATCCGACAAACAACTGTAATAATAATAAAGACGTCTAGTCAACTACTGCGGTCTAAGAACAAAATAGTTTGATAGTTCTACTAAAATAAATGGAACCTCCGAGGAAAAGTAAATGAGGAGATCACCAGACTCTCTCAGATCATAACCCTGGAAAAAATTGGGAAAACAACGGGGTCAGATTAGATGAGTTTATACCACTATCTACATTTATTAAGTGGAAATCCTTTAAAACCGTTTAAAACATTTAATAACTATATTACGAATAATAGTTGGAACCCTAATCCACAATTCTAAATAATAAACATAATCCAATAGGTCTGGTCCCGAGAGCTGAACTACACCGAGTTACTACTGACCACACTTATACCATATTTAGAGTCCCGAGAGTTGTGCTACACCGAGTTACTCTATTTGGTCCCGAGAGCTATGCTAACACCGAGTTACCATATTTCCATATTTACCTTACCCAGATCATTACCGGTGCGCACGCAGTCCTAATGGTGCCCATTAGGTAGCATGTTCCAACTAAGAGCAATAATATAAAACAGTTCGAAATATACGTACAGTTTACTTAATAAAGCGGTAAATAGTAAGTACAAACTCACAGCTTGCTAATCCATGTGATAACCGGCAAGCAACTAATCCTGATTCGCCTCTGAAGCACGAACAGTAGACGGGTCTAGACAAATAAAATAATTACTAAAATCAGACCCTAACTCTAGAGAGAACTAGACACCACATAGGACTAGCACAAATAACACGTCGGAATAAAACAAGCTAGAACACACAAAAATACCCAATTGGTAATAAAGCCCAATTAATAAAAGTTTATGGAGTTCTCGCTTAAAATCCGATTTACAAATATTATTTAATAATCTTTAAATAATAATTAATTTCCAAATAGTGGGTTAGCCGAGTTACCAATAACTACCAAGCTAACCTCACTTGTCGGGTGACCCAAGTCTAACCCGACTCAAAACGTTTATCAAATATAAACCCGAGTTTATATTTATAAAATAATTCGATAAAATAATAATCCATTTTAAAAGCATAACTCAATAACTTAAATTTCAAGTAACCCAAGTTACAACCCTAAAAATCTAACCATTTTAAGTTTATAAAAGTTTAGGGACTAAACTGTGCTTTAGCCAATTAGGGTCTAAACTGTACTTTAACCTATTAGGGTCTAAACTGTACTTTAACCAATTAGGGACTAAACTGTACTTTAGCCAATTTGATATCCGAAATCAAATTAATTACTTTTGTTTATAATTAAAAACAAAATATAAAGTTACTAACCAATAACTTAATCAATTAAGTTATAAAGACGTTCAAGGCTAAATTGTAATTTCGCCAATTTCATGCCAAATTAATATTTGAAATTATATAATAGTCATTATAATTCAAAATGGAATATAAAGTTATAATCAACAATTTAATCAAATAAGTTTAAAAATGTCCAAGGGCTAAATTGTAATATATCCACCTTGATATTTTAAACAATTTTAATTACCCGAGTATTTATAAAACTTAGGTTGTAAAATATTTATCGTTTACAATATTTAAATTATAAATCAAAATAAAATCCAAGTTATTAAGTAAAGTTTAACTCCAAGGATTTATTTGATTTGAGCAATACACTTTGGTGACCAACATGGGAATTTAACCATCTCCTTTAATTTAAAAACCAACAACACCCGCCATACATGGAACATGAAGCTACTGTTGAATTCTTAAGCAAAGATTCCAACTTAAAATCCTAACAATTTAGAGACAAGATCTTAGGGCATTTAATCAAGTCCATAAACATAAATTTAGGCAATCAAAATTAAGCTAAACAACAGCAATATGAAGAACAACTTCAAGAACATCGTTGGAACTAAAACAATCCGAGAACGATGAACAAATATGGAAACGATGGATCGATGTTCATTGAAATCTTAAACTAACAACAACCCAAGAGATTTATAATCATTGACAAGCAAAATCATGGACAAAAGAGAAACAAGACAATTCGGCAGTAATGAATTCCCATGAAAACAGATTATAATAACTCAAAACGGTAAACCGTACGGCGATTGAAACGAGGTCGATTACGTACCGTTTTGCGAAAACAAGATAGGGAAACGTAGATACACGAGTCTAGAATCTCTGGAAACAAACGGTTTTGATTTTGATCTAGAAACGAATAAGAACGATCAAAAATATGGAATTTCCGTTTAAAACTAAAACTGAAAATCTTAGAACAAAACTTACCGATAACTTTTCTCAAACTTTGAGAGCAAAAACGATCAACGATTCCTCAGCAATAAAAATTAATTTTTTACGGGATATTACACAAACGTTACGAAACAAATCCAAACGTTTCATCTTTTTAGCAATTTAAGCCAAACGTTTAAAACGTTACAAAACCAATCCAAACGTTTAAAATGTACGAAACAAGTCCAAACATTTCACCTTTTTAGCGATTTAAGCCAAACGTTTAAAATGTTACGAAACCAATCCAAACGTTTATAAATGTTGCGAAACAAATCCAAACGTTTCACCTTATTAGCAATTTAAGCCAAATGTTTAAAAACATTACGAAACAAAACCAAATGTTTCACCTTTTTAGCGATTTAAGCCAAACATTTAAAACGTTACAAAACCAACCCTAAAACGTTACGAAGCAAATTCAAACGTTTTATCCTTTTAGCGATTTAAGCCAAACATTTAATACGTTACGAAACCAATCCAAATGTTTAAAACATTACGAAACAAATCGAAACGTTTCACCTTTTTAGCGAATGAAGCCAAACTTTTATAAACATTACGAAACAAAACCAAACGTTTCACCTTTTTAGCATTTCACCTTTTTAGCGATTTAAGCAAAACTTTTAAAATATTACGAAACAATCTAGACGTTTACAAACGTTATGAAACCAACCCCAATGTTTGGATTTATTTTGTAATGTTTTAAACATTTGGATTTGATTCATAACGTTTGAAACGTTTCGATTGTTATGATTTATTTCTTAACGTTATAAACTTTTGGATTAAATCGCTAAAAAGGGGAAAGGTTTGGATATATTTCGAAACGTTTATAAATGTTTGGATGGTTTCGTAACGTTTTAAATGTTTGGCTTAAATCGCTAAAAAGGAGAAACATTTGGATTTGTTTCGTAACGTTTGTAAACGTTTGGCTTAAATCGCTAAAATGTGAAACGTTTTGATTTGTTTCGTAATGTTTGTAAAGGTTGGCTTAAATCGCTAAAAAGGAAAAATGTTTGGATTTGTTTCGTAACGGTTGTAAACATTTGTCTTAAATTGCTAAAAGGTGAAATATTTGTATTTGTTTCGTAACGTTTTAAACGTTTGGATTAGTTTCGTAACGTTATAAATGTTTGGCTTAAATTGCTAAAATGGAAAACGTTTGGATTTCTTTCGTATGGTTTTAAACGTTTGAATTGGTTTTGTAACATTTTAAACGTTTGGCTTAAATCGCTAAAAAGGGGAAATGTTTGGATTAATTTTGTAACGTTTTAAACGTTTGGCTTCAATCACTAAAAAGGTGAAACCTTTGGATTTCTTTCCTAAGGTTTGTAAACGTTTGGCTTAAATCGCTAAAAACGTGAAACGTTTTGTTTTTTTTGTAACTTTCTTAACTTTTTGGTTAAATCGGTAAAAATGGCAGACGTTTGGATTTGTTTCTTAACGTTTGTAAACATTTGGCTTAAATCGCTAAAAAGGTGAAACGTTTGGATTTGTTTCGTAACAATTGTAAACCTCTTGCTTAAATAGCTATAAAGGTGAAACGTTTGGATTTGTTTCGTATCGTTTGTAAGAGTTTGGATTGGTTTTGTAACATTTTAAACGTTAGGATTTGTTTCGTAACGTTTAAAACATTTGAATTTGTTTCGTAACGTTTTAAATGTTTGGCTTAAATCACTAAAAAGATGAAATGTTTGGTTTTGTAACGTTTGTAAACGTTTGGCTTAAATCGTTAAAAAGTGAAACGTTTGGATTTGTTTCGTAACGTTTTAAACGTTTGGATTGGTTTCATAACGTTTACAAACGTTACGAAAGAAATCCAAACGTTTCACCTTTTTAGCGATTTAAACCAAAGGTTTCCAAACGTTGCGAACAAGGTGAAACGTTTAGATTTGTTTCGCAACGTTTTTAACGTTTGGATTTATTTCGTAACGTTTCCAACGTTTGGATTTATTTCGTAACGTTTTTATTTGTTTCGTAACGTTTTAAACGTTTGGATTTGTTTCGTAATGTTTCAAATGTTTGGATTTGTTTCGTAATTTTTTAAACATTAGGATTTGTTTCGTTGTGTTTTAAACGTTTGGATTAAATCGCTAAAAAGGTAAAACGTTAGGATTTGTTTCGTAACATTTGTAAATGTGTGGATTAAATCGCTAAAAATGTGAAACGTTTGGATTGGTTTTGTAACATTTTAAATGTTTTGCTTAAATCGCTAAAAAGGTGAAACGTTTGTTTTTGTTTCGTAACATTTTATACGTTTGGACTGGTTTCGTAATATTTTAAAAATTTGGCTTAAATTGCTAAAAAAAAGGTGAAACGCTAAAAAGGTGAAACTTTCGGTTTTTTTACGTAACATTTGTAAACGTTTGACTTAAATCGCCAAAAAGGTGAAATGTTTGAATTTGTTTCATAACATTTGTAAACGTTTGGCTTAAATAGCTAAAAAAGTGAAACGTTTGGATTTGTTTCGTAATGTTTTAAACATTTGGATTGGTTTTGTAACGTTTAAAACATCAGGATTTGTTTCGTTGTGTTTTAAACGTTTGGATTAAATCGCTAAAAAGGTAAAACGTTAGGATTTGTTACGTAACATTTGTAAACGTGTGGATTAAATCGCTAAAAAGGTGAAACGTTTAAAAACATTACGAAACAAAACCAAATGTTTCACCTTTTTAGCGATTTAAACCGAACGTTTAAAATGTTACAAAACCAACCCAAACGTTTAAAACGTTACGAAGCAAATCCAAACGTTTCATCTTTTTAGCGATTTAAGCCAAATATTTAATACGTTACGAAACCAATCCAAATGTTTAAAAAATTACGAAACTAATCGAAACGTTTCACGTTTTTAGCGAATTTACCCAAACTTTTACAAACATTACGAAACAAAACCAAACGTTTCACCTTTTTAGCATTTCCCCTTTTTAGCGATTTAAGCCAAACTTTTAAAACGTTACTAAAAAAATCCAAACGTTTACAAACGTTATGAAACCAATCCAAATGTTTGGATTTGTTTCGAAATGTTTCAAACATTTGGATTTCATTCGTAACGTTTTAAACGTTTGGATTGTTAGGATTTATTTCTTAACGTTATAAACGTTTGGCTTAAATCGCTAAAAGGGGAAATGTTTGGATATATTTCGAGAAGTTTGTAAATGTTTGGATGGTTTCGTAATATTTTAAATGTTTGGCTTAAATCGTTAAAAAGGAGAAACGTTTGGATTTGTTTCGTAACGTTTGTACATGTTTGGCTTAAATCGCTAAAAAGGAGAAACGTTTGGATTTGTTTCGTAACGTTTGTAAAGGTTGGCTTATATTGCTAAAAAGGAAAAACGTTTGGATTTGTTTCGTAACGGTTGTAAACATTTGGCTTAAATTGCTAAAAGGTGAAAGATTTGGATTTGTTTCATAACGTTTTAAACGTTTGGTTTAGTTTAGTAACGTTTTAAATGTTTGGCTTAAATTGCTAAAAAGGGAAAACATTTGGATTTGTTTCGTATGGTTTTAAACGTTTGGATTAGTTTTCCAACATTTTAAATGTTTGGCTTAAATCCCTAAAAAGGTGAAACGTTTGGATTAATTTCGTCACATTTAAACGTTTGGCTTCAATCGCTAAAAAGGTGAAACCTTTGGATTTCTTTCGTAAGGTTTGTAAACGTTTGGCTTAAATCGCTAAAAACGTGAAATGCTTTGTTTTTTTTTGTAACGTTTTAAACTTTTGGGTTAAATCGATAAAAAGGGGAGACGTTTGGATTTGTTTCTTAACGTTTGTAAACATTTTGCTTAAATCGCTAAAAAGGTAAAATATTTGGATTTGTTTCGTAATGTTTGTAAACCTCTTGCTTAAATAGCTATAAAGGTGAAACGTTTAGATTTGTTTCGTAACGTTTGTAAGAGTTTAGCTTAAATCATTGAGAAGGGGAAACGTTTAGATTTGTTACATAACTTATTAAACGTTTGGATTGGTTTCATAACATTTTAAACATTAGGATTTGTTTCGTAACGTTTTAAACATTTAGATTTGTTTCGTAACGTTTTAAACGTTTGACTTAAATCACTAAAAAGATGAAACATTTGGTTTTATTTTGTAACGTTTGTAAACATTTGGCTTAAATCTCTAAAAATGTGATACGTTTGGATTTGTTTCGTAACATTTTAAACGTTTTGATTGGTTTCATAACGTTTACAAAGGTTACGAAAGAAATCCAAACTTTTCACCTTTTTAGCGATTTAAACCAAAGGTTTCCAAACGTTACGAAGAAGGTGAAATGTTTAGATTTGTTTCACAACGTTTTTAACGTTTGCATTTATTTCGTAACGTTTCCAACGTTTGGATTTGTTTCGTAACGTTTTTATTTGTTTCGTAACGTTTTAAACGTTTGGATTTGTTTCGTAATGTTTCAAATGTTTGGATTTGTTTCGTAACTTTTAAACATTAGGATTTGTTTCATTGTGTTTTAAACGTTTGGATTAAATCGCTAAAAAGGTAAAACGTTAGGATTTGTTTCGTAACATTTGTAAACGTGTGGATTAAATCGCTAAAAATGTGAAACGTTTGGATTGGTTTTGTAACATTTTAAATGTTTTGCTTAAATCGCTAAAAAGGTGAAACGTTTGTTTTTGTTTCGTAACATTTTATACGTTTGGACTGGTTTCGTAATATTTTAAAAATTTGGCTTAAATTGCTAAAAAAAGGTGAAACGCTAAAAAGGTGAAACTTTCGGTATTTTTACGTAACATTTGTAAACGTTTGACTTAAATCGTCAAAAAGGTGAAATGTTTGAATTTGTTTCATAACATTTGTAAACGTTTGGCTTAAATAGCTAAAAAAGTGAAACGTTTGGATTTGTTTCGTAATGTTTTAAACATTTGGATTGGTTTTTTAACGTTTAAAACGTTACGAAACAAATCCAAACGTTTAAAACGGTACGAAACAAATCCAAATGTTTAAAACGTTATGAAACAAATCCAAAGGTTTAAAACGTTGCGAAACAAATCCAAAGGTTTGAAACGTTACGAAACCAATCCAAACGTTTCACCTTTTGGGCGATTTAAGGCAAACGTTTAAAAACATTACGAAACAAATCCAAACGTTTGTTTCGTTGTGTAAATTTAAGCGAAATGTTTAAAGCGTTACAAAACCAATCCAAACGTTTAAAAAGTACGAAACAAGTCCAAAAGTTTCACCTTTTTAGTGATTTAAGCCAAACATTTAAAATGTTACAAAACCAATTCAAACGTTTATAAATATTACGAAACAAATCCAAACGTTTTACCTTTTTAGCAATTTAAGCCAAACGTTTAAAAATATTACGAAACAAAACCAAATGTTTCACCTTTTTAGCGATTTAAGCCGAATGTTTAAAACGTTACAAAACCAACCCAAACGTTTAAAATGTTACGAAGCAAATCCAAATGTTTCATCTTTTTAGCGATTTAAGCCAAACATTTAATACGTTACGAAACGAATCCAAATGTTTAAAACATTACGAAACAAATCGAAATGTTTCACCTTTTTTGTGAATTAAGCCAAACTTTTACAAACATTACGACATAAAACCAAACGTGTCACCTTTTTAGTAATTTACCTTTTTAGCGATTTAAGCAAAACTTTTAAAACGTTACGAAACAAATCCAAACGTTTACAAACGATATGAAACCAATCCAAATATTTGGATTTGTTTCGTAATGTTTTAAATATTTGGATTTTTTTCATAACGTGTGAAACGTTTTAATTGTTAGGATTTATTTCTTAACGTTATAAACTTTTGGCTTAAATCGCTAAAATGGGGAAATGTTTGGATATATTTCGTAACGTTTGTAAATGTTTGGATGGTTTCGTAACGTTTTAAATGTTTGGCATAAATTGCTAAAAAGGGGAAACGTTTGGATTTGTTTCGTAACATTTGAAAACATTTGGCTTAAATCGCTAAAATGTGAAACGTTTGGATTTGTTTCGTAACGTTTGTAAAGGTTTGGCTTAAATTGCTAAAGAGGAGAAACGTTTGGATTTGTTTCGTAACGGTTGTAAACGTTTGTCTTAAATTGCTAAAAAGGTGAAATATTTGGATTATGTTTCATAACGTTTTAAACGTTTGGATTAGTTTAGTAACATTTTAAATGTTTGGCTTAAATTGCTAAAAAGGGGAAACATTTGGATTTGTTTCGTATGGTTTTAAACGTTTGGATTGGTTTTGTAATATTTTAAATGTTTGGCTTAAATTTCTAAAAAGGGGAAACATTTGGATTAATTTCGTAACGTTTTAAACGTTTGGCTTCAATCGCTAAAAAGGTGAAACGTTTTGATTTCTTTCGTATGGTTTGTAAACGTTTGGCTTAAATCACTAAAAAGGTGAAACATTTGGTTTTGTTTTGAAACGTTTTAAACTTTTAGGTTAAATCGGTAAAAAGGGGAGACGTTTGGATTTGTTTCTTAACGTTTAAAAACATTTGGCTTAAATCGCTAAATAGGTGAAACGTTTGGATGTGTTTCGTAACGATAGTAAACCTCTGGCTTAAATAGCTATAAAGGTGAAACGTTTAGATTTGTTTCGTAACGTTTGTAAGAGTTTAGCTTAAATCGTTGAGAAGGGAAAACGTTTAGATTTGTTACGTAACTTTTAAAACGTTTGGATTGGTTTCATAACATTTTAAACGTTAGGATTTGTTTCGTAACGTTTTAAACATTTAGATTTGTTTCGTAATGTTTTAAACGTTTGGCTTAAATCACTAAAAAGATGAAACGTTTGGTTTTATTTTGTAACGTTTGTAAACATTTGGCTTAAATCTCTAAAAATGTGAAACGTTTGGATTTGTTTCGTAACATTTTAAACGTTTTGATTGGTTTCATAACGTTTACAAACGTTATGAAAGAAATCCAAACTTTTCACCTTTTTAGCGATTTAAACCAAAGGTTTCCAAACGTTACGAAGAAGGTGAAACGTTTAGATTTGTTTCGCAACGTTTTTAACGTTTGGATTTATTTCGTAACGTTTCCAACGTTTGGATTTGTTTCGTAACGTTTTTATTTGTTTCGTAACGTTTTAAACGTTTGGATTTATTTCGTAATGTTTCAAATGTTTGGATTTGTTTCGTAACTTTTTAAACATTAGGATTTGTTTCGTTGTGTTTTAAACGTTTGGATTAAATCGCTAAAAAGGTAAAACGTTAGGATTTGTTTCGTAACATTTGTAAACGTGTGGATTAAATCGCTAAAAATGTGAAACGTTTGGATTGGTTTTGTAACATTTTAAATGTTTTGCTTAAATCACTAAAAAAGTGAAACATTTGTTTTTGTTTCGTAACATTTTATACGTTTGGACTGGTTTCGTAATATTTTAAAAATTTGGCTTAAATTGCTAAAAAAAGGTGAAACGCTAAAAAGGTGAAACTTTCGGTATTTTTACGTAACATTTGTAAACGTTTGACTTAAATCGCCAAAAAGGTGAAAAGTTTGAATTTGTTTCATAACATTTGTAAACGTTTGGCTTAAATAGCTAAAAAAGTGAAACGTTTGGATTTGTTTCGTAACGTTTTAAACATTTGGATTGGTTTTGTAATGTTTAAAACGTTACGAAACAAATCCAAACGTTTAAAACGGTACGAAACAAATCCAAATGTTTAAAACGTTATGAAACAAATCCAAAGGTTTAAAACGTTACGAAACAAATCCAAAGGTTTAAAACGTTACGAAACCAATCCAAACATTTCACCTTTTTGGCGATTTAAGGCAAACGTTTACAAACATTACGAAACAAATCCAAACGTTTCATCTTTTTAGAAATTTAAGCGAAACGTTTAAAGCGTTACAAAACCAATCCAAACGTTTAAAAAGTACGAAACAAGTCCAAAAGTTTCACCTTTTTAGTGATTTAAGCCAAACATTTAAAATGTTACAAAACCAATCCAAACGTTTATAAATCTTACGAAACAAATCCAAACGTTTTACCTTTTTAGCAATTTAAGCCAAACGTTTAAAAACATTACGAAACAAAACCAAATGTTTCACCTTTTTAGCGATTTAAGCCGAATGTTTAAAACGTTACAAAACCAACCCAAACGTTTAAAAGTTACGAAGCAAATCCAAACGTTTCATCTTTTTAGCGATTTAAGCCAAACATTTAATACGTTACGAAACGAATCCAAATGTTTAAAACATTACGAAACAAATCGAAATGTTTCACCTTTTTAGTGAATTAAGCCAAACTTTTACAAACATTACAACATAAAACCAAACGTTTCACCTTTTTAGTATTTTACCTTTTTAGCGATTTAAGCCAAACTTTTAAAACGTTACGAAGCAAATCCAAACGTTTACAAACGATATGAAACCAATCCAAATATTTGGATTTGTTTCGTAATTTTTTAAATATTTGGATTTTTTTCATAACGTGTTAAACGTTTTAATTGTTAGGATTTATTTCTTAACGTTATAAACTTTTGGCTTAAATCGCTAAAAAGGGGAAATGTTTGGATATATTTCGTAACGTTTGTAAATGTTTGGATGGTTTCGTAACGTTTTAAACGTTTGGCATAAATTGCTAAAAAGGGGAAACGTTTGGATTTGTTTCGTAACATTTGAAAACGTTTGGCTTAAATCGCTAAAATGTGAAACGTTTGGATTTGTTTCGTAACGTTTGTAAAGGTTTGGCTTAAATTGCTAAAGAGGAGAAACGTTTGGATTTGTTTCGTAACGGTTGTAAACGTTTGTCTTAAATTGCTAAAAAGGTGAAATATTTGGATTATGTTTCATAACGTTTTAAACGTTTGGATTAGTTTAGTAACATTTTAAATGTTTGGCTTAAATTGCTAAAAAGGGGAAACATTTGGGTTTGTTTCGTATGGTTTTAAACGTTTGGATTGGTTTTGTAATATTTTAAATGTTTGGCTTAAATTTCTAAAAAGGGGAAACATTTGGATTAATTTCGTAACGTTTTAAACGTTTGGCTTCAATCGCTAAAAAGGTGAAACGTTTTGATTTCTTTCGTATGGTTTGTAAACGTTTGGCTTAAATCACTAAAAAGGTGAAACATTTGGTTTTGTTTTGAAACGTTTTAAACTTTTAGGTTAAATCGGTAAAAAGGGGAGACATTTGGATTTGTTTCTTAACGTTTAAAAACATTTGGCTTAAATCGCTAAATAGGTGAAACGTTTGGATGTGTTTCGTAACGTTAGTAAACCTCTGGCTTAAATAGCTATAAAGGTGAAACGTTTAGATTTGTTTCGTAACGTTTGTAAGAGTTTATCTTAAATCGTTGAGAAGGGGAAACGTTTAGATTTGTTACGTAACTTTTAAAACGTTTGGATTGGTTTCATAACATTTTAAACGTTAGGATTTGTTTCGTAACGTTTTAAACGTTTGGCTTAAATCACTAAAAAGATGAAACGTTTGGTTTTATTTTGTAACGTTTGTAAACATTTGGCTTAAATCTCTAAAAATGTGAAACGTTTGGATTTGTTTCGTAACATTTTAAACGTTTTGATTGGTTTCATAACGTTTACAAACGTTATGAAAGAAATCCAAACTTTTCACCTTTTTAGCGATTTAAACCAAAGGTTTCCAAACGTTACGAAGAAGGTGAACCGTTTAGATTTGTTTCGCAACGTTTTTAACGTTTGGATTTATTTCGTAACATTTCCAACGTTTGGATTTGTTTCGTAACGTTTTTATTTGTTTCGTAACGTTTTAAACGTTTGGATTTATTTCGTAATGTTTCAAATGTTTGGATTTGTTTCGTAACTTTTTAAACATTAGGATTTGTTTCGTTGTGTTTTAAACGTTTGGATTAAATCGCTAAAAGGGTAAAACGTTAGGATTTGTTTCGTAACATTTGTAAACGTGTGGATTAAATCGCTAAAAATGTGAAACGTTTGGATTGGTTTTGTAACATTTTAAATGTTTTGCTTAAATCGCTAAAAAAGTGAAACATTTGTTTTTGTTTCGTAACATTTTATACGTTTGGACTGGTTTCGTAATATTTTAAAAATTTGGCTTAAATTGCTAAAAAAAGGTGAAACGCTAAAAAGGTGAAACTTTCGGTATTTTTACGTAACATTTGTAAACGTTTGACTTAAATCGCCAAAAAGGTGAAATGTTTGAATTTGTTTCATAACATTTGTAAACGTTTGGCTTAAATAGCTAAAAAAGTGAAACGTTTGGATTTGTTTCGTAATGTTTTAAACATTTGGATTGGTTTTGTAACGTTTAAAACGTTACGAAACAAATCCAAACGTTTAAAACGGTACGAAACAAATCCAAATGTTTAAAACGTTATGAAACAAATCCAAAGGTTTAAAACGTTACGAAACAAATCCAAAGGTTTAAAACGTTACGAAACCAATCCAAATGTTTCACCTTTTTGGCGATTTAAGGCAAACGTTTACAAACATTACGAAACAAATCCAAACGTTTCATCTTTTTAGAAATTTAAGCGAAACGTTTAAAGCGTTACAAAACCAATCCAAACGTTTAAAAAGTACGAAACAAGTCCAAAAGTTTCACCTTTTTAGTGATTTAAGCCAAACATTTAAAATGTTACAAAACCAATCCAAACGTTTATAAATCTTACGAAACAAATCCAAACGTTTTACCTTTTTAGCAATTTAAGCCAAACGTTTAAAAACATTACGAAACAAAACCAAATGTTTCACCTTTTTAGCGATTTAAGCCGAATGTTTAAAACGTTACAAAACCAACCCAAACGTTTAAAACGTTACGAAGCAAATCCAAACGTTTCATCTTTTTAGCGATTTAAGCCAAACATTTAATACGTTACGAAACGAATCCAAAAGTTTAAAACATTACGAAACAAATCGAAATGTTTCACCTTTTTAGCGAATTAAGCCAAACTTTTACAAACATTACGACATAAAACCAAACGTTTCACCTTTTTAGTATTTTACCTTTTAGCGATTTAAGCCAAACTTTTAAAACGTTACGAAACAAATCCAAACGTTTACAAATGATATGAAACCAATCCAAATATTTGGATTTGTTTCGTAATATTTTAAATATTTTGATTTTTTTCATAACGTGTTAAACGTTTTAATTGTTAGGATTTATTTCTTAACGTTATAAACTTTTGGCATAAATCGCTAAAAAGGGGAAATGTTTGGATATATTTCGTAACGTTTGTAAATGTTTGGATGGTTTTGTAACGTTTTAAACGTTTGGCATAAATTGCTAAAAAAGGGAAACGTTTGGATTTGTTTCGTAACATTTGAAAACGTTTAGCTTAAATTGCTAAAATGTGAAACGTTTGGATTTGTTTCGTAACGTTTGTAAAGGTTTGGCTTAAATTGCTAAAGAGGAGAAACGTTTGGATTTGTTTCGTAACGGTTGTAAACGTTTGGCTTAAATTGCTAAAAAGGTGAAATATTTGGATTATGTTTCGTAACGTTTTAAACGTTTGGATTAGTTTAGTAACATTTTAAATGTTTGGCTTAAATTGCTAAAAAGGGGAAACATTTGGATTTGTTTCGTATGGTTTTAAACCTTTGGATTGGTTTTGTAATATTTTAAATGTTTGGCTTAAATTTCTAAAAAGAGGAAACATTTGGATTAATTTCGTAACGTTTTAAACGTTTGGCTTCAATCGCTAAAAAGGTGAAACGTTTCGATTTCTTTCGTATGGTTTGTAAACGTTTGGCTTAAATCACTAAAAAGGTGAAACATTTGGTTTTGTTTTGAAACGTTTTAAACTTTTAGGTTAAATCGGTAAAAAGGGGAGACGTTTGGATTTGTTTCTTAACGTTTAAAAACATTTGGCTTAAATCGCTAAATAGGTGAAACGTTTGGATGTGTTTCGTAACGTTAGTAAACCTCTGGCTTAAATTGCTATAAAGGGGAAACGTTTGTATTTGTTTTGCAACGTTTGTAAGCGTTTGGTTTAAATCGATACAAAGGGGAAACGTTTGGATTTGTTACGTAACGTTTGTAACCCTGTTGCTTAAATTGGTATGAAGGTGAAATGTTTTGATTTTTTACGTAACGTTTTTAACGTTTGGATTGGTTTCGTAATGTTTTAAATGTAAGGATTTGTTTCGTAACGTTTTAAACATTTAGATTTGTTTCGTAACGTTTTAAATGTTCGGCTTCAAACGTTTGTAAACGTTTGGCTTAAATCGATAAAAATGTGAAACGTTTGGATTTATTTCGTAACGTTTTAAAAGTTTCAATTGGTTTCATAATGTTTACAAACATTATGAAACAAAATCCAGACGTTTCACCTTTTTAGCAATTTAAACCGAAGGTTTCCAACGTTACGAAAAAGGTGAAATGTTTGGATTTGTTTCGTAGCGTTTTAAACGTTTGGATTTATTTCGCAACATTTTAAACGTTTGGATTTTGTTTCTTAACGTTTTAAACGTTTCGATTTGTTTCGTAATGTTTTAAATGTTTGGATTTGTTTCATAACTTTTTAAACATCAGGATTTGTTTCGTTGTGTTTTAAACGTTTGGATTAAATCGCTAAAAAGGTAAAACGTTAGGATTTGTTTCGTAACATTTGTAAACGTGTGGATTAAATCGCTAAAAAGGTGAAACGTTTAAAAACATTACGAAAGAAACCAAATGTTTCACCTTTTTAGCGATTTAAGCCGAACGTTTAAAATGTTACAAAACCAACCCAAACGTTTAAAACGTTACGAAGCAAATCCAAACGTTTCATCTTTTTAGCGATTTAAGCCAAACATTTAATACGTTACGAAACCAATCCAAATGTTTAAAACATTACGAAACTAATCGAAACGTTTCACGTTTTTAGCGAATTTACCCAAACTTTTACAAACATTATGAAACAAAACCAAACGTTTCACCTTTTTAGCATTTCCCCTTTTTAGCGATTTAAGCCAAACTTTTAAAACGTTACTAAAAAAATCCAAACATTTACAAACGTTATGAAACCAATCCAAATGTTTGGATTTGTTTCGTAATGTTTCTAACATTTGGATTTCATTCATAACGTTTTAAACGTTTGGATTGTTAGGATTTATTTCTTAACGTTATAAATGTTTGGCTTAAATCGCTAAAAGGGGAAATGTTTGGATATATTTCGAGACGTTTGTAAATGTTTGGATGGTTTCGTAATATTTTAAATGTTTGGCTTAAATCGCTAAAAAGGAGAAACGTTTGGATTTGTTTCGTAACGTTTGTACATGTTTGGCTTAAATCGCTAAAAAGGAGAAACGTTTGGATTTGTTTCGTAACGTTTGTAAAGGTTGGCTTAAATTGCTAAAAAGAAAAACGTTTGGATTTGTTTCGTAACGGTTGTAAACATTTGGCATAAATTGCTAAAAGGTGAAATATTTGGATTTGTTTCATAACGTTTTAAACATTTGGTTTAGTTTAGTAACGTTTTAAATGTTTGGCTTAAATTGCTAAAAAGGGAAAACGTTTGGATTTGTTTCGTATGGTTTTAAACGTTTGGATTAGTTTTCCAACATTTTAAATGTTTGGCTTAAATCCCTAAGAAGGTGAAATGTGTGGAATAATTTCGTAACATTTAAACGTTTGGCTTCAATCGCTAAAAAGGTGAAACCTTTGGATTTCTTTCGTAAGTTTTGTAAACGTTTGGCTTAAATCGCTAAAAACGTGAAATGTTTTGTTTTTTTTTGTAACGTTTTAAACTTTTGGGTTAAATCGGTAAAAAGGGGAGACGTTTGGATTTGTTTCTTAACGTTTGTAAACATTTGTCTTAAATCGCTAAAAAGGTGAAACATTTGGATTTGTTTCGTAATGTTTGTAAACCTCTTGCTTAAATAGCTATAAAGGTGAAACGGTTTAGATTTGTTTCGTAACGTTTGTCAGAGTTTAGCTTAAATCGTTGAGAAGAGGAAACGTTTAGATTTGTTACGTAACTTTTTAAACGTTTGGATTGGTTTCATAACATTTTAAACGTTAGGATTTGTTTCGTAACATTTTATACATTTAGATTTGTTTCGTAACGTTTTAAACGTTTGGCTTAAATCACTAAAAAGATGAAACGTTTGGTTTTATTTTGTAACGTTTGTAAACATTTGGCTTAAATCTCTAAAAATGTGAAACGTTTGGATTTGTTTCGTAACATTTTAAACGTTTTGATTGGTTTCATAACGTTTACAAACGTTACGAAAGAAATCCAAACTTTTCACCTTTTTAGCGATTTAAACCAAAGGTTTCCAAACGTTACGAAGAAGGTGAAACGTTTAGATTTGTTTCGCAACGTTTTTAACGTTTGGATTTATTTCGTAACGTTTCCAACGTTTGGATTTGTTTCGTAACGTTTTTATTTGTTTCGTAACGTTTTAAACGTTTGGATTTGTTTCGTAATGTTTCAAATGTTTGGATTTGTTTCGTAACTTTTTAAACATTAGGATTTGTTTCGTTGTGTTTTAAACGTTTGGATTAAATCGCTAAAAAGGTAAAACGTTAGGATTTGTTTCGTAACATTTGTAAACGTGTGGATTAAATCGCTAAAAATGTGAAACGTTTGGATTGGTTTTGTAACATTTTAAATGTTTTGCTTAAATCGCTAAAAAGGTGAAACATTTGTTTTTGTTTCGTAACATTTTATACGTTTGGACTGGTTTCGTAATATTTTAAAAATTTGGCTTAAATTGCTAAAAAAAGGTGAAACGCTAAAAAGGTGAAACTTTCGGTTTTTTTACGTAACATTTGTAAACGTTTGACTTAAATCGCCAAAAAGGTGAAATGTTTGAATTTGTTTCATAACATTTGTAAACGTTTGGCTTAAATAGCTAAAAAAGTGAAACGTTTGGATTTGTTTCGTAATGTTTTAAACATTTGGATTGGTTTTGTAACGTTTAAAACGTTACGAAACAAATCCAAACGTTTAAAACGGTACGAAACAAATCCAAATGTTTAAAACGTTATGAAACAAATCCAAAGGTTTAATACGTTACGAAACAAATCCAAAGGTTTAAAACGTTACGAAACCAATCCAAACGTTTCACCTTTTTGGCGATTTAAGGCAAACGTTTACAAACATTACGAAACAAATCCAAACGTTTCATCTTTTTAGAAATTTAAGCAAAACGTTTAAAGCGTTACAAAACCAATCCAAACGTTTAAAAAGTACGAAACAAGTCCAAAAGTTTCACCTTTTTAGTGATTTAAGCCAAACGTTTAAAATGTTACAAACCAATCCAAACGTTTATAAATCTTATGAAACAAATCCAAACGTTTTACCTTTTTAGCAATTTAAGCAAAACGTTTAAAAACATTACGAAACAAAACCAAATGTTTCACCTTTTTAGTGATTTAAGCCGAATGTTTAAAACGTTACAAAACCAACCCAAACTTTTAAAACGTTACGAAGCAAATCCAAACGTTTCATCTTTTTAGCGATTTAAGCCAAACATTTAATACGTTACGAAATGAATCCAAATGTTTAAAACATTACGAAACAAATCGAAATGTTTCACCTTTTTAGCGAATTAAGCCAAACTTTTACAAACATTACGACATAAAACCAAACGTTTCACCTTTTTAGTATTTTACCTTTTTAGCGATTTAAGCCAAACTTTTAAAACGTTACGAAACAAATCCAAACGTTTACAAACATTATGAAACCAATCCAAATGTTTGGATTTGTTTCGTAATGTTTTAAATATTTGGATTTTTTTCATAACGTGTTAAACGTTTTAATTGTTAGGATTTATTTCTTAACGTTATAAACTTTTAGCTTAAATCGCTAAAAAGGGGAAATGTTTGGATATATTTAGTAACGTTTGTAAATGTTTGGATGGTTTCGTAACGTTTTAAACGTTTGGCATAATCTGCTAAAAAGGGGAAACGTTTTGATTTATTTCGTAACATTTGAAAACGTTTGGCTTAAATCGCTAAAATGTGAAACGTTTGGATTTGTTTCGTAACGTTTGTAAAGGTTTGGCTTAAATTGCTAAAGAGGAGAAACGTTTGGATTTGTTTCGTAACGGTTGTAAACATTTGGCTTAAATTGCTAAAAAGGTGAAATATTTGGATTATATTTCGTAATATTTAAACGTTTGGCTTCAATCGCTAAAAAGGTGAAACCTTTGGATTTCTTTCGTAAGTTTTGTAAACGTTTGGCTTAAATCGCTAAAAACGTGAGATGTTTTGTTTTTTTTGTAACGTTTTAAACTTTTGGGTTAAATCGGTAAAAAGGGGAGACGTTTGGATTTGTTTCTTAACGTTTGTAAACATTTGGCTTAAATCGCTAAAAAGGTGAAACATTTGGATTTGTTTCGTAATGTTTGTAAACCTCTTGCTTAAATAGCTATAAAGGTGAAACGTTTAGATTTGTTTCGTATCGTTTGTAAGAGTTTAGCTTAAATCGTTGAGAAGGGGAAACGTTTAGATTTGTTACGTAACTTTTTAAACGTTTGGATTGGTTTCATAACATTTTAAACGTTAGGATTTGTTTTGTAACGTTTTATACATTTAGATTTGTTTCGTAATGTCTTAAACGTTTGGCTTAAATCACTAAAAAGATGAAACGTTTGGTTTTATTTTGTAACGTTTGTAAACATTTGGCTTAAATCTCTAAAAATGTGAAACGTTTGGATTTGTTTCGTAACATTTTAAACGTTTTGATTGGTTTCATAACGTTTACAAACGTTTCAACTTTTTTAGCGATTTAAACCAAAGGTTTCCAACGTTACGAAAAAGGTGAAACGTTTGGATTTGTTTCGTAACGTTTTAAACGTTTGGATTTGTTTCGTAGCGTTTTAAACGTTTGGATTTGTTTCGCAACATTTTAAACTTTTGTATTTTCTTTCTTAACGTTTTAAACGTTTCGATTTGTTTCGTAATGTTTTAAACGTTTGGATTTGTTTCATAACTTTTTAAACATCAGAATTTGTTTCGTTGTGTTTTAAACGTTTGGATTAAATCGCTAAAAAGGTAAAACGTTAGGATTTGTTTCGTAACATTTGTAAACGTGTGGATTAAATCGCTAAAAAGGTGAAACGTTTAAAAACATTACGAAACAAAACCAAATGTTTCACCTTTTTAGCGATTGAAGCCGAACGTTTAAAATGTTACAAAACCAACCCAAACGTTTAAAACGTTACGAAGCAAATCCAAACGTTTCATATTTTTAGCGATTTAAGCCAAACATTTAATACGTTACGAAACCAATCCAAATGTTTAAAACATTACGAAACTAATCGAAACGTTTCACGTTTTTAGCGAATTTGCCCAAACTTTTACAAACATTACGAAACAAAACCAAACGTTTCACCTTTTTAGCATTTCCCCTTTTTAGCGATTTAAGCCAAACTTTTAAAACGTTACTAAAAAAATCCAAACGTTTACAAACGTTATGAAACCAATCCAAATGTTTGGATTTGTTTCGTAATGTTTCAAACATTTGGATTTCATTCATAACGTTTTAAACGTTAGGATTGTTAGGATTTATTTCTTAACGTTATAAACGTTTGGCTTAAATCGCTAAAAGGGGAAATGTTTGGATATATTTCGAGACGTTTGTAAATGTTTGGATGGTTTCGTAATATTTTAAATGTTTGGCTTAAATCGCTAAAAAGGAGAAATGTTTGGATTTGTTTCGTAACGTTTGTACACGTTTGGCTTAAACCGCTAAAAAAGAGAAACGTTTGGATTTGTTTCGTAACGTTTGTAAAGGTTGGATTAAATTGCTAAAAAGGAAAAACGTTTGGATTTGTTTCGTAACGGTTGTAAACATTTGGCTTAAATTGCTAAAAGGTGAAATATTTGGATTTGTTTCATAACGTTTTAAACGTTTGGTTTAGTTTAGTAACGTTTTAAATGTTTGGCTTAAATTGCGAAAAAGGGAAAACGTTTGGATTTGTTTCGTATGGTTTTAAACGTTTGGATTAGTTTTCCAACATTTTAAATGTTTGGCTTAAATCCCTAAGAAGGTGAAATGTTTGGATTAATTTCGTAACATTTAAATGTTTGGCTTCAATCGCTAAAAAGGTGAAACCTTTGGATTTCTTTCGTAAGGTTTGTAAACGTTTGGCTTAAATCGCTAAAAACGTGAAATGTTTTGTTTTTTTTGTAACGTTTTAAACTTTTGGGTTAAATCGGTAAAAAGGGGAGACGTTTGGATTTGTTTCTTAACGTTTGTAAACATTTAGCTTAAATCGCTAAAAAGGTGAAACATTTGGATTTGTTTCGTAATGTTTGTAAACCTCTTGCTTAAATAGCTATAAAGGTGAAACGTTTAGATTTGTTTCGTAACGTTTGTTAGAGTTTAGCTTAAATCGTTGAGAAGGGGAAACGTTTAGATTTGTTACGTAACTTTTTAAACGTTTTGATTGGTTTCATAACATTTTAAACGTTAGGATTTGTTTCGTAACGTTTTAAACATTTAGATTTGTTTCGTAACATTTTAAACGTTTGGCTTAAATCACTAAAAAGATGAAACGTTTGGTTTTATTTTGTAACGTTTGTAAACATTTGGCTTAAATCTCTAAAAATGTGAAACGTTTGGATTTGTTTCGTAACATTTTAAACGTTTTGATTGGTTTCATAACATTTACAAACGTTACGAAAGAAATCCAAACTTTTCACCTTTTTGCGATTTAAACCAAAGGTTCCAAATGTTACGAAGAAGGTGAAACGTTTGGATTTGTTTCGTAACGTTTTAAACGTTTGGATTTGTTTCGTAATGTTTTAAACGTTTGTATTTGTTTCGTAACATTTTAAACGTTTGGATTTGTTTCGTAATGTATCAAATATTTGGATTTGTTTCGTAACTTTTTAAACACTAGGATTTGTTTGGTTGTGTTTTAAACGTTTGGATTAAATCGCTAAAAAGGTAAAACGTTAGGATTTGTTTCGTAACTTTTTTAACGTATGGATTAAATCGCTAAAAATGTGAAACGTTTGGATTGGTTTTGTAACGTTTTAAATATTTTGCTTAAATCGCTAAAAAGGTTAAACGTTTGGATTTTTTCGTCACATTTTATACGTTTGGATTTGTTTCATAACGTTTTAAAAAATTTGGCTTAAATTGCTAAAAAAGGTGAAACGCTAATAGGTGAAACTTTCGATTTTGTTACGTAACATTTGTAAACGTTTGGCTTAAATAGCTAAAAAACTGAAACGTTTGGATTTGTTTCGTAACTTTTAAAACGTTTGGATTGGTTTTGTAACTTTTAAAATGTTACGAAACAAATCCAAACGTTTAAAACGTTAGGAAACAAATCCAAACGTTTAAAACGTTACGAAACAAATCCAAACGTTTAAAATGTTACGAAACAAATCCAAACGTTTAAAACGTTACGAAACCAATCCAAATGTTTCACCTTTTTAGCGATTTAAGGCAAACGTTTACAAACGTTACGAAACAAATCCAAACTTTTCATCTTTTTAGAAATTTAAGACAAACGTTTAAAATGTTACAAAACCAATCCAAACGTTTATAAATGTTACGAAACAATTCCAAACATTTTACCTTTTTAGCAATTTAAGCCAAACGTTTAAAAACATTGCGAAACAAAACTAAATGTTTCACCTTTTTAGAAATTTAAGCCGAAACGGTGAAACATTTGAATTCGTTTCGTCACATTTGTGAACATTTGGCTTAAATAGCTAAAAAAGTGAAACGTTTGGATTTGTTTCGTAACGTTTAAAAGTTTGGATTGGTTTTGCAACGTTTAAAACGTTACGAAACAAATCAAAACGTTTAAAACGTTACGAAACAAATCCAAACGTTTAAAACGATACGAAAAAAATCCAAACGTTTAAAACGTTACGAAACTAATCCAAATGTTTCACCTTTTTAACGATTTAAGGCAAACGATTACAAACGTTAGGAAACATATCCAAACGTTTCATCTTTTTAGCAATTTTAGCCAAACGTTTAAAACGTTACAAAACCAATCCAAACGTTTAAAATGTACGAAATAAGTCCAAACGTTTCACCTTTTAGCGATTTAAGCTAAACGTTTAAAATGTTACGAAACCAATCCAAACATTTATAAATGTTACGAAACAAATCCAAACGTTTCATCTTTTTAGCAATTTAAGCCATACGTTTAAAAACATTATGAAACAAAACCAAGTGTTTCACCTTTTATGCGATTTAAGCCAAATGTTTAAAACGTTACAAAACAAACCCAAACGTTTAAAACGTTACGAAGCAAATCAAAATGTTTCATCTTTTTAGCGATTTAAGCCAAACATTTAATACATTACGAAACCAATTTAAATGTTTATAATATTACGAAACAAATCGAAACGTTTCACCTTTTTAGCGAATTAAGCCACTTTTACAAACATTACGAAACAAAACCAAACGTTTCACCTTTTTATCGTTTCACCTTTTTAGCGATTTAAGCCAAACATTTAAAACGTTACGAAACAAATCCAAAAGTTTACAAACGTTATGAAACCAATCCAAATGGTTGTATTTGTTTCGTAATGTTCTAAACATTTGAATTTGTTTCATAACGTTTTAAACATTTGGATTGTTTAGATATATTTCGTAACGTTTGTAAATGCTTGGATGGTTTCGTAACGTTTTAAACGTTTGGCTTAAATCGCTAAAAAGGGGAAACGTTTGGATTTGTTTCGTAACATTTGTAAAGGTTGGCTTAAATCGCTAAAAAGGAGAAACGTTTGGATTTGTTTCGTAACGGTTGTAAATGTTTGGCTTAAATTGCTAAAAGGTGAAATATTTGGATTTGTTTCGTAACGTTTTAAATGTTTGGATTAGTTTCGTAACATTTTAAATGTTTGTCTTAAATAGCTAAAAAGGGGAAACGTTTGGATTTGTTTCGTATGGTTTTAAACGTTTGGATTGGTTTTGTAACATTTTAAATGTTTGGCTTAAATTGCTAAAAAGGTGAACCGTTTGGATTAATTTCGTAAAGTTTTAAACGTTAGTCTTCAATCGCTAAAAAGGTGAAACCTTTTGATTCCTTTCGTATGGTTTGTAAACGTTTGGTTTAAATCGCTAAAAAGGTGAAACGTTTGGTTTTGTTTTGTAACGTTTTAAACTTTTGGGTTAAATCGGTAAAAAGGAGAGTCGTTTGGATTTGTTTCTTAACGTTTATAAACATTTGGATTTAATCGCTAAAAAGGTGAAACGTTTGGATTTGTTTCGTAACGTTTGTAAACCTTTGGCTTAAATTGCTATGAAGGTGAAACGTTTGGATTTGTTTCGTAACGTTTGTAAGCGTTTGGCTTAAATCGCTAAGGAGGGGAAACGTTTTGATTTGCTACGTAATGTTTTAAACGTTTGGATTGGTTTCTTAACGTTTTAAGCGTTAGGATTTGTTTCGTAACGTTTTAAACGTTTAGGTTTATTTCGTATCGTTTTAAACGTTTGGCTTAAATTGCTAAAAAGGTGAACGTTTGGTTTTGTTTTGTAACGTTTGTAAACGTTTGGCTTAAATCTCAAAAAAGTGAAACGTTTGGATTTGTTCCGTAACGTTTTAAACGTTTGGATTGGTTTCGTAACACTTTAAACGTTTGGATTTGTTTCGTAACATTTGTAATCGTTTGGCTTAAATCGCTAAAGAGGTGAAACATTCGGATTTGATTCGTTACGTTTTAAAGGTTTGGATTGGTTTCATAACGTTATAAACGTTTGGATGGTTTCGTATCGTTTTAAACGTTTGGCTTAAATAATTAAAAAGGGGAAACGTTTAGATTTTTTGGGTAACGTTTGTAAACGTTTGGCTTAAATGGCTAAAAAGGTGAAACGTTTGGATTTGTTTCGTAACATTTTAAATGTTTGGCTTGAGTCGCTAAAAAGGTGTAACGTTTGGTTTTGTTTCGTAAAGTTTGCAAACGTTTGGCTTAAATCGCTAAAAATGTGAAACGTTTGGATTTGTTTCATTACGTTTGTAAACGTTTGGCTTAAAGTGCTAAAAAGGTGAAATTTTTGGTTTTGTTTCGATACGTTTGTAAATGTTTGGCTTAAATCGCTAAAAATGTGAAACGTTTGATTTGTTTCGTAACATTTGTAAACGTTTGGCTTAAACGTTTTGTAACGTTTTAAACGTTTGGATTGGTTTCGTATTGTTTTGTTTCATAACGTTTTTAGCGATTGAAACTTTTGGTTTTGTTTTGTAACGTTTGTAAAGGTTTGGCTTAAATCGCTAAAAAGGTGAAACTTTTGGATTTGTTTCATAACGTTGTAAAAGATTGGATTGGTTTCGTAATGTCTTAAACGTTTGGTTTAAATCGCTAAAAAGGTGAAACGTTCGTTTTTGTTTCGTAACATTTGTTAATGTTTAGCTTAAATCGCTAAAAAGGTAAAATGTTAGGATTTGTTTTGTAACGTTTTAATCGTTTGGATTAGTTTCGCAACGTTTTAAACGTTTGGCTTAAATCGCTAAAAAGGTGAAATGTTTGAATTTGTTTCGTAAAGTCTGGATTGGTTTCGTATTGTTTTGTTTCATAACGTTTTTAGCGATGGAAACTTTTGATTTTATTTTGTAACGTTTGTAAACGTTTGGCTTAAATCGCTAAAAAGGTGAAACTTTTGGATTTGTTTCATAACGATTTAAACGTTTGGATTGGTTTCGTAATGTCTTAAACGTTTGGCTTAAATCGCTAAAAAGGTGAAATGTTTAAAAGGTTTCCTCTTTTTAGCGATTAATGCCAAACGTTTACAATCGTTACGAAACAGTAAAAAGGTGAAACGTTTGGATTTGTTTTGTAACGTTTTAAACGTTTGGATTAGTTTCGTAAAGTTTGTAAGTGTTTGGCTTAAATCGCTAAAAATGTGAAACGTTTGGATTTGTTGAGTAATGTTTTAAACGTTTGGATTGGTTTCGAAATGTTTTAAACGTTTGGCTTAAATCACTAAAAAGGTGAAACGTTTGGATTTGTTTCGTAACGTTTGGCTTAAATCGCTAAAAAGTGGAAATGTTTGGATTTGTTTCGTAACATTTTAAACGTTTGGCTTAAATCGCTAAAAAGGTGTAACGTTTTGTTTTGTTTCGTAACATTTGTAAACGTTTGGCTGAAATTGCTAAAAATGTGAAACATTTTGATATGTTTGATAACGTTTCTAAACGTTTGGCTTAAATTGCTAAAAAAGGGGAAACGTTTGGTTTTATTTCGTAACGTTTGTAAATGTTTGGCTTAAACCGCTAAAAATGTAAAACGTTTGGATTTGTTTCGTAACATTTGTAAACGTTTGGCTTAAGCGTTTTGTAACGTTTTAAACGTTTGGATTAGTTTCGTATTATTTTGTTTCATAACGTTTAAAGAGATTGAAACTTTTGGTTTTGTTTTGTAACGTTTGTAAACGTTTGGCTTAAATCACTAAAAAGGTGAAACTTTTGGATTTGTTTCGTAACGTTTTAAACGTTTGGATTGGTTTCGTAATGTCTTAAACGTTTGGCTTAAATCGCTAAAAAGGTGAAATGTTTAAATTGTTTCCCCTTTTTAGCGATTAATGCCAAACGTTTACAATCGTTACGAAACAATAAAAAGGTGAAACGTTTGGATTTGTTTTGTAACGTTTGTATTGGTTTCGTAAAGTTTGTAAGTGTTTGGCTTAAATCACTAAAAATGTGAAACGTTTGGATTTGTTCAGTAATGTTTTAAATGTTTGGATTGGTTTTGAAATGTTTATAACGTTTGGCTTAAATCACTAAAAAGGTGAAACGTTTGGATTTGTTTCGTAATGTTTGTAAACGTTTGGCTTAAATCGCTAAAAAGTGGAAACATTTGGATTTGTTTCGTAACATTTTAAACGTTTGGCTTAAATCTCTAAAAATGTGTAAAATTTTGTTTTGTTTCGTAACATTTGTAAACGTCTGGCTGAAATCGCTAAAAATGTGAAACATTTTGATTTGTTTCGTAACGTTTGTAAACGTTTGGCTTAAATTGCTAAAAAAAGGGGGAACGTTTGGTTTTATTTCGTAACGCTTGTAAATGTTTGGCTTAAATCGCTAAAAATGTGAAACGTTTGGATTTGTTTCGTAACATTTGTAGACGTTTGGCTTAAATCGCTAAAAAGGTGAAACGTTTGTTTTTGTTTCGTAACGTTTGTCAACGTTTGGCTTAATTTGCTAAAAAGGTGAAATGTTCGGATTTATTTCGGAACGTTTGTATTCGTTTGGCTTAAATCGCTAAAAAGGTGAAACGTTTGGATTTGTTTCTTAACGTTATATACATTTGGATTAGTTTCGTAATGTTTTAAATGTTTGGCTTAAATCACGAAAAAGGTGAAACGTTTGGATTAGTTTCGTAACGTTTATAAACGTTTGGCATAAATCGCTAAAAAGTGGAAACGTTTGGATTTGTTTCGTAACATTTTAAACGTTTGGCTTAAATCGCTAAAAAGGTGTAACGTTTTGTTTTGGTTCGTAATGTTTGTAAACGTTTGGCTGAAATCGCTAAAAATGTGAAATGTTTTGATTTGTTTCGTAATGTTTATAAACGTTTGGCTTAAATTGCTAAAAAGGTGAAACGTTTGATTTTATTTCGTAACGTTTGTAAATGTTTGGCTTAAATCGCTAAATATATGAAACGTTTGGATTTGTTTCGTAACATTTGTAAACGTTTGGCTTAAATTGCTAAAAAGGGGAAACATTCGTTTTTGTTTCGTTACGTTTGTCAACGTTTTATTTAATTCGCTAAAAAGGAAAAATCTTAGGATTTTTTTTGTAACGTTTTAAACGTTTGGATTGGTTTCATAATGTTTTAAACAATTGGCTTAAATCACTAAAGAGGTGAAATGTTTGGATTTGTTTCGTAATATCTAGATAGGTTTCGTAACGTTTGTAAACGTTTAGCATAAATCGCTAAAACGGTGAAACCTTTGGATTTGTTTCGTAAAGTTTCTAAACGTTTGGTTTTGTTTCGTAAAGTTTTAAATGTTTGGATTGGTTTCGTTTTGTTTTATATAGTAACGTTTGTAGAGATTGAAACGTTTGGATTTGATTCGTAGCGTTTGTAAACGTTTGGCTTAAATCGCTAAAACGGTGAAACGATTGGATTTGTTTCGTAACGTTTGTAAATGTTTGGCTCAAATCGCTAAAAATGTGAAACGTTTGGATTTGTTTCGTAAAAGTTTAAACGTTTAGAATGGTTTCGTAACTTTTTAAACGTTTGGCTTAAATTGCTAAAAAGGTGAAATGTTTGGATTTGTTTCGTAAACGTTTAGATTGGTATCGTAACGTTTATAAATGTTTGGCTTAAATCGCTAAAAAGGTGAAACGTTTGGATTTGTTTCGTAACTTTTGTAAATGTTTGGTTTTATTTTGTTACGTTTTAAACATTTAGATTGGTTTCGTATTGTTTTTTTTATAACGTTTTTAACAATTGAAACTTTTGGTTTTGTTTTGTAACGTTTGTAAACGTTTGGCTTAAATCGCTAAAAAGGTGAAACTTTTAGATTTGTTTCGTAACGTTTTAAACGTTTGGATTGGTTTTGTAATGTCTTAAAGTTTGGCTTAAATCGCTAAAAAGGTGAAATGTTTAAAACGTTTCTCCTTTTTAGCGATTAATGCCAAACGTTTACAATCGTTACGAAACAATAAAAAGGTGTAACGTTTAGATTTTTTTCGTAACGTTTTAAACGTTTGAATTGGTTTTGTAAAGTTTGTAAGTGTTTGGCTTAAATCGCTAAAAATGTGAAAAGTTTGGATTTATTGAGTAATGCTTTAAACGTTTGGATTGGTTTCGAAATGTTTTAAACGTTTGGCTTAAATCACTAAAAAGGTGAAACGTTTGGATTTGTTTCGTAACGTTTGTAAACGTTTGGCTTAATTTTCTAAAAAGTGGAAAAAGCAGTGAGTTTGTACTTACTATTTACCGCTTTATTAAGTAAATTGTTATTTTAATAATAAATATATATACTGTACGTATATTTCGAACTGGTTTTATATTATGGCTTCTAGTTGGAACATGCTACCTAATGGGCATCATTAGGACTGCGTGCGCACCGGTAATGATCTGGGAAAGGTATTTATGGTAATGTGGTAACTCGGTGTGAGCATAGCTCTCGGGACCAAGTAGAGTAACTCGGTGTAGCTCAGCTCTCGGGACTCTGGTATAAGTGTGGTCAGTGGTAACTCGGTGTAGCTCAGCTCTCGGGACCAGACCTATTGGATTATGTTTATTATTTAGAATTGTGGATTAGGGTTCCAACTATTATCTGTAATATCGTTATTAAATGTTTTAAACGGTTTTAAAAGGTTTTCCACTTAATAAATGTAGATAGTGGTATAAACTCATCTCAGTATATCTGACCCCGTTGTTTTCCCAATTTTCCCAGGGTTATGATCTGAGAGAGTCTGGTGATCTCCGCATTTACTTTTCTTCGGAGGTTCCATTTATTTTTGATAAACTGTAAAACTGTTTTATTCTTAGACCGCAGTAGTAACTAGACGTCTTTATTATTACTGTATATTTTGTCGGATTGGTTCGACTGGTTATATTGCTTTGGCATGATTATAATACTTACATTGATTTATGATAAATCTATACTAGTCTCGGAATTGGCTAAGCATGTTATATTAATTGTGGAATATTATAACTGCTAGATTTAGGTTGAAGTCTCGGTTGCCCCCGAGCATTGGTTTTCTGCAGGTTTATGTGTTTATATGTTAATTGAAAGGCTAGCTACGGGTTTTGGTACTACATTACCCATACCCTAGCGCCGGTCGCGATTCATGAAAATGGGTCGTGACAAACTTGGTATCAGAGCTAGTTATAAGTGGACAGGTGAGTAAGTGTTGTGGAACGCAATATTTTTTTTCAGCGTTCGTGTTTGATACGATAGAGTTTGGAATTGTAAGAACTATAGTTTGAGGTTAGGTCTTGTTCTTGCGCTTTGATAATGTGGATTTGGTAATCGTTAAGATTCAAGCTGGTTTTCGAAGCCATCCTGGTAAAGAGTAACTGTGATTCTCAGTTGGATAATTTTTGTCTGTTCACTTTTGTGTTGATCGAGTAATCGTTAGAGCACCGAGTTGTTAGACTTAAATTTTTGCGCATATGTATGTTGTGACCGGTTAAACTGCGAATCAGTTTCAGATTTAAAATTCGAGGTCGAATTTTTCTTAGGTAGGGGAGAATGTAATACCCCATATGTTTTCGGCGTGTTTCGTCTTGTGTTGACCTTCTCTGGGTGAAAATTTTGTTAGAGTTATCATTGAAGAGATTCAAGGTTTCGTTCTTGATTATCCTTAGTATTTCAGTCAAGTTTCATGTGGGAGAGTTTGTATTCCTTCATTTGGTTTCACCTAGAAATGGTATTATCGCTTTATGTTAAGTGGAAGTTAGTGTTGATACTTTTTGTGATCATTTGAGATTGTTTGGTTTATGAAAGTGGTGGTTTAGATTTATTGTTCGAGGAACAACCTTTTGAGTTTTGCTTACGCAAGTACTTAGGTCGTTAAGCATGGAAATTCCTATGATTACAGTTTGGATTGGACTCGGTTGAGGAATCTTCTAAAAAGACAGAGTTGTTATGCAGAATTGTTATTATTGTTGTCATTGATTACCTTCAGTATCTTGTTTATGCGTTTTTACGTTGATTATGTGCGTTTAATTCAGTTTGATATGTAGTTTTTTTATCTTATGTTTTTCGTCGGTTGTTTTTGTTTTAAATTCGAGGACGAATTTTATATAAGTTGGGGAGATTGTGATATCCCGTATTTTTCCGTTTGGTTTCGGCGTTGTTCCGTCACCGTATTGATCGGTTTTGGTGTTCGTTGGGCTCCGTGTGTTCCATGTTATACTTTGGGTTTGATCTGTCGTTGCCGTTGGGCCTTATGCAAGTTTTGTATTTTTATAGCTTTGTGCAGGGAGGCACGATGGAAGGCACGATGGGTCCATCGCGCCTGCCATCGTGCCCTAGGCTTATTTTCATGCTGCTGAGGAAGGCACGATGGAAGGCACGATGGGTCCATCGCGCCTCGCATCGTGCCCTAGGCATTTTTTCCATTTTTCTTAGGAAGGCACGACGGAAGGCACGATGGGTCCATCGCGCCTCCCATCGTGCCCCTCTGTCAGATTTGATATTTTGACCTATAATTAGATCATTAACTCGATCTAACCTAATTTTTCACTTTTCTAAAACCCTAGAGCCACCCTAGCATCTGAGATACTCTATTTTCCTTCATTCCCTTTGGTTTAATCATTCGGTAAGCGATTCTAATACTCCTTTCTTCGATTAATCAATTCCTTATCGCGTATATCGGCTCTTAACTTATTCGAACCTTTTTCCAGCTTATTGTGGATATTGATTTACTGTTTCCTTTTGATTCGTACGCCGATCTCGAATCATTACGGTATGTGTTGCAATCCTTTAAGTTTTTGCGTAGAGATTCGCGTGCTAATTCGATAGATTGTGTTCTATTGTGTTGTACCTATATTGTGGATGATTTGATCTCTGAAACGCTTAGCCGAATCTGTAATAGGGTGTTTATGATTGAATTATCATGCTATAACATTTAGATTTAAATGTCAATTGTTGGGTTCAAGTGCTAGTTGATTTCGTATGTTAATTGGTTGTTAAATTGCTGTTTTAGCATTGTTATAGATGGCTGGAAATTCATGTTTTGGGGCTGATCTTATGTGTGTGAATCAATGGTATATTTTTGACATGCTTGGTAAATCATAGGTTGATTATATGGCTTATAATGCATGATTTCACCTTGTTGTTGTGTTGATTAGTTTTTAATGATCTAGTTGCTGCCCACTATTGTGTTGGGGCTTTTTTGTATCGTTCTTGACATGTTGGCATTGCTTTGTTTGTGTTTTACTCATTCGTGTTGATTATGCCTGTAGACAAGTTATTGCCATGATTTGATTATCGTTTCAAATCTGAGTTTGACATTTAAATGGATGATTTAATCCTTTTTGGTTCATTTAAAAGAAGTTTAACATACTTGTGTTAGTATGATGTATAAATTATTGTAAATCTTGATTGGGCATGTTTAATGTTAGAGGGCATGCTAAGGTGATTGTATATTTTATGTTGGCCGTTTGAACATGTTTTCCCATTGAGGACTTTTGTCGAGAACCTTATGAGCGTTATGATATTTTGGTTATTGAGTTCTTATTGAGTTCCTTGTTTTCAAAATGGATTTCATAGTTTATCAAAAGATGACCTAAATATTAAACTCTGGTTTTACTCTGGTTGGATTTTGGTTCGGGTTAGACTTGGGTCGCCCGATTTGTGAGAAGACGCCTTGCAATTGTTGTAACTTGGCTGACTCACCATGTTGGTTTTAAACTTGGTTTATGGATTTAACTAAGTTATCTGAAATGGATTTTCGGATCATGTTTTCAAAGTGGGAACTCAATTTGACTTAACTGATTGTATGACTTTGGTGACAGTCCGAGTAAGTATGATTATTCCACGTTAGTTTATGCTTTGGCATTTTGACTATATATGTATAATGGCGTTATGATGGTTTATACGTTGGCTTGATTGATATATGTGCTAGTCGTATGTGGTGTCTAGTACTCTCTAGAGTTAGGGGATGATATTAATTATTATATATATTTTCTTAGACCCGTCGACTGCTCGTGCTTCGGAGTCGGATCAGGTTTAGTTGCTTGTCAAGTTTTCACGTGGATTTGCAAGCAGTGAGTTTGTACTTACTATTTACCGCTTTATTAAGTAAATTGTTATTTTAATAATAAATATATATACTGTACGTATATTTCGAACTGGTTTTATATTATGGCTTCTAGTTGGAACATGCTACCTAATGGGCATCATTAGGACTGCGTGCGCACCGGTAATGATCTGGGAAAGGTATTTATGGTAATGTGGTAACTCGGTGTGAGCATAGCTCTCGGGACCAAGTAGAGTAACTCGGTGTAGCTCAGCTCTCGGGACTCTGGTATAAGTGTGGTCAGTGGTAACTCGGTGTAGCTCAGCTCTCGGGACCAGACCTATTGGATTATGTTTATTATTTAGAATTGTGGATTAGGGTTCCAACTATTATCTGTAATATCGTTATTAAATGTTTTAAACGGTTTTAAAAGGTTTTCCACTTAATAAATGTAGATAGTGGTATAAACTCATCTCAGTATATCTGACCCCTTGTTTTCCCAATTTTCCCAGGGTTATGATCTGAGAGAGTCTGGTGATCTCCGCATTTACTTTTCTTCGGAGGTTCCATTTATTTTTGATAAACTGTAAAACTGTTTTATTCTTAGACCGCAGTAGTAACTAGACGTCTTTATTATTACTGTATATTTTGTCGGATTGGTTCGACTGGTTATATTGCTTTGGCATGATTATAATACTTACATTGATTTATGATAAATCTATACTAGTCTCGGAATTGGCTAAGCATGTTATATTAATTGTGGAATATTATAACTGCTAGATTTAGGTTGAAGTCTCGGTTGCCCCCGAGCATTGGTTTTCTGCAGGTTTATGTGTTTATATGTTAATTGAAAGGCTAGCTACGGGTTTTGGTACTACATTACCCATACCCTAGCGCCGGTCGCGATTCATGAAAATGCGTCGTGACACGTTTGGATTTGTTTCATAACATTTAAATTGTTTGGCTTAAATTGCTAAAAAGGTGTAACGTTTGGTTTTGTTTCGTAACATTTGTAAACGTTTGGCTGACATCGCTAAAATTGTGAAACTTTTTGATTTGTTTCGTAATGTTTGTAAACGTTTGGCTTAAATTGCTAAAAAAGGGGAAACGTTTGGTTTTATTTCGTAACGTTTGTTAATGTTTGGCTTATGTCGCTAAAAATATGAAACGTTTGGATTTGTTTCGTAACTTTTGTAAATGTTTGGCTTAAATCGCTAAAAAGGTGAAATGTTCGTTTTTGTTTCGTAATGTTTGTCAACGTTTGTCTTAATTTGCTAAAAAGGTAAAATCTTAGGATTTATTTTATAACGTTTTAAACGTTTGGATTGGTTTCATAACGTTTTAAACGTTTGGCTTAAATCACTAAAGAGGTGAAATGTTTGGATTTGTTTCGTAATATCTGGATTTGTTTCGTAACATTTGTAAACGTTTGGCTAAAATCGCAAAAACGGTGCGTAACGTTTTAAATATTTGGATTGGTTTCGTTTTCTTTTATTTCGTAACATTTTTAGCGATTGAAACGTTTGGATTTCTTTCGTAGCGTTTGTAAACGTTTGGCTTAATTCGCTAAAAAGGTGAAACGATTGGATTTGTTTCGTAATGTTTGTAAATGTTTGGCTCAAATCGTTAAAAATGTGAAACGTTTTTTATTTGTTTCATAACGTTTTTAACGTTTGGAATGCTTATGTAACTTTTTAAACGTTTCACTTAAAAAGCTAAAAAGGTGAAACATTTGGATTTATTTCGTAAACGTTTAAATTGGTTTCGTAACATTTGTAAATGTTTGGTTTAAATTGCTAAAAAGGTGAAACCTTTGGATTTGTTTCGTAACGTTTGTAAATGTTTGGTTTTGTTTTGTGACGTTTTAAACATTTGGATTGGTTTCATATTGTTTTATTTCATAACGTTTTCAGCGATTGAAACTTTTGGTTTTATTTTGTAACATTTGTAAACGTTTGGCTTAAATCGCTAAAAAGGTGAAACTTTTGGATTTCTTTCGTAACGTTTTAAACGTTTGGATTGGTTTCGTAATGTCTTAAACGTTTGGCTTAAATCGCTAAAAAGGTGAAATGTTTAAAACGTTTCCCCTTTTTAGCGATTAATGCCAAACGTTTACAAATGTTACGAAATAATAAAAAGGTGAAACGTTTGGATTTGTTTCATAACATTTTAAACGTTTTGATTGGTTTCGTAAAGTTTGTAAAAGTTTGGCTTAAATCGCTAAAAATGTGAAACGTTTGGATTTGTTTAGTAACGTTTTAAACATTTTGATTAATTTCGTAAAGTTTGTAAACGTTTGGCTTAAATCGCTAAAAATGTGAAACATTTGGATTTGTTCAGTAATGTTTTAAACGTTTGGATTGGTTTCGTAACGTTTGTAAACGTTTGGCTTAAATCGCTAAAACGGTGAAACGTTTGGATTTGTTTCGTAAAGTTTGTAAACGTTTGCTTTTGTTTCGTAACGTTTTAAATGTTTGGATTAATTTCGTTTTGTTTTATTTAGTAACGTTTGTAGCGACTGAAACGTTTGGATTTGATTTGTAGCGTTTGTAAACGTTTGGCTTAAATCGCTAAAACGGTGAAACGATTGGATTTGTTTCGTAACGTTTGTAAATGTTTGGCTCAAATCGCTAAAAATGTGAAACGTTTGGATTTGTTTCGTAACATTTTAAACGTTTGGAATGGTTTCGTAACTTTTTAAACGTTTGGCTTAAATCGCTAAAAAGGTGAAATGTTTGGATTTGTTTCGTAAACGTTTAGATTGGTTTCGTAACGTTTATAAATGTTTGGCTTAAATCGCTAAAAAGGTGAAACGTTTTGATTTGTTTTGTAACTTTTGTAAATGTTTGGTTTTGTTTTGTTACGTTTTAAACATTTAGATTGGTTTCGTATTGTTTTTTTTCATAACGTTTTTAGCAATTGAAACTTTTGGTTTTGTTTTGTAACGTTTGTAAACGTTTGGCTTAAATCGCTAAAAAGGTGAAACTTTTAGATTTGTTTCGTAACGTTTTAAACGTTTGGATTGGTTTTGTAATGTCTTAAAAGTTTGGCTTAAATCGCTAAAAAGGTGAAATGTTTAAAACGTTTCCCCTTTTTAGCGATTAATGCCAAACGTTTACAATCGTTACGAAACAATAAAAAGGTGTAACGCTTAGATTTGTTTCGTAACGTTTTAAACGTTTGGATTGGTTTTGTAAAGTTTGTAAGTGTTTGGCTTAAATCGCTAAAAATGTGAAACGTTTGGAATTATTGAGTAATGCTTTAACAGTTTGGATTAGTTTCGAAATGTTTTAAACGTTTGGCTTAAATCACTAAAAAGGTGAAACGTTTGGATTTGTTTCGTAATGTTTGTAAACGTTTGGCTTAATTTGCTAAAAAAGTGGAAACGTTTGGATTTGTTTCATAACATTTAAATTGTTTGGCTTAAATCGCTAAAAAGGTGTAACGTTTTGTTTTGATTCGTAACATTTGTAAACGTTTGGCTGACATCGCTAAGATTGCGAAACTTTTTGATTTGTTTCGTAACGTTTGTAAACGTTTGGCTTAAATTGCTAAAAAAGGGGAAACGTTTGGTTTTATTTCGTAACGTTTGTTAATGTTTGGCTTAAATCGATAAAAATATGAAACGTTTGGATTTGTTTCGTAACTTTTGTAAATGTTTGGCTTAAATCGCTAAAAAGGTGAAATGTTCGTTTTTGTTTCGGAATGTTTGTCAACGTTTGTCTTAATTTGCTAAAAACGTAAAATCTTAGGATTTGTTTTATAACGTTTTAAACGTTTGGATTGGTTTCATAACGTTTTAAACGTTTGGCTTAAATCGCTAAAGAGGTGAAATGTTTGGATTTGTTTCGTAATATCTGGATTTGTTTCGTAACCTTTGTAAACGTTTAGCTAAAATCACAAAAACGGTGCGTAACGTTTTAAATATTTGGATTGGTTTTGTTTTCTTTTATTTCGTAACATTTTTAGCGATTGAAACGTTTGGATTTCTTTCGTAGCGTTTGTAAACGTTTGGCTTAATTCGCTAAAAAGGTGAAACGATTGGATTTGTTTCGTAATGTTTGTAAATGTTTGGCTCAAATCATTAAAAATGTGAAACGTTTTTCATTTGTTTCATAACGTTTTTAACGTTTGGAATGCTTATGTAACTTTTTAAACGTTTCACTTAAATCGCTAAAAAGGTGAACATTTGGATTTATTTCGTAAACGTTTAAATTGGTTTCGTAACATTTTTAAATGTTTGGTTTAAATTGCTAAAAAGGTGAAACATTTGGATTTGTTTCGTAACGTTTGTAAATGTTTGGTTTTGTTTTGTGACGTTTTAAACATTTGGATTGGTTTCATATTGTTTTATTTCATAACGTTTTCAGCAATTGAAACTTTTGGTTTTATTTTGTAACGTTTGTAACCGTTTGGCTTAAATCGCTAAAAAGGTGAAACTTTTGGATTTCTTTCGTAACGTTTTAAACGTTTGGATTGGTTTCGTAATGTCTTAAACGTTTGGCTTAAATCGCTAAAAAGGTGAAATGTTTAAAACGTTTCCCCTTTTTAGCGATTAATGCCAAACGTTTACAAACGTTACGAAATAATAAAAAGATGAAACGTTTGGATTTGTTTCATAACGTTTTAAACGTTTTGATTGGTTTCATAAAGTTTGTAAAAGTTTGGCTTAAATCGCTAAAAATGTGAAACGTTTGGATTTGTTCAGTAACGTTTTAAACATTTTGATTGGTTTCGTAAAGTTTGTAAACGTTTGGCTTAAATCGCTAAAAATGTGAAACATTTGGATTTGTTCAATAATGTTTTAAACGTTTGGATTGGTTTCGTAACGTTTGTAAACGTTTGGCTTAAATCGCTAAAACGGTGAAACGTTTGTATTTGTTTCGTAAAGTTTGTAAACGTTTGGTTTTGTTTCGTAACGTTTTAAATGTTTGGATTGGTTTCGTTTTGTTTTATTTAGTAACGTTTGTAGCGACTGAAACGTTTGGATTTGATTCGTTGCGTTTCTAAACGTTTGGCTTAAATCGCTAAAACGGTGAAACTTTTGGATTTGTTTCATAACGTTTTAAACGTTTTGATTGGTTTCGTAAAGTTTGTAAAAGTTTGGCTTAAATCGCTAAAAATGTGAAACGTTTGGATTTGTTCAGTAACGTTTTAAACATTTTGATTGGTTTCGTAAAGTTTGTAAACGTTTGGCTTAAATCGCTAAAAATGTGAAACATTTGGATTTGTTCAGTAATGTTTTAAACGTTTGGATTGGTTTCGTAACGTTTTTAAACGTTTGGCTTAAATCGCTAAAACGGGGAAACGTTTGGATTTGTTTCGTAAAGTTTGTAAACGTTTGGTTTTGTTTCGTAACGTTTTAAATGTTTGGATTGGTTTCGTTTTGTTTTATTTAGTAACGTTTGTAGCGACTGAAACGTTTGGATTTGATTCGTAGCGTTTGTAAACTTTTGGCTTAAATCGCTAAAACGGTGAAATGATTGGATTTGTGTCGTAATTTTTGTAAATGTTTGGCTCAAATCGCTAAAAATGTGAAACGTTTGGATTTGTTTCGTAACATTTTAAACGTTTGGAATGGTTTCGTAACTTTTTAAACGTTTGGCTTAAATCGCTAAAAAGGTGAAATGTTTGGATTTGTTTCGTAAACGTTTAGATTGGTTTCGTAACGTTTATAAATGTTTGGCTTAAATCGCTAAAAAGGTGAAACGTTTGGATTTGTTTCGTAACTTTTGTAAATGTTTGGTTTTGTTTTGTTACGTTTTAAACATTTAGATTGGTTTCGTATTGTTTTTTTTCATAACGTTTTTAGCAATTGAAACTTTTGGTTTTGTTTTGTAACGTTTGTAAACGTTTGGCTTAAATCGCTAAAAAGGTGAAACTTTTGGATTTGTTTCGTAACGTTTTAAACGTTTGGATTGGTTTTGTAATGTCTTAAAAGTTTGGCTTAAATTGCTAAAAAGGTGAAATGTTTAAAACGTTTCCCCTTTTTAGCGATTAATGCCAAACGTTTACAATCGTTACGAAACAATAAAAAGGTGTAACGTTTAGATTGGTTTCGTAACGTTTTAAACGTTTGGATTGGTTTTGTAAAGTTTGTAAGTGTTTGGCTTAAATCGCTAAAAATGTGAAACGTTTGGATTTATTGAGTAATGCTTTAAACGTTTGGATTGGTTTTGAAATGTTTTAAACGTTTGGCTTAAATCACTAAAAAGGTGTAACGTTTGGATTTGTTTCGTAACGTTTGTAAACGTTTGGCTTAATTTGCTAAAAAGTGGAAACGTTTGGATTTGTTTCATAACATTTAAATTGTTTGGCTTAAATTGCTAAAAAGGTGTAACGTTTTGTTTTGTTTCGTAACATTTGTAAACGTTTGGCTGACATCCCTAAGATTGCGAAACTTTTTGATTTGTTTCGTAACGTTTGTAAACGTTTGGCTTAAATTGCTTAAAAAGGGGAAACGTTTGGTTTTATTTCGTAACATTTGTTAATGTTTGGCTTAAATCGCTAAAAATATGAAACGTTTGGATTTGTTTCGTAACTTTTGTAAATGTTTGGCTTAAATCGCTAAAAAGGTGAAATGTTCGTTTTTTTTTTCGTAATGTTTGTCAACGTTTGTCTTAATTTGCTAAAAAAGTAAAATCTTAGGATTTGTTTTATAACGTTTTAAACGTTTGGATTGGTTTCATAACGTTTTAAACGTTTGGCTTAAATCGCTAAAGAGGTGAAATGTTTGGATTTGTTTCGTAATATCTGGATTTGTTTCGTAACCTTTGTAAACGTTTAGCTAAAATCGCAAAAACGGTGCGTAACGTTTTAAATATTTGGATTGGTTTCGTTTTCTTTTATTTCGTAACATTTTTAGCGATTGAAACGTTTGGATTTCTTTCGTAGCGTTTGTAAACGTTTGGCTTAATTCGCTAAAAAGGTGAAACGATTGGATTTGTTTCGTAATGTTTGTAAATGTTTGGCTCAAATCGTTAAAAATGTGAAACGTTTTTCATTTGTTTCATAACGTTTTTAACGTTTGGAATGCTTATGTAAGTTTTTAAACGTTTCACTTAAATCGCTAAAAAGGTGAAACTTTTGGATTTATTTCGTAAACGTTTAAATTGGTTTCGTAACATTTTTAAATGTTTGGTTTAAATTGCTAAAAAGGTGAAACATTTGGATTTGTTTCGTAACGTTTGTAAATGTTTGGTTTTGTTTTGTGACGTTTTAAACATTTGGATTGGTTTCATATTGTTTTATTTCATAACGTTTTCAGCAATTGAAACTTTTGGTTTTATTTTGTAACGTTTGTAACCGTTTGGCTTAAATCGCTAAAAAGGTGAAACTTTTGGATTTCTTTCGTAACGTTTTAAACGTTTGGATTGGTTTCGTAATGTCTTAAACGTTTGGCTTAAATCGCTAAAAAGGTGAAATGTTTAAAACGTTTCCCCTTTTTAGCGATTAATGCCAAACGTTTACAAACGTTACGAAATAATAAAAAGATGAAACGTTTGGATTTGTTTCATAATATTTTAAACGTTTTGATTGGTTTCATAAAGTTTGTAAAACTTTGGCTTAAATCGCTAAAAATGTGAAACGTTTGGATTTGTTCAGTAACGTTTTAAACATTTTGATTGGTTTCGTAAAGTTAGTAAACGTTTGGCTTAAATCGCTAAAAATGTGAAACATTTGGATTTGTTCAATAATGTTTTAAACGTTTGGATTGGTTTCGTAACGTTTGTAAACGTTTGGCTTAAATCGCTAAAACGGTGAAACGTTTGGATTTGTTTCGTAAAGTTTGTAAACGTTTGGTTTTGTTTCGTAACGTTTTAAATGTTTGGATTGGTTTCGTTTTGTTTTATTTAGTAACGTTTGTAGCGACTGAAACGTTTGGATTTGATTCGTAGCGTTTGTAAACGTTTGGCTTAAATCGCTAAAACGGTGAAACGATTGGATTTGTTTCGTAACGTTTGTAAATGTTTGGCTAAAATCGCTAAAAATGTGAAACGTTTGGATTTGTTTCGTAACATTGTAAACGTTTGGAATGGTTTCGTAACTTTTTAAACGTTTGGCTTAAATCGCTAAAAAGGTGAAATGTTTGGATTTGTTTCGTAAACGTTTAGATTGGTTTCGTAATGTTTATAAATGTTTGGCTTAAATCGCTAAAAAGGTGAAACGTTTGGATTTGTTTTGTAAGTTTTGTAAATGTTTGGTTTTGTTTTGTTACGTTTTAAACATTTAGATTGGTTTCGTATTGTTTTTTTCATAACGTTTTTAGCAATTGAAACTTTTGGTTTTGTTTTGTAACGTTTGTAAACGTTTGACTTAAATCGCTAAAAAGGTGAAACTTTTGGATTTGTTTCGTAACGTTTTAAACGTTTGGATTGGTTCTGTAATGTCTTAAAAGTTTGGCTTAAATCGCTAAAAAGGTGAAATGTTTAAAACGTTTCCCCTTTTTAGCGATTAATGCCAAACGTTTACAATCGTTACGAAACAATAAAAAGGTGTAACGTTTAGATTTGTTTCGTAACGTTTTAAACGTTTGGATTGGTTTTGTAAAGTTTGTAAGTGTTTGGCTTAAATCGCTAAAAATGTGAAACGTTTGGATTTATTGAGTAATGCTTTAAACGTTTGGATTGGTTTTGAAATGTTTTAAACGTTTGGCTTAAATCACAAAAAAGGTGAAACGATTGGATTTGTTTCGTAATGTTTGTAAACGTTTGGCTTAATTTGCTAAAAAGTGGAAACGTTTGGATTTGTTTCATAACATTTAAATTGTTTGGCTTAAATTGCAAAAAAGGTTTAACGTTTGGTTTTGTTTCGTAACGTTTGTAAACGTTTTGCTTGAATCGCTAAAAATGGGAAACGTTTGGTTTTGTTTCGTAACATTTGGCTTAAATAGATAAAAAAGGGAAACATTTAGTTTTGTTTCGTAACGTTTGTAAACGTTTGGCTTAAATTGCAAAAAAGGTGTAACGTTTGGTTTTGTTTTGTAACGTTTGTAAACGTTTTGCTTGAATCGCTAAAAATGGGAAACGTTTGGTTTTATTTCGTAACATTTGGCTTAAACTGCTAAAAGAGGTGAAATGTTTGGTTTTGTTTCGTAACGTTTGTAAATGTTTCGCTTAAATCGTTGAAAATGTGAAACGTTTTGATTTGTCTCGTATCATTTGTAAACGTTTGCTTAAATCGCTAAAAAGGTGAAACGTTTGTTTTTGTTTCATAACGTTTTTCAATGTTTGGCTTAAATCACTAAAAAGGTAAAATGTTAGAATTTGATTTGTAACGTTTTAAACGTTTGGATTGGTTTTGTAACATTTTATCCGTTTAGCTTAAATCTCTAAAAAGGTGAAACGTTTGGATTTGTTTCGTAACGTCTGGATTGGTTTCGTAACGTTTGTAAACGTTTGGCTTATATCGCTAAAACAGTGAAACGTTGGATTTGTTTCGAAAAGTTTGTAAACGTTTGATTTTGTTTCGTAATATTTTAAAAGTTTGGATAGGTTTCGTTTGGTTTTATTTCGTAACGTTTTTGGCGATTGAAACGTTTGGATTTGTTTCGTAATGTTTGTAAACGTTTGGCCTAAATCGCAAAAAAGGTGAAACATTTGGATTTGTATCGTAACGTTTGTAAACATTTGTCTTAAATCACTAAAAATGTGAAACGTTTGGACTGGTTTCTAAACTTTCTAAACGTTTGGCTTAAATCGTTAAAAAGGTGAAACATTTGGATTTTTTTCGTAACGTTTGTAAACATTTGTCTTAAATCACTAAAAATGTGAAACGTTTGGATTTGTTTCGTAACGTTTTAAACGTTTGGATTGGTTTCCAAACTTTCTAAACGTTTGGCTTAAATCGCTAAAAAGGTAAAACGTTTGGATTTGTTACGTAACATTTGTAAACGTTTGGTTTTGTTTTGTAATGTTTTAAACGTTTGGATTGGTTTCGTATTGTTTCGTTTCGTAACATTTGGTTTTGTTTTGTAATGTATGAAACGTTTGGATTGGTTTTGTATTGTTTTGTTTTGTATTGATTTTAGCGATTGAAACGTTTGGATTGATTTCTTAACGTTTTAACTTGTGGCTTAAATCGCAAAAAAGGTGAAACGTTTTGTTTTGTTTTGTTTTGTTTTGTAACGTTTGCAAACGTTTGGCTTAAATTGCTAAATAGGTGTAACGTTTCGTTTTGTTTCGTAACGTTTGTAAACGTTTGGCTTAAATCGCTAAAAATGTGAAACATTTGGATTTGTTTCGTAACATTTGTAAACGTTTGGCTTAAATTCCTATAAAAAGGGGAAACGTTTGGTTTTTTCGTAACGTTTGTAAATGTTTGGCTTAAATCGCTAAAACTTTTGGCTTAAATCCCTAAAAAGGTAAAATGTTAGGATTTGTTTTGTAACGTTTTAAACGTTTGGATTGGTTTCGTAACGTTTTAAACGTTTTGCTTAAATCGCTAAAAGGCGAAACGTTTGGTTTTGTTTCTTAACGTCTGGATTGGTTTCCTAACATTTCTAAACTTTTGGCTTAAATAGCTAAAACTGAGAAACGTTTGGATTTGTTTCGTAAAGTTTGTGAACATTTGGTTTTGTTTCGTAACGTTTTTAGCGATTGAAATGTTTGGATTTATTTCGTAACATATGTACACGTTTGGCATAAATCGCTAAAAAGGTGAAATGTTTGGATTTGTTTCATAACGTTTGTAAACGTTTGGCTTAAATCGCTAAAAATGGGAAACGTTTGGATTTGTTTCGTAACGTTTTAAACGTTTGGATTTATTTCGTAACTTTTTAAACGTTTGGCTTAAATCGCTAATAAGGTGAAACGTTTGAATTTGCTTCTTAACGTTTTGATTGGTTTCATAATGTTTGTAAATGTTTGGCTTAAATCTCTAAAAAGGTGAAACGTTTGGATTTATTTCGTAACGTCTGGATTGGTTTCGTAACGTTTGTAAACGTTTAGCTTAAATCGATAAAACAATGAAACGTTTGGATTTGTTTCGTAAAGTTTGTAAACGTTTGGTTTTGTTTTGTAACGTTTTAAACGTTTTGATATGATTCGTATTGTTTTGTTTCGTAACATTTTTAGCGATTGAAACGTTTGGATTTGTTTCGTAACGTTTGTAAACGTTTGGCTTATATCGCTAAAAAGGTGAAACATTTGGATTTGTTTCGTAACATTTTAAACGTTTCGATTGGTTTCGTAAAGTTTTAAATGTTTGGTTTAAATTGCTAAAAAGGGGAAACGTTTGGATTTGTTTTGTCACGTTAAAACCTTTGGCATAAATCGCTAAAAAGGTGAAACGTTTGCATTTGTTTCGTAACGTTTTAAACGTTTGGCTTTAATCGCTAAAAAGAGGAAACGTTTGGATTTGTTTTGAAACGTTTGCAAACGTTTGGTTTAAATCGTTAAAAAGGTGAAACGTTTGGATTTTTTTTGTAACGTTTGTAAATGTTCGGCTTAAATTGCTAAAAAGGTGAAACATTTGGATATTTTTCTTAACGTTTGTAAACGTTTGGCTTAAATCGCTAAAAATGTGAAACGTTTGGATTGGTTTCGTAACGTTTGTAAACGTTTGGTTTATAACGCTAAAAAAGTGAAACGTTTGGATTTGTTTCGTAACGTTTGCGAACGTTTGGTTTTGTTTCATAACGTTTTAAACGTTTGGATTAGTTTGATTGGTTTTGTTTCGTAACGTTTTTAGCGATTGAAACGTTTTCATTTGTTTCGTAATCTTTTAAACATTTGGATTGGTTTCGTAATGTTTTAAACGTTCGACTTAAATCGCTAAAAAGGTGAAACGTTTGGATTTGTTTCTTAATGTTTTAAAAGTTTGGATTGGTTTTTTAATGTTTTAAATGTTTGGCTTAAATCGTTAAAAAGGTAAAATGTTTGGATTTGTTTCGTAACGTTTGTAAATATTTGACTTAAATCTCTAAAAAGGTGAAACGTTTGGATTTGTTTCGTAACGTTTTAAATGTTTGGCTTAAATAGTTAAAAAGGCAAAAGTTTTGATTTGTTTTGTAATATTTGTAAACGTTTGGCTTCAATAGCCAAAAAGATGAAACATTCACATTTGTTTTGTAACGTTTGTAAACGTTTGGCTAAATAGGTGAAACTTTTAAATTTGTTTCTTAATATTTGTAAGCGTTTGAGTTAAATCGCTAAAAATGTGAAACGTTTATTTTTGTTTCGTAACGTTTTAAGCGTTTGGCTTAAATCGTTAAAAAGGGGAAACATTTGGATTTGTTTTGTAACGTTTGTTAACGTTTGGCATCAATCGCTAAAAAGGTGAAACGTTTGGATTTGTTTTGTAACGTTTGTAAATGTTTGTTTTAATCGCTAATAGGATGAAACTTTGGATTTGATTCTTAACGTTTGTAAATGTTTGACTTAAATCGCTGAAAATATGAAACGTTTGGATTGGATTTGTAAAGTTTGTAAACGTTTGGCTTAAATTGCTAAAAAGGGGAAACGTTTGGATTTTTTTTGTAACGTTTGTAAATGTTTGGCTTTAATCGCTAAAAAGGTTAAACGTTTGGAATTGTTTCGTATCGTTTGTAAACATTTGACTTATATTGCTAAAAAGGTGAAACATTTGGATTGGTTTCGTAATGTTTGCGAACGTTTGGTTTTGTTTTGTAACGTTTTAAACGTTTGGATTGGTTTCGTTTGGTTTTGTTTCGTAACGTTTTTAGCGATTGAAACGTTTGGATTTGTTTCGTAATGTTTTAAACGTTTGGATTGGTTTCTAAACGTTTTAAATATTTGGCTTAAATCGCTAAAAAGGTGAAACGTCTGGATTTGTTTCGTAATGTTTTATACGTTTGGATTGGTTTCGTAATGTTTTAATTATTTGGCTTAAATCGCTAAAAAGGTGAAACGTTTGGATTTGTTTCGTAACATTTGTAAATGATTAGCTTAAATTACTAAAAAGGGGAGACGTTTGGATTTGTTTCGTAACGTTTTAAACGTTTGGCTTAAATCGTCAAAAAGGAGAAACGTTTAGATTTGTTTTTTAATGTTTGTAAACGTTTGCCTTCGATCGCTAAATAGGTGAAACGTTTGTTAACGTTTTGCTTGAATCGCTAAAAAGACGAAACGTTTGGATTTGTTTCTTAACGTTGGTAAACGTTTGGCTTAAATCGCTAAAAATGTGAAACGTTTGGTTTTGTTTCGTAACGTTTTAAGCGTTTGGCTTTTTAATATTCCGTAAGTTTAAATTACTTAATAGGACTACCTGTCCAGTTTTGAGTTGCCGGAGTGGCGATATAGGAAAGATTTTTGAGAAATTATGATAAATAAAACTTTTGTAGGTCGATTTCAGGAAGATAATTACGAGGGATTTAATATTATATCTTAGTTTAAAAGTTGGAACTGGGATTAGAAGGAAAATGTCAAGAAGAGTTATAAAATAAATTTTAAGTACCAAAGTGGTAATTAACCAATTAATTCTCGAGAATCGTAATTATACAGGGTTTTGATGGAAAAATATTAATTCTTGAATTCGTATTATTTATTGGATATAAATAATACGTATACGAAATGATTAAGGTATTAATCAATTAAGCGATGGATTAAATTGAATAAAGAAAAAGTTTGATAAATGATTTGTAACAAATAAAGAAAACAAGGACCTAAGTGGCACTTTTTCCATAAAATATAAAGAGAGAAATATGAATCAGGTGAAGAAAGAAGAAGAATCCAAAAAACCCTAATTCATTTCCATCGATTAACTTCGTCAAGCCGCGGTTTCGTCTTTCGGAGTCCGTTTGGAGAGATTTTTGTGTCGGTCTCTTCGGAATTGGAGGCTCTATCAATCTGAAGCTTCGTATCAAGGTAAGATACGATTTCTTTGAGTCAAAATTAGAGGAATAATGGCTATTGTGAGTTTAAATGTTACGTTAACATTGATTTTGTCAAAACTAGGTCGTTTTTGAGGTTTTCGGAAAATCTGAATTACGAGTTTTGTAGATTAGGGTGTCTACAATGCGTGTAGAGTGTCGAGGAGTGTTGGAGAGCCCGGAAACTGAGATTCCGGAGCTTTGCATAAGCACGCTGTGCGAACGCACAGCTTATGCTGTGCTAACGCACAGCCTGGGTAGGTTGTGCGAACGCAAAGTGCCTCCTGTGCACCCGAACAACATATTTTAGACAACAACGGGCATTTTTTCCCCATTCAACCTAGATTTCCGATATTTACAAATGTTAGACCCTAAAGATGAATTAAGGACCTCGATAACTTAAAAATTAGGGTTAAGCTCGACGTTTTAAGTGATTAACGATAGTGGAAGAAGTTAAGAAGGATACATGACTCTTGGATATGAGAAGCGGTATTCATTAATCGACAAATACGATTAAGGATTATCGAATTCACGAATGACAATAAGAAAGTAACTAAACCAACCTAAACTTAGAACTTAGTACTACTACGCATGTAAACATGAAATTCACGTCCAACTATAAAACATATATTAATATGTAACAGGCGTGTCAGCAAGCAGTGAGGTCAGTGGACGTGGGCTAGCACGAGCATATTATCTTATCGACCACGTCATAGATTAGATAGCGGTTCATGTGAGTTGCACTTTACTTTCGTGTATTACTATTTGATATCACATCTTATATATATATATATATATATATATATATTATTTGAACGCATCGCATTATATATGATTTGTCGATATGTTATATGATTTGACTGAATCTTATATGTAAGAATCTAGAGTGTGATCCGAAGAAACCAGCTACCTATTGGGTGTCAATAGGCTGTGTGATCACCAGTAACTTAGTCAGTCTAGTATGTATCGATCAGTAATGATGATATGATAGGTGCGCACGAATAAGAATATAGAATTTGGATATGATAATAATAGATACGAGGTTGAACTCGGTTGAACTATCTCGGGACCCGTATCTAGTGGGTTGAACTCGGTCAAACTATCTCGGGACCCACAACTTGGGATTAAAAAATTGGCAGCGGTTGAACTCAGTGGACCTATCCCGTGACCGGGCCAAAGGTTGAATGATCAAACTGAATTCTGATATACATGATACGTGATAACTAGGTTGTGTTATGTCTCAGGCCATTAGTTTCGAACGGATTAAATGATTGATGTATATGTATTTTTCATATTAATGTTTTATTGAAATGCGATGTTATTTTATAATACTGCCAGTAAATTGCAAACTCACTCAGCATAGTCTGACCCTGTTCTTAAAATTTTTGGGTGCTTAGTGTCTAAACCTAGGTAGAAGTTATTTTTGGAATCCGGAAGTCAACAGTACATGTATAGTTCTTTACTTCTGTAGTGCTGCAGTAGTGGTCTTGTGCCGACAGAGTCGTGGCCTTGTCAGCAGTGTATTTTCGTTTATTGTTTTACTTGCTGTCCATGTTTATATGTTTTTGTAGGCTACGTACGTTGTGTTTGTTCACGACACCAGATGCCGGTGATATGTTTTTGATACACTAGTGTATGTATATAGTCCCATGAGGCCAGGTCGTGGTGGTACGGTAACTAGAGCCCACGTGAATATTTGAATATCTAGTATAAATATTTGTTTATATGTTTGCTTCCGTTGGCGTATATGTTGTATTTTACGAAACGTTTTTAGTAAATCTAGGCTTGTTACGGGTTTCGGAGCTACCACTCCCATTCCCTAGCGTCGGTCGCGGCTCAATAATTTAGGTCGTGACAAACTTGGTATTAGAGCAGGTTGTCTAGTTACCACTGTTAGTTTGGGTGGATGTCTGTTTGACTTTAGATAATCTGTGAATAGGTGAACCTAGGAACTACTGCAGCGATAAAGTCGAACCTTAGTTGTTTGTATTTGTTTGACTTATGCATTATTGCTGTGTTTTGTTATGCGCGCGCATACGAACTGCTAAAGCAATGAAGTGGTTATCACTTGCGCAAGAAGTATTTAAGTGATTAAGAGTTGGCGATTTGCGTATAAGTTTCTTATGTGTATGCATCATTTCATAAGTTAATATTGGCGTTTAGTGTGGAAAATGGGTTCAGATGGTCTCTTCCGTTAAAGATTGTTTCTTTTCAGCATGTATGGGCAAAACGGAGCTCAGCCACATGCTGTAGAAGAAGAGGAGGAAGCGCCTCCTATCTTTCAGAATGGATTTCACTATAAATTTGGCGGACCATCTAAAGTCCATCAGAACAGATTCTACACAGATACTAGGGGATCACCTGAGATCCATCAGAATGGTTATATATCAGGATCATAAGATGTAAGATCTTCTAGGGTTAGAGGTCGGACTCACTCACAAGAGATAGAGTACAGTGAGGAAAGTGAAGAGGATACAGAGGTGGATCCAGAGGAAGAATCAGAAGAAGATCCTTAGGAAGAGGACTTTGAAGAAGAGGAACTGTCATATGAGTCTGATGTTGAGGAATACCGAGGTGAGCGGTTCTGGTCTGACGTGCAGAGATACCGCAATCTAAGAGAGAGTGTCGAGATAAGAAACAATGAGGCACATGATGTTTTGAGTCAAGTTAGGAGGCAGATGCGCTCCTTTTCTAGGGGCATGTTTTCGGTAGGACTGTAGTCTTCTGACTTTTTGCGTATGGTCGATGGAGTTCCAGAGCTTAACGAGGACAACGAGGAGACTAACCGTAGGTATGTTAGGGGTTTGGAACCCGAGTTTGTGGAGTTGTATGATCACGTCAACGAGCACTTTAGGACTCTTACAACAATGGCTCGTAGGATAGAGAGTGACCGCGAGTGGGATGACAATCCCATTCGACCCTACTTTTTCAGGCGTGAGTTTTACCCAGTCTACACAAGTCGAGCCCCTGCTATATGGACTAACTCTAGATTTGTGCATAGGGGTGGAGGCAATGCTGGTAGAAGAGTTAGGGGGCGGCGCTCTGGTATAGTTATTAGGGAGTCTAGCGTTCCACATCAGGCGCCCCCAGGTATTAGTTGATTGATATGTTTTGTGTATTTGTGTTTATGTGATTACATTGCTGTGTATATATATGTTAGCATTGCATAATAAAATATAACCATTAGGATATGCCTATAGGATAGCATATCGTATAGCTAATGCCTATAGGGAGAGATATCGACGATAAAGCACTTAATGAAAGAAATATCTATACATAATTTACAAGTATAATGAGAGGACAGATGCAACTATAATAGTTATAAGGAACTTTGAATTGAATTGGGTTATCAGAGACGTAAAAAAGGATTTGTATTAGTAAAGTAGCGCTTAGAAAAGTACTAAAAGTAACGACAATAATAAGAAATCATAATATACCCAATAAACAATAAAGAAAAGCCGTTAAATTGTTCCAGAGTGTACAATCTAGAGCCAACTTACTATTTTTATGGAAAGCATGAAAATGTTATGATTTTAAAAGTACAATTGTGCTCAAACATCAAATGTGGCATGTCATAATCACGTTAGGCATGCATAAAATAATAATTTTTAAAACACATATCATGCATCATATCCTTACAACGATAAAGAAAATGTGATTTATCGAGCAACTCTTCAGTGATGAGAGGTGTCATCACTCTGAGCTACAATTGTACAACTGATTTCAAATGATTTTATAAAAAGAATGTTTGAAACGAAAAAGTGAATTGAAGAGCTAGCTAGCCAAAAGGTATTTTTGAAACCATGTTTAGTTTGTAAGTGAACTCGGATGTAAGGCTCTGCGACAAATAATAAAAGAAATCGCCAATAATAAGATTAAAATTTATAAAATAGACTCCAATATAAGAATTAAGCCATGTTAACGATAAAACGTGATAGGGATTGGTGAGATAAGGATAGAAACGTCAGCAAGAATTCAACACCGGAAGGTATACGCGATCAAGATGTGATGCACTAGCATGTTTGAAGGATGCAGTATTTATCTTTATATCAAAGAAAGAGATATAATGAGTGAGTGTTAAATTAGACAAAGGAAGATGAAATATAAAAGATAAAGATAATCTCGTATGTTATGAGAAATTGAAATTGAACGATCGGGAAATACAAAAGAGGAGGTAAGAATGATAAGCAACATGAAGAAGGCATGGAAAGATACGTATGCATAGTAAAGATTTCACAAGATGAAAAGAGAAGTAAAAGATCGAAAAGTACGTTAGAGGAATGATCACGATGATTAGAGAAGCATAAGGACTATAGTAAACAGATGGAAATTATAACAGATACGATAAGTAAAGGGTAAGAATACTTCATCACTGTTGAATGAATAGGAATGAATTACGTATGAGGAGCCACGAAGTTATAAAGACGAATGTTGATAATAGTACAAGAAAGCCGAGTTGTTTAAAGGACAATTAGGACCATGTTTTAAGTACTGAAGAAATATAAAGTGTATGGGACGCTGAAGTTGAAACTATCCCCTAGTCTTGGAATTAATAAAATTAAGCACAACTTAAACGTCATGAATAGTCTGAAACGCTTCGAAGAAAAGACGGAAGATGATGTAATAATAAATTGAAGAACGATGGTAACAAGTATAAAGGAGATAAAGTATAAAGACGATACTTAGTGAAAGTAAGAATGAAGTCAAGGAAATATTAGAAAGTGAGAAAGAAAGAAGTAGGATAAGGATGTCAGTTGCTCATACCGTATGAAGAATTGGTGAAAAGGACTATGGTTAAAACTTATGAAGTCATCAGTTATAGAATAACTTAAATACGAAAGTGGATGAGTCATGAAAATTTAGTAGATTAGTTAAGGTCTAAAGATAATTGTTGAAGAGACATATGAGGGTCTTATGAGATTGATGTAAATGGAAAATCGAAACGTAAGGACAAGACAACATTGACTAGTAAATCGATAGAAAGCTGGAGATGGTCTTCAAGAATTAAAAGAAAGAAAAGGTTAAAAAGATAAGAATGTGGATAATATCAACAAATAAAGACAACTACGTGAAGTATTTAATTAAGATTAACGTGAAGCGGAACGTTTATAGGAACGGTGAACGGTTCGTAACTAACAAAGTGACGTGAAGATCACTATAACCTAAAGAAGAAAAAGAAGGAGAAATTAAGAACAGTAAAAGGTGTACTGGATCTAATCCACCAAGGAATAGCGACTAAAGTAAATGTGATTTAAAGTAAAAATCGAATGTCGAACAGTAAATAGAGAAGCAAGAGGGTACACAATATGAGATAATAGCAAGAGGTATGACCTCTAATTAATGAGTATAAGGACGAATACTTACAAAAGTATAAGTGCAATTAGTATTTCAATCAAGATCTACACAAATCGAGAAGATACTAATCAGAGATTACCCGACACAAATGACAGCCAAAGGAGAAAATCCCGACTAGATGGTGATGGCGTAAGAACTACGATTTTGAAGACACATTAAAAGACACACTATTTTGGAAAGGCAAAAGACTAAACCGAAGTAACAATGAGAAGATTTTCAGTCATGCCACAACGAAAAGACATTATGAGAAGGACAAGAACATTAACAAGTAAAACGTGCCGAGTCACAGTTATAGATGAATAAATAGCCAATTGGTGAGAATGAAGTGATGCATATTAACGGATACTAAGAAGAAGATACGAACTACATTCTAGGATGATAGCAAGTTATATGAAAATTCGAGGACGAATTTTTATAAGGGGGGAAGAATGTAGGGTTAATTCCATAAAAAATCACGAACTTTACACGAAGTTTTATTTTAATCACGACTTTTAAAAGTTTCCATATAAAACCATCAACTTTCAATTTTTTTCAAATCTATCACCAAATTAATTTTCAGTGTATTTTTACTGACGTGGCAACCGGAATCCGGCTGATTTGAAAAAAAATGAAAGGTGAAAATACACCGAAAAACAATCGGTGATAGATTTAAAAAAAAATAAAAGGTCATAGTTTCATATGGCAATTTTTAAAAGTCGTGATGAAAATGAAACTTCGTGTAAAGTTCTTGATTTTTTATGGAATTAACCCAAGAATGTAATACCCCGTAAGTTTAAATTACTTAATTGGACCACGTGTCCAGTTTTGAGTTGCCGGAGTGGCGATATCAGAAAGATTTTCGAGAAATTAAGATAAATAAAACTTTTGTAGGTCGATTTCAGGAAGATAATTACGAGGGATTTAATATTATATCTTAGTTTAAAAGTTGGAATTGGGACTAGAAGGAAAATGTCAAGAAAATATATAAAATAAAGTTTAAGTACCAAAGTGGTAATTAACCAATTAATTCTTGAGAATCGAAATTATACAGGGTTTTGATGCGAAAATATTAATTCTTGGATTCATATTACTTATTGGATATAAATAATACATATACAAAATGATTAAGGTATTAATTAATTAAGCGATGGATTAAATTGAATAAAGAAAAAGTTTGATAAATGAGTTGTAACAAATAAAGAAAACAAGGACCTTAGTGGTACTTTTGTCATAATATATAAAGAGAGAAATATGAATCAGGTGAAGAAAGAAGAAGAATCCAGAAAACCATAATTCATTTCCATCGATTAACTTCGTCAAGCCGCGGTTTCGTCGTTCGGAGTCTGTTTCGAGTGATTTTCGCGTTGATGTTTTCGGAATTAGAGGCTCTATCAATCTCAAGCTTCAAATGAAGGAAAGATACGATTTCGTGGTGTCAAAATTGGCGGAATAATGGATGTTGTAAGTTTAAATGTTACGTTTACACTGATTTCGTCAAAACTAGGTCGGTTTCGAGGTTTTTGGAAAATCTAAATTACGGCTTTTGTAGATTAGGGTGTCTACTATGCGTGTGGAGTGTCGGAGAGGCCAGAAACTGATATTCTGGAACTGTGCGTAAGCACAGCTGCGCTGTGCAAATGCACAGCCTGGCTGTTCGAACGTACATCATACTGTGCGGACGCACAGTGCCTCCTGTGCGCCCGCATAGCTGATTTGAGACACCTTTATAAATGATAGACCCTAATGATGAATTAAGGACCCCAATATCTTAAAAATTAGGGTTAAGCTTGACATTTTAAGTGATTAACGATAGTGGAAAAAGTTAATAAGGATACATGAATCTGGGATACGAGAAGCGGTATTCATTAATCCACAAATACAATTAAGGATTATCGAATTCACGAATGATATTAAGAATGGAACTAAACCAACCTAAACTTTGACCTAAGTAGTACTACGCATGTAAACATGAAATTCACGTGTAACTATAAAACATATATTAATATGTAACAGACGTGTCAGCAATCGGTGAGGTCAGCAGACGTGGGCTAGCAGGAGCATATTATCTTATCGGCCACGTTATAGATTGGATAACTGTTCATGTGAGTTGCAGTTTACTGTCGTGTATTATCTATAAAAGTTATTTGATATTATACCTTAAATATATATTATTTTAACGCATCTCATTATATATGATTTCTCGATATGTTATATGATTTGATTGAATCTTATATGTAAGAATCTTGTGTGCGATCCGAAGAAACCAGCTACCTATTCGGTGTCAATAGGCTGTGTGATCACCAGTAAATGAGTCAGTCTAGTATGTTTCGATCAGTAATGATGATATGATAGGTGCGCACGAATAAGAATATAGAAGTTGGATATGAAAATAATAGATACGAGGTTGAATTCGGTTGAACTATCTCGGGACCCGTATCTAATGCGTTGAACTCGGTCGAACTATCTCGAGACCCTCAACTTGGGATTAAAACATTGGCAACGGTTGAACTCGGTGGAACTATCTCGGGACTGGGCCAAAGGTTGAATGATCAAACTGAATTCTAATATATATGATACGTGATAAGTAGGTTCTGTTAAGTCTCAGGCCATTAGTTTCGAACGGATCAAATGCTTGATGTTTATGTATTTTCATATAAATATTTTATTGAAATGCGATGTTATTTTATAATAACATTAGTAAATTGCAAACTCACTCGGCATAGTCTGACACTGTTGTTGTTAAATTTTTCATGTGCTTAGTGTATGGACCTAGCTAGAGGTAATTTTTGGAATCCGGAAGTCAGAAGTACATGTATAGTTCTTGACTTTCTGACTTCCGTAGTGCTGCAGTAGTGGTCCTGTGCCGACAGAGTCGTGGCCTTGTCAGCAGTGTATTTTGGTTTATTGTTTTACTTGTTGTCTATGTTTATATGTTTTTATAGGCTACGTACGTTGTGTTTGTTTACAGCACCAGGTGCCGGTGATATGTTTTTGATACACCAGTGTATGTATATAGTCCCATGAGGCCATTTCGTACGTGGTACGGTAATTAGAGCCCACGTGGATATTTAAATATCTAGTGTAAATATTTGTTTATATGTTTGCTTCCGTTTCGGTATATGTTGTATTTTAAGAAACGTTTTTAGTAAATTTAGGCTTGCTACGAGTTTTGGAGCTACCACTCCCATTCCCTAGCACTGGTCGTGGCTCAATAATTTGGGTCGTGACAGGCTTAAATCCTTAGAAAGGTGAAACGTTTGGATTTCTTTTGTAACGTTTGTAAACGTTTGGCTTCAATCGCTAAAAAGGCGAAGTATTTAGATTTGTTTTGTAACGTTTGTAAACGGTTGGCTTAAATCGCTAAAAAGGTGAAACGTTTGGGTTTGTTTGTGTTTGCGAACGTTTGATCACTTAAATCGTTAAAAATGTGAAACGTTTGGATTTGTTTCGTAACGTTTGTTAACGTTTAGCTTAAATCACTAAAAAAATGTGGAACGTGTGAATTTGTTCCGTAACATCTTAAACGTTTGGATTTCGTAACGTTTGTAAATGTTTGACTTAAATTTCTAAAAAGGTGAAACGTTTGAATTTGTTTCGTAATGTTTTAAACGTTTGGATTGGTTTCATATCGTTTGTAAATGTTTGGCTTAAATCGCTAAAAAGGTGAAACATTTGGATTTGTTTCGTATCGTTTTAAACGTTTGGATTGGTTTTGTAACATTTTAAACGTTTGGCTTAAATAGCCAATAAGGTGAAACCTTTCGATTTGTTTCGTAACGTTTGTAAACATTTGGCTTAAATCGCTAAAAAGGTCAAACATTTGGATTGGTTTCATAATGTTTTAAACGATTGGCTTAAAGCGCTAAAAAGGTGAAACATTTGGATTTGTTTTGTAATGTTTGTAAACATTTTTTTTGTTTTGTAACGTTTTAAACAGTTGGATTGGTTTCGTATTGTATTGTTTCATAACATTTTTAGCGATTCAAACGTTTGGATTTGTTTGGTAAAGTTTGTAAACGTTTGGCTTAAATCGCTAAAAAAGTGAAACATTTGGATTTGTTTCTTAACGTTTGTAAACGTTTGGCTTAAATCGCTAAAAATGTGAAACGTTTGGATTTGTTTCGTAACGTTTTAAACATTTGGATTGGTTTCGTAACGTTTCAAACATTTGGCTTAATTTGCTAAAAAGGAGAAACGTTTGGCTTAAATCTTTAAAAAGGGGAAACGTTTCGATTTGTTTCGTAACGTTTGTAAATGTTTGACTTAAATAGCTAAAAAGGTGAAACGTTTGGATTTATTTCGTAACGTTTTAAACGTTTGGCTTAAATCGCTAAAAAGGTGAAACGTTTGGATTTGATTTGTAACATTTGTAAATGTTTGGATTAAATCGCTAAAAAGGTGAAACGTTTGGCTTAAATCGCTAAAAACGTGAAACGTTTGGATATTTATCCTAACGTTAGTAAACGTTTGGCTTAAATCCCTAAAAGGGTGAAACGTTTGGATTTGTTTCGAAACGTCTGGATTGGTTTCGTAACATTTGTAAACGTTTGATTTATATAGTTAAAACGGTGAAACGTTTGGATTTGTTTCAAAAAGTTTGTAAACGTTTGGATTTGTTTCCTAACGTTTTAAATGTTTGGATTGGTTTCGTAACGTTTTAAATGTCTGGCTTAAATCGCTAAAAAGGGGAAACGTTTAGATTTGTTTCTTAATGTTTGTAAACGTTTGGCTTAAAACTCTAAAAATGTGAAACGTTTGGATTGGTTTCGTAACTTTTGTAAACGTTTGGCTTAGATCGCTAAAAAGGTGAAACGTTTGAATTTGTTTCGTAAGGTTTGCGAACGTTTGGTTTTGTTTCGTAAAGTTTTAAACGTTTAGACTGCTTTCGTTTGGTTTTGTATCGTAACATTTATAGCGATTGAAACGTTTGGATTTGTTTCGTAATGTTTTAAACGATTGGCTTAAATCGCTAAAAAGGTGAAACATTTGGATTTGTCTCGTAACGTTTGTAAAAATTTGGCTAAAATCGCTAAAAAGGTAAAACGTTTGGATTGGTTTCATAATGTTTTAAACTATTTGCTTATATCGCTAAAAAGGTGAAACATTTGGATTTGCTTCTTAACGTTTGTAAACGTTTGGTTTTGTTTTGTAACGTTTTAAATGTTTGGATTGGTTTTGTATTATTTTGTTTCGTAACGTTTTTAGCGATTGAAACATTTGGATTTGTTTCGTAACATTTGTAAAGGTTTGGCTTAAATCGCCAAAAAGATGAAACGTTAGGATTTGTTTCATAACGTTTGTAAAAGTTTGGCTTAAATCGCTAAAAATGCCAAACATTTGGATTTGTTTCGTAAAGTTTTAAACGTGTGGATTAGTTTCGTAACGTTTTAAATGTTTGGCTTAAATGGCTAAAAAGGCAAAACATTTGGATTTGTTTTGTAACGTTTTAAACGTTTAGCTTAAATTGCTAAAAAGGTGAAACCTTTGGATTTCTTTTGTAACGTTTTTAAATGTTTTGCTTAAATCGCTAAAAAGGTGAAACGCTTGGATTTATTTCGTAACGTTTTAAACGTTTGGCTTAAATCGCCAAAAAGGCGAAACGTTTGGATTTGTTTTGTAACGTTTGTAAACGTTTGGCATAAATAGCTAAAAAAGATTGGATTTGTTTCGTAACGTTTGTAAACCTTTGCCTTAAATCGCTAAAAATGTGAAACGTTTGGATTGGTTTCGTAACATTTGTAAACGTTTGGCTTAAATCGCTAAAAATGTGAAACATTTGGATTTGTTTCGTAACGTTTGTAAACGTTTGGTTTTGTTAGGTGTCACGATCCATTTTCATGAATCGCGACCGGCGCTAGGGTATGTTAGTAGTATGTGCCCTAGGGCCATTTGATCATGTATATTTGTAGAACTAATCCCAATGGCAAAGATATATATGTTCTAATTGAACTAAGTGTCTCATCAACTAAGTGTTCATTTATTACGTATTGTCCTTATCACATTGTGATAGAATCTATTCTTAAGGTGTTAAGAATATGAGTTACAGATTTTATTATACATGTGATCTAAATAACAGTTCATGATCGATGGGGTCCTATGAATAAGGGCATCGTATTATCCCGGAAAGATTGTCACCTCTATTTATTCTCCTGATTAGTAAGGAGTTACTAATTATAGGAAGTAGTGAGTCTCATACTACTTGATGGAGATCAGGATAAACATGTGGACACTCAAGATGTTGAGTGGGTCGAACAAGTGACGCTAGATGACTTATACATGGTATTTCATCAAAGTCAATTTAATGTCATCTAGTTCATAATTGTACATATGTCCTTTGACTTGCGGTGACACTATCTTGTATATAGGTGATTAGAGTTTGATACTCCTTATCCCTAGATCTTTCATGAGCTAGGGTCGCGGGATGTGTTGGCTCTAGTTAGTTGTATATGGAGATAGGGGTTTAACCAAGAGAGAATTTATCACTCCGGATGAACGGAGAAAAGATTCTATGCTATCTCAAATTGTTCTTGATGGATGATAAAACCTGCGCGGGTGTATATGACTTACTTAGAAAGTCGTTTCTAGTGGAAGTCATATTTATCAAGAATAAGAACTGAGATGAGGTCATATGACAGAACAGTAACACTTAACATGCCAAACAAAAAACACTTAACATTTTAAAGGCCTTGGTTTGAAACCAAAGCTCTGATACCAAGTTTGTCACGACCCATTTTCATGAATCGCGACCGGCGCTAGGGTATGGGTATGGTTGTACCAAAACCCGTAGCTAGCCTTGCGGATAACCAACTTATATCATTTAAAACAATATACCTGCAGAAAACCACATGCTCGGGGGAAACCGAGACTTCAGCCTAGTCTAGCAGTACAATAAGCAACATATATTCAAAGTATACTTATCTTAAATTATAACTCCAACAGTATGGCAATATAATATAAATACCATAAATACTGTAATCATGCCAAAAGCAATAAAGTAATTACCAACAAACAACAGTCTAAAAATATAAGTAAAAGACTAAAACATAAATAATCTAATACTACTACTGCGGTCTAAGAGTTTAAAACAGTTCGACTCTTTTATTCTGAAAATAAAATAAAGAACCTCCGAGAATGAAGAAACGGAGATCGACCAATGCTCAAATCATAAACCTGGAAAATTTGGGAAAAACAACAGGGTCAGATTTACTGAGTAGAGTTTATATAACCATTTACATTTATTAAGTTAAAAACCTTTAAAAACGTTTAATAAAACATTTTCATTATGGATTATCAATGAAACCCTAAACCACAATTCTAAATCCATTGTCGTGTCGGTGAGACGTATCTCAATAACCGATCCCCGACTATCACTTAATAAATAGTGAGCCCAGGAGACGTATCTTCCACTGGTGCCCTCACTAAGGTGAGACGTATCTCAAACCTACCTCAATACCATAATCATTACCGGTGCGCACGCAGTCCCGATGATGCCCATCGAGTAGCACGTTCCAAATCAAATCCACAATGCCGAAAAACAGTTCAAAAGCTGTTTATACATATACAAAATATAATATTTGCTTAATAAAGATGTAAATAGAGATATAAACTCACTACTTGCTATTCCACGTGAAACCTGGCAAGCAATCTAGCTCTGGTTCGCCTTTAAAGTACGAACAGTCGACGAGTCTAGACAAGGTATAAAATCATATTAAAAACAGACCCTAACTCTAGAGAGTACTAGACACCACATAGGACTAGCACAAACGACAAGTCAATGTAAAGTCGAGTCAAAGTAATCATAAAACTCAAATAATAATAAAGCCATAAACAATCACGTCTATTGAGTTCCCGCTTTAAAATCCATTTCAGAAAATATTATTTAAATATTATTTAAATAATAAAATGAATCAATTTTCAAATAGTGGATTAGCCGAGTTATCGATAACTACCAAGCTACCTCACATGTCGGGCGACCCAAGTCTAACCCGACCCAATTATTTTATCAAAATTATAAACCATAGTTTATAATTCCCAAAATAACAGTTTGATAAAATAATGAATCAATATTTAAAACGGAACTCATTAACTTAAAACTCAAGTAACCAATAGTTACTAACAATTTACTTAATTAAAATAAATTAAGAAAACGTTTAAAAATTAAAACGTCAAATTGACACGTTTAGTCAATAAATTTCAAAATTGACAATTACCCAAGTTATTATTCGTTTAGAAGATTATAATATAAATTATCGTTTTTAAAAAAAAAAATATAATAATAATAAATATTTAAAAAAAAAACAATTTAAATTATAATCGATACTAATATTATATTTTAGATTTAAAATAAGGCTATCAATTAGCAATCTATAAATTAAAATGATAAATGGAAGTCCGGTTTTAAATCGATTTATATATGCTAAATCAATACCATTTGATTTAATAAAATAATTCAACCAATTTGGAATACAAACCCAAAAGGCCAACAACTTTAAAATAATGGAACACATAACAAAATCATACATTTTGCCGCCAAAAGCAATCCTTAAATCCAATCATGAAATCAAAATTAAAATAAGAACCCACTTACAGTAGCAAATCAATCCCATATAACCTTATTCATAGAGAAATCAAATAAAGCAACCAAAGTAACAATTAACAACCAAGCTCAAGCCATTGCATTTTATTCATTCCCGCCAAAATCACATTCTACATGAACATGAGCCCCACTAACAGTAGCAAAACTTAATACTCTAATATTACAATTTAATCACCAAACTCAAATAAATACAGCATCCTTAAGAACAATGCTAAGCCGTAACAGTAACAATAATGAAACTCAAAACCGAATGTATCATTCAAGAATCAAACCATTTGATGAACTCCATATATTACTAAACTCAACACTTAGAAATAAAGCAACCCAAATGTCATGAACAGAGGCATCAAATACAAAGAAGGTACGGCAATGAAGAACAATGAATCGGTGAACCGAAGTGGCATTTAAACGAATAAGTTTCACGTACCGTTTTCGTTTCTGACACGTAGGAATGATAGATAATGAAGAATACCGATGTAACTAGCAAGACCCACTTTGGTTTGATGCTAAACGACGGAGATTCGAGTTAGAAACGACAAAAGCGATAATGAACGGCATAGCGAGAAAAGTGATGAGAAGCTTACCGGCTTGAAACGAAATAATGGAATGATGAAGGCGATATCTCAAAATAGTTTGAAGCGTTTTACGGCTAGGGTTATTGCATAAAAGAAACTAGAATAGGGTTTAACACACGAAAACGAATAAAAAGAAAAACTAAAGGACGCAACAATTATACTACTTCTAGAATTCCAGTCTCTGCTTTATATGGAAACACAATTTGAATGGGCTTTGGCAAAGAACATATTGAATGGGCCAAGTCTACGTGGGAAGGAAAATAAACAAGTTGCATGCATGCTAAAATATATTTTTTTTTCTTTTAAAAATTAATAATACAAACCAAACATGAATCGAATCACGACCGAAACAACTAACGAGTCAAATAAAATTAAATAAAATATTTAATAATAATAAATTACCTAACCTCGACGGAAAATAAAAATTAAACATTTAAAAAAATAATTTTAAAAAAAATACGGGATATTACATTCTCCCCAACTTATTAAAAATTCGTCCTCGAATTTACCACAAAGCCAAAATCATATAAAATCAACTATAGCACGTATAAAATCACATGTAACTTAAAAATACGGGGCAACGCGTCCTCAGCGGAACAAAAGAGACAACTGCGCATATTAATTCCGATTTCCAAAATCATTTTACGACAAGGTGATAATTCAACGGAAACGAAATAAAAACCTCCTAAATCAACCTAAGCAAAACACCACCGCAAATTCAATAGATTAAGTCAAACTCTAACCCAAGGGAATTCTATCACAAATGCAACTGAGGAGAGTCAAGCGAAATGAAACATAATTTAACCGAAAACACACTGAAAATTTTACCGACATTCTCCCTAACTTATAGAAATACGACTTCAAATTTAAAACTAATTTGAAAATTCGAATGATCACCACATGCATACGCGAAAAATTTCTTAGTTCAATAATTTGGTACCTCAAACGACTTCTTAAATACCACGTAGAAATTTATTTTCAACCGGAAAAAAAAATCAATACGCTAAATAAGAAAATTTTAAGATAACAGGCTCAAGTCCCAAAAACTACCAGAGTAACACTACGAAAGTAGGGACAAACCCAAGATTCAAATTGTAATCCTACTAAACCAAACTCCAAAGCTACAAACCGAAAACCTATAAATACTCTCCACTGAAAAAAAAATCTTACATCCCTTAACGCCTATACCCTATATATCTTATAAGGGTCACAACACTAAATACCTCATACGAAAAAATTTAACAGCAAATCTAAATGTCATCCTAATTAAATGTGCTCTCACAAATAACGGTTGAAAACTAAATACCATTAGAATCGTTACGGTTCAACCAATCTAAAGAATACATAATTCAAACTTCTAATAACAAAATTTTTTCATCCTCCAATTTTTTTTCAATCAACTATTACCTTAAATCCTACATAGATTATTTAGATCAAATCGCTATCAATCGGTTTGTTGGTTATTCTCAAAACAAAAAATTTATATTAAAACGCTTTTTGCAACTACAAAATATTCAATAATACCATCCGCCAGTAATTTGAAATTACTAACATCTTCAGTTTAATTTCATTTTCAACCGAAAATAATTAACTTGATAAAAAAAATTCTAGTTTCGTAAACGCATCCACAAAATAAAACACACTCACTTTGAAATCATAACCGAACCTTACTTTCACAATAAGATTCACGATTTTATAAAATCGTACATTTAGAAAATCTTAAAATCCACTTTTAGTCAAAACTGACAAAATTTCATCTCTTCCTCAATTTTTTTTTTGCAAATACGAATCCCTTCATTTACGAAATATTCCCATTTAAACAGAAATCGAATCTGTAAAAAAAAAATTTCCTTTTAAATCTTGTAAATAAACACGCAGAGCATAACCAATTTTCTTAAATCAAAAATTCTCAAATTAAATAATCTAAGCTGACACAATTCTTTAATCCGAACTCAATATTTTCCCGCACTTACTCCAACTAGACCTCGAGTACAACCTTATAGCCATAGCTATTCTTTATCAAATACGAATACTCCAACAATATAAAACAAATACTTACAATGTAATTTCTCTTAAATCACCATCGTCATCACAGAGCATTTGTCTAGATACCAACCAGATAAAATTTACAAAATCGTTTGAATTTTATCAATTTTTTTTAAACACCATTTTCACAATATAACTCGCGAGTTTATAACAAAACATTTTTTTTGAAAAGCCTTACTCATAAAATTTATTTTACATAATTGTGCGACAGAGTGATGACAGCTCTCATCACCAAAGCGTTGCATTCAACCCTAGTCATTTAATGTCGTGATGAATATACTAAATGCATTTATTAATTATTTATTTCTCTTTAATTAGTGATCATACTCGATGCTCAAAGCATTTTCCTATTCATGGCATTTCAAATGCATGCTCATGACTTGTCTTGACACAATTACGTGATAAAGACATTTCAATTACTTTAACAAGTTAACATTTGAAATCAATTTTTTTTTTGAAACATTCACTAGACATTACACTCTGTGAGACGTGCACTCGTCCATCTTGATATATTTGCCTATCTCCATCATCCTAGTCCACTAATTTGAATCGTCATTAACGAAATAACCCAAATCAACAACGAAACTAAAATTATCCTTAAAACGAGTTCCACCTCGAATCAAATTGAAAAATTTCCAAAGGAAACAATGCAACACGACCGCCTTCACAGCTCCACCATCAGTTTCGGTATTTCACCGATCTTCCGAATGAAAACACTAGTTTATTACTACACTGATCAACCTCGAAACACACTTTCCACATTCTTTTTCCAGAATGCCAACAGCCTAACATTTCGACACTCAAATTTATAACAAACGAGCGCGACCTAGAAACGCATAACGCTCAAAATTCCACGCACGAGGCAAACACTCTCGTGTAGAATTATTCCACCGGTGCTGAGTAACACAACTCGAATCACCTTCCTCTGACCAGGACAGATTCAAAATTTGAATCTGCGAACAGCTTTTGAGAATCGCTCCTCAAATTTATTGATAAGAAAATTAATCACTTCGATTTTCAGGGTCAAACGTTCGATTCGGCTAAACCAATTAGAACATCTAAACTAATCGTAGGGTCAAAAGGTTCGAATTGCACATCGACACCAACGCTAAAGTTAGGCCAAAGAAAAACTAGCGAGGAATACCCTCACGTGCTACTCCACACAATAAGGTCAACGAGGACAAACTGATAAGGCATAACTTAATCAAACACTAGAGACAAGAATAATAACACAGTAATTTAGGTCAATAATTGATCACACATCCGAAAAATACTTAAGCATCTTGCAGTAAAACAATTACTCATTTGGATGGTTAAACAATATAAAAATCAAAGGATTGAGCATAGAACATCTTATATGATCAACGAATTTCCTACCGACATGGTAACAACTCAAACAACCCGGAAATAATTAAAATATTAAATCATATAATGACATGCTCAAAACGTCAAATTAGATCACAATAAATTAAGATATTGGTCAAAAGTATTTATCCAAACCATTTCGAAAGATAAAATCTAGAAAATAGATTTCAAATTCATGTCGAGCCCCACAATTTTAAAAATCATTTTCCGGAAAACCTCTTTGCAAAATAATGGTTAAATTTTTTTATTTTTTATTTTTTTTATTTCCAAACGCCTCAGTTTAAAATCATCGAGTTAGCCGAGCAATTACAACTTCCAAGCTCAACTCTAAATTTGGGTGACCCAAGTCAAACCCGCAATTACCATTTGTAAAATGTATACAAAACATTTTTCAAATCCGGAAAAACGCGTTTTAAAACAAATTCCAATCCTTTAAAAATAGGAAGCTCGACGTCACCCAAATGATAACATCAACACATCACCCAAATGAGAAAACAATTATTTTTTTAACAACTTATCAAAAACACAAGTTTTAGTCAAAACTAATAAATCGAGTATAAGACCAACAACACAAATGTGTTGACAACCAAATATGGTAAAAATTACAAAAGTAATATTAAATTACCAAAACTGTAACACCTTTCAAAATAATTTTATTTCAAAACAATCATTTTGAAAACACCAAACTAGACGTAACATTTTAATTTCTAAAATATGAGAAATTCATTTTATTACAAAAAAACAACCCCTTTTCAATCCTTAGTTAAATGTAAAATTTTGAAATATACGGATTTCATTTTCTCTGGCAAGATATTGAAAATAATATTTTAAGGTGTTGTGTCCAGACTACCCTTTTGACTTTTGCGTCAAAACACCAGTTGGGCAAAAACAATCTTCCTAAGGTAATTTAAAACCAACACGTGCCAACAACGTAATTTACAAACGTGAAAAAGATTTTTTTTTTTTGGTCAAAAATCATTTAAACTCAAAACAGTGTCAAATCTTAACAAATATCATTTTTTTTAAATTCAAGGCTCTCGGCCAAAACCAGAAGTACTCTCAAACAATTTAATACCAACAACATCCTTAAAGTATAACAGCCAAAATATATCACCCAAGTGAAAAGTAACATCATCAAGATAGACAATTAACATCATCCCCTATGACATAAAGAAAATTACCGACACAAGATTTCCCGAGAAATCAAAAGCAATTAAATAACCCAAGTGAAATAACATCAATATAATAAAATAAAAGCATCAAATCAAAGCATAATTAATGACTGACTTGAGGCAATCCTATCGGTGTAGGCAGAAGTTTTAAAATCAAAAGATGACGTTTCAAAGACAAGACATGAACCTAATTCCGCAGTAGATCCTATGACAGAACAGTAACACTTAACATGCCAAACAAAAAACACTTAACATTTTAAAGGCCTTGGTTTGAAACCAAAGCTCTGATACCAAGTTTGTCACGACCCATTTTCATGAATCGCGACCGGCGCTAGGGTATGGGTATGGTTGTACCAAAACCCGTAGCTAGCCTTGCGGATAACCAACTTATATCATTTAAAACAATATACCTGCAGAAAACCACATGCTCGGGGGAAACCGAGACTTCAGCCTAGTCTAGCAGTACAATAAGCAACATATATTCAAAGTATACTTATCTTAAATTATAACTCCAACAGTATGGCAATATAATATAAATACCATAAATACTGTAATCATGCCAAAAGCAATAAAGTAATTACCAACAAACAACAGTCTAAAAATATAAGTAAAAGACTAAAACATAAATAATCTAATACTACTACTGCGGTCTAAGAGTTTAAAACAGTTCGACTCTTTTATTCTGAAAGTAAAATAAAGAACCTCCGAGAATGAAGAAACGGAGATCGACCAATGCTCAAATCATAAACCTGGAAAATTTGGGAAAAACAACAGGGTCAGATTTACTGAGTAGAGTTTATATAACCATTTACATTTATTAAGTTAAAAACCTTTAAAAACGTTTAATAAAACATTTTCATTATGGATTATCAATGAAACCCTAAACCACAATTCTAAATCCATTGTCGTGTCGGTGAGACGTATCTCAATAACCGATCCCCGACTATCACTTAATAAATAGTGAGCCCAGGAGACGTATCTTCCACTGGTGCCCTCACTAAGGTAAGACGTATCTCAAACCTACCTCAATACCATAATCATTACCGGTGCGCACGCAGTCCCGATGATGCCCATCGAGTAGCACGTTCCAAATCAAATCCACAATGCCGAAAAACAGTTCAAAAGCTGTTTATACATATACAAAATATAATATTTGCTTAATAAAGATGTAAATAGAGATATAAACTCACTACTTGCTATTCCACGTGAAACCTGGCAAGCAATCTAGCTCTGGTTCGCCTTTAAAGTACGAACAGTCGACGAGTCTAGACAAGGTATAAAATCATATTAAAAACAGACCCTAACTCTAGAGAGTACTAGACACCACATAGGACTAGCACAAACGACAAGTCAATGTAAAGTCGAGTCAAAGTAATCATAAAACTCAAATAATAATAAAGCCATAAACAATCACGTCTATTGAGTTCCCGCTTTAAAATCCATTTCAGAAAATATTATTTAAATATTATTTAAATAATAAAATGAATCAATTTTCAAATAGTGGATTAGCCGAGTTATCGATAACTACCAAGCTACCTCACATGTCGGGCGACCCAAGTCTAACCCGACCCAATTATTTTATCAAAATTATAAACCATAGTTTATAATTCCCAAAATAACAGTTTGATAAAATAATGAATCAATATTTAAAACGGAACTCATTAACTTAAAACTCAAGTAACCAATAGTTACTAACAATTTACTTAATTAAAATAAATTAAGAAAACGTTTAAAAATTAAAACGTCAAATTGACACGTTTAGTCAATAAATTTCAAAATTGACAATTACCCAAGTTATTATTCGTTTAGAAGATTATAATATAAATTATCGTTTTTAAAAAAAATATATAATAATAATAAATATTTAAAAAAAAAACAATTTAAATTATAATCGATACTAATATTATATTTTAGATTTAAAATAAGGCTATCAATTAGCAATCTATAAATTAAAATGATAAATGGAAGTCCGGTTTTAAATCGATTTATATATGCTAAATCAATACCATTTGATTTAATAAAATAATTCAACCAATTTGGAATACAAACCCAAAAGGCCAACAACTTTAAAATAATGGAACACATAACAAAATCATACATTTTGCCGCCAAAAGCAATCCTTAAATCCAATCATGAAATCAAAATTAAAATAAGAACCCACTTACAGTAGCAAATCAATCCCATATAACCTTATTCATAGAGAAATCAAATAAAGCAACCAAAGTAACAATTAACAACCAAGCTCAAGCCATTGCATTTTATTCATTCCCGCCAAAATCACATTTTACATGAACATGAGCCCCACTAACAGTAGCAAAACTTAATACTCTAATATTACAATTTAATCACCAAACTCAAATAAATACAGGATCCTTAACAACAATGCTAAGCCGTAACAGTAACAATAATGAAACTCAAAACCGAATGTATCATTCAAGAATCAAACCATTTGATGAACTCCATATATTAATAAACTCAACACTTAGAAATAAAGCAACCCAAATGTCATGAACAGAGGCATCAAATACAAAGAAGGTACGGCAATGAAGAACAATGAATCGGTGAACCGAAGTGGCATTTAAACGAATAAGTTTCACGTACCGTTTTCGTTTCTGACACGTAGGAATGATAGATAATGAAGAATACCGATGTAACTAGCAAAGCCCGCTTTGGTTTGATGCTAAACGACGGAGATTCGAGTTAGAAACGACAAAAGCGATAATGAACGGCATAGCGAGAAAAGTGATGAGAAGCTTACCGGATTGAAACGAAATAATGGAATGATGAAGTCAATATCTCAAAATAGTTTGAAGCGTTTTACGGCTAGGGTTATTGCATAAAAGAAACTAGAATAGGGTTTAACACACGAAAACGAATAAAAAGAAAAACTAAAGGACGCAACAATTATACTACTTTTAGAATTCCAGTCTCTGCTTTATATGGAAACACAATTTGAATGGGCTTTGGCAAAGAACATATTGAATGGGCCAAGTCTACGTGGGAAGGAAAATAAACAAGTTGCATGCATGCTAAAATATATTTTTTTTTCTTTTAAAAATTAATAATACAAACCAAACATGAATCGAATCACGACCGAAACAACTAACGAGTCAAATAAAATTAAATAAAATATTTAATAATAATAAATTACCTAACCTCGACGGAAAATAAAAATTAAACATTTAAAAAATTAATTTAAAAAAAATACGGGATATTACATTCTCCCCAACTTATTAAAAATTCGTCCTCGAATTTACCACAAAGCCAAAATCATATAAAATCAACTATAGCACGTATGAAATCACATGTAACTTAAAAATACGGGGCAACGCGTCCTCAGCGGAACAAAAGAGACAACTGCGCATATTAATTCCGATTTCCAAAATCATTTTACGACAAGGTGATAATTCAACGGAAACGAAATAAAAACCTCCTAAATCAACCTAAGCAAAACACCACCGCAAATTCAATAGATTAAGTCAAACTCTAACCCAAGGGAATTCTATCACAAATGCAACTGAGGAGAGTCAAGCGAAATGAAACATAATTTAACCGAAAACACACTGAAAATTTTACCGACATTCTCCCTAACTTATAGTATTACGACTTCAAACGTTTGGATTTGTTTTGTAACATTTGTAAAAGGTGAAACATTTGGATTTGTTTTGTAACATTTGTAAATGTTTGGCTTAAATCGCTACAAAGGTGAAACGTTTGGATTTGTTTCGTAACGTTTGTAAACGTTTGGCTTAAATCGCTAAAAAGGGGAAACGTTTGGATTTGTTTCCTAACGTTTGTAAACGTTTGGCTTAAATCGCTAAAAGGGTGAAACGTTTGGATTTGTTTCGAAATGTCTGGATTGGTTTCGTAACATTTGTAAACGTTTGATTTATATAGTTAAAACGGTGAAACGTTAGGATTTGTTTCAAAAAGTTTGTAAATGTTTGGATTTGTTACGTAACGTTTTAAATGTTTGGATTGGTTTCGTAACGTTTTAAATGTTTGGCTTAAATCGCTAAAAAGGGGAAACGTTTAGATTTGTTTCTTAATGTTTGTAAACGTTTGGCTTAAAACTCTAAAAATGTGAAACGTTTGGATTGGTTTCGTAACTTTTGTAAACGTTTGGCTTAGATCGCTAAAAAGGTGAAACGTTTGAATTTGTTTCGTAAGGTTTGCGAACGTTTGGTTTTGTTTCATAAAGTTTTAAACGTTTAGACTGCTTTCGTTTGGTTTTGTATCGTAACATTTATAGCGATTGAAACGTTTGGATTTGTTTCGTAATGTTTTAAACGATTGGCTTAAATCGTTAAAAAGGTGAAACATTTGGATTTGTCTCGTAACGTTTGTAAAAATTTGGCTTAAATCGCTAAAAAGGTAAAACGTTTGGATTGGTTTCATAATGTTTTAAACTATTTGCTTATATCGCTAAAAAGGTGAAACATTTGGATTTGCTTCTTAACGTTTGTAAACGTTTGGTTTTGTTTTGTAACGTTTTAAATGTTTGGATTGGTTTTGTATTATCTTATTTCGTAACGTTTTTAGCGATTGAAACATTTGGATTTGTTTCGTAACGTTTGTAAAGGTTTGACTTAAATCGCCAAAATGATGAAACGTTAGGATTTGTTTCATAACGTTTGTAAAAGTTTGGCTTAAATCGCTAAAAATGCCAAACATTTGGATTTGTTTCGTAAAGTTTTAAACGTGTGGATTAGTTTCGTAACGTTTTAAATGTTTGGCTTAAATAGCTAAAAAGGCGAAACATTTGGATTTGTTTTGTAACATTTTAAACGTTTAGCTTAAATTGCTAAAAAGGTGAAACCTTTGGATTTCTTTTGTAACCTTTTTAAATGTTTTGCTTAAATCGCTAAAAAGGTGAAACGCTTGGATTTATTTCGTAACGTTTTAAACGTTTGGTTTTGTTTGTAACGTTTTAAACGTTTGGCTTAAATCGCCAAAAAGGCGAAACGTTTGGATTTGTTTTGTAACGTTTGTAAACGTTTGGCATAAATAGCTAAAAAAGATTGGATTTGTTTCGTAACGTTTGTAAACCTTTGCCTTAAATCGCTAAAAATGTGAAACGTTTGGATTGGTTTCGTAACATTTGTAAACGTTTGGCTTAAATCGCTAAAAATGTGAAACATTTGGATTTGTTTCGTAACGTTTGTAAACGTTTGGTTTTGTTAGGTGATAATTTAAACGTTTGGATTGGTTTTGTTTTCTTTTGTTTCGTAACGTTTTTAGCTATTGAAACTTTTGGATTTGTTTCTTAACGTTTGTAAACGTTTGGCTTAAATCGCTAAAAAGGTGTTGGATTTGTTACCTAACGTTTGTAAACGTTTGGCTTAAAACGTTAAAAATGGGAAACATTTGGATTTGTTTCGTAACGGTTTAAACATTTGGATTTCGTAACGTTTGTAAACGTTTGGCTTAAATCTTTAAAAAGGTGAAACGTTTCAATTTGTTTCGTAACGTTTGTTAATGTTTGACTTAAATAGCTAAAAAGGTGAAACGTTTGGATTTGTTTCGTAACGTTTTAAACGTTTGGCTTAAATTGCTAAAAAGGTGAAACATTTGGATTTTGTTTTGTAACATTTGTAAATGTTTGGCTTAAATCGCTACAAAGGTGAAACGTTTGGATTTGTTTCGTAACGTTTGTAAACGTTTGGCTTAAATCGCTAAAAAGGGGAAACGTTTGGATTTGTTTCCTAACGTTTGTAAACGTTTGGCTTAAATCGCTAAAAGGGTGAAACGTTTGGATTTGTTTCGAAATGTATGGATTGGTTATCTAAAACGGTGAAACATTTGGATTTGTTTCGTAAAGTTTGTAAACGTTTGGATTTGTTTCGTAACATTTTAAACGTTTGGATTGGTTTCGTAAGGTTTTAAATGTTTGGCTTAAATCGCTAAAAAGGGGAAACGTTTGGATTTGTTTCTTAACATTTGTAAACGTTTGGCTTAAAACTCTAAAAATATGAAATGTTTGGATTGGTTTCGTAACGTTTGTAAACGTTTGGGTTAGATCGCTAAAAAGGTGAAACGTATGAATTTGTTTCGTAAGGTTTGCGAATGTTTGGTTTCGTTTCGTAAAGTTTTAAACGTTTGGATTGCTTTCGTTTGGTTATGTATCGTAACATTTATAGCGATTGAAACGTTTGGATTTGCTTCGTAATGTTTTAAACGTTTGGATTGGTTTCGTAATGTTTTAAACGTTCGACTTAAATCGCTAAAAAGGTGAAACGTTTGGATTTGTCTCGTAACGTTTGCAAAAATTTGGCTTAAATCGCTAAAAAGGTAAACGTTTGGATTGGTTTCATAATGTTTTAAACTATTGGGTTAAATCGCTAAAAAGGTGAAACGTTTGGATTTGCTTCTTAACGTTTGTAAACGTTTGGTTTTGTTTTGTAACGTTTTAAATGTTTGGATTGGTTTCGTATTATTTTGTTTCGTAACATTTTTCGCGATTGAAACGTTTGGATTTGTTTCGTAACATTTGTAAACGTTTGGCTTAAATCGCCAAAAAGATGAAACATTTGGATTTGTTTTGTAATGTTTGTAAAAGTTTGGCTTAAATCGCTAAAAATGCCAAACGTTTGGATTTGTTTCGTAACGTCTTAAACGTTTGGATTGGTTTCGTAACGTTTTAAATGTTTGGCTTAAATAGCTAAAAAGGCAAAACGTTTGGATTTGTTTTGTAACGTTTTAAACGTTTAGCTTAAATTGCTAAAAAGTTGAAACCTTTGGATTTCTTTTGTAACGTTTTTAAATGTTTGGCTTAAATCGCTAAAAAAGGTGAAACGTTTGGATTTATTTCTTAACGTTTTAAATTTTTGGTTTTGTTTGTAACGTTTTAAACATTTGGCTTAAATCGCTAAAAAGGCAAAACGATTGGATTTGTTTTGTATCGTTTGTAAACGTTTGGCTTAAATCGCTAAAAAACGTTTGGATTTGTTTCTTATCGTTTGTAAACGTTTGCCATAAATCGCTAAAAATGTGAAACATTTGGATTAGTTTCGTAACATTTGTAAACGTTTGGCTTAAATAGCTAAAAAGGTGAAACGTTTGGATTTGTTTCGTAACATTTGTAAACGTTTGGTTTTGTTAGGTAATGTTTTAAACGTTTGGATTGGTTTCGTTTGGTTTTGTTTCGTGACGTTTTTAGCTATTGAAACTTGTGGATTTGTTTCTTAACGTTTGTAAACGTTTGGCTTAAATCGCTAAAAAGGTGAAACATTTGGATTTGTTTCGTAACGTTTGTAAACGTTTGGCTTAAATCGTTAAAAATGTGAAAAGTTTGAATTTGTTTCGTAACGGTTTAAACATTTGGATTTCGTAACGTTTGTAAACATTTGGCCTAAATCTTTAAAAAGGGGAAATGTTTCGATTGGTTTCGTAACGTTTGTAAATGTTTGACTTAAATAGCTAAAAAGGGGAAACGTTTGGATTTGTTTCGTAACATTTTAAACGTTTGGCTTAAATCGCTAAAAAGGGGAAACGTTTGGATTTGTTTTGTAACATTTGTAAATGTTTTGCTTAAATCACTAAAAAGGTGAAACGTTTGGATTTGTTTCGTAACATTTGTAAACGTTTGGCTTAAATCGCTAAAAAGGTGAAACGTTTGGATTTGTTTCCTAACGTTTGTAAATGTTTGGCTTAAATCGCTAAAAGGGTGAAACGTTTGGATTTGTTTCGAAACGTCTGGATTGGTTTCGTAACATTTGTAAACGTTTGACTTATATAGCTAAAACGGTGAAACATTTGAATTTGTTTCGTAAAGTTTGTAAACGTTTGGATTTGTTTCGTAACGTTTTAAACGTTTGGATTGGTTTCATAACGTTTTAAATGTTTGGCTTAAATCGCTAAAAAGGGGAAACGTTTGGATTTGTTTCTTAACGTTTGTAAACGTTTGGCTTAAAACTCTAAAAATGTGAAACGTTTGGATTGGTTTCGTAACGTTTGTAAATGTTTGGCTTAGATCGCTAAAAAGGTGAAACGTTTGAATTTGTTTCATAAGGTTTTCGAACGTTTGGTTTTGTTTCGTAAATTTTTAAAAGTTTGGATTGCTTTCGTTTGGTTTTGTATCGTAACATTTATAGTGATTGAAACGTTTGGATTGGTTTCATAACGTTTTAAACATTTGGCTTAAATCGCTAAAAAGGTGAAATGTTTGGATTGGTTTCGTAACGTCTTAAACGTTTGGATTGGTTTCGTAACGTTTTAAATGTTTGGCTTAAATAGCTAAAAAGGCGAAACGTTTGGATTTGTTTTGTAACGTTTTAAACGTTTAGCTTAAATTGAAAAAAAGGTGAAACCTTTGGATTTCTTTTGTAACGTTTTTAAATGTTTGGCTTAAATCGCTAAAAAAGGTGAAACGTTTGGATTTATTTCTTAACGTTTTAAACGTTTGGTTTTGTTTGTAACGTTTTAAACATTTAGCTTAAATCGCTAAAAAGGCAAAACGATTGGATTTGTTTTGTATCATTTGTAAACGTTTGGCTTAAATCGCTAAAAAACGTTTGGATTTGTTTCTTATCGTTTGTAAACGTTTGCCATAAATCGCTAAAAATGTGAAACATTTGGATTAGTTTCGTAACATTTGTAAACGTTTGGCTTAAATCGCTAAAAAGGTGAAACGTTTGGATTTGTTTCGTAACATTTGTTAACGTTTGGTTTTGTTAGGTAATGTTTTAAACGTTTGGATTGGTTTCGTTTGGTTTTGTTTCGTGACGTTTTTAGCTATTGAAACTTTTGGATTTGTTTCTTAACGTTTGTAAACGTTTGGCTTAAATCGATAAAAAGGTGAAACGTTTGGATTTGTTTCGTAACGTTTGTAAACGTTTGGCTTAAATCGTTAAAAATGTGAAAAGTTTGGATTTGTTTCGTAACGGTTTAAACATTTGGATTTCGTAACATTTGTAAACGTTTGGCCTAAATCTTTAAAAAGGGGAAATGTTTCGATTGGTTTCGTAACGTTTGTAAATGTTTGACTTAAATAGCTAAAAAGGAGAAATGTTTGGATTTGTTTCTTAACATTTTAAACGTTTGGCTTAAATCGCTAAAAAGGGGAAACGTTTGGATTTGTTTTGTAACATTTGTAAATGTTTTGCTTAAATCACTAAAAAGGTGAAACGTTTGGATTTGTTTCGTAACATTTGTAAACGTTTGGCTTAAATCGCTAAAAAGGTGAAACGTTTGGATTTGTTTCCTAACGTTTGTAAATGTTTGGCTTAAATCGCTAAAAGGGTGAAACGTTTGGATTTGTTTCGAAACGTCTGGATTGGTTTCGTAACATTTGTAAACGTTTGACTTATATAGCTAAAACGGTGAAACGTTTGAATTTGTTTCGTAAAGTTTGTAAACGTTTGGATTTGTTTCGTAACGTTTAAAACGTTTGGATTGGTTTCATAACGTTTTAAATGTTTGGCTTAAATCGCTAAAAAGAGGAAACGTTTGGATTTGTTTCTTAACGTTTGTAAACGTTTGGCTTAAACTCTAAAAATGTGAAACATTTGGATTGGTTTCGTAACGTTTGTAAATGTTTGGCTTAGATCGCTAAAAAGGTGAAACGTTTGAATTTGTTTCATAAGGTTTTCGAACGTTTGGTTTTGTTTCGTAAATTTTTAAAAGTTTGGATTGCTTTCGTTTGGTTTTGTATCGTAACATTTATAGCGATTGAAACGTTTGGATTTGTTTCATAACGTTTTAAACGTTTGGCTTAAATCGCTAAAAAGGTGAAATGTTTGGATTTGTTTCGTAACGTTTTATCCGTTTCAATTTGTTTCGCAACATTTAAAACCAAACGTTTGGATTGGTTTCGTAACGTTTGTAAACATTTGGCTTAAATAGCTAAAAAGGTGAAACGTTTGGATTAGTTTCGTAAAGTTTTAAACATTTGGATTGGTTTCGTAACGTTGTAAACATTTGACCTTTTTAGCGATTTAAGCTAAACGTTACGAAAGCAATCCAAATGTTTAATACGTTATAAAACAAATCCTAACGGTTAAAACGTTACGAAACAAATTCAAACATTTCACATTTTTAGCGCTTTAAGCCAAACGTTTAAAACGTTACAGAATAAATCCAAACGTTTAAAACGTTACGAAACCAATCCAAACATTACAAACGTTATGAAACAAATCTACACGTTAAAACGTTACGAAACCAATCCAAACGTTTAAAACGTAGCGAAACAAATTCAAACGTTTTATCTTTTTAGCGATTTAATCTAAACATTTAAAACGTTACGAAACAAATCCAAACATTTAAAATGCTACGAAACCAATCCAAACGATAAAAACGTTACGAAATAAATCCAAACGTTTCTCCTTTTTAGTGATTTAAGACAAACGTTTCAAGCGTAACAGATCAAATTCAAACTTTAAAACGTTACAAAACAAATCCAAATGTTTTACCTTTTTAGCGATTTAGGCCAAACGTTAAAACATTACGAAACCAATTCAAACGTTTAAAAAGTTACGAAACAAATCCATACGTTTCACCTTTTTAGCGATTTAAGCCAAAGATTTACAAACGTTATGAAACGAATCCAAACATTTCACCTTTTTAGTGATTTAAGACAAACATTTATAACGTTACGAAACCAATCTAAACGTTCAAAACGTTACAAAAAAATCCAAATGTTTTACCCTTTTTAGCGATTTAAGCTAAACGTTTACAAATGTTAAGAAACAAATCCAAACGTTTGGCATAAATCGCTAAATATGGGAAATGTTTGTATTTATTTCGTAACGTTTTAAACGTTCAGTTTTGTTTCGTAACGTATTAAACGTTTGGTTTAACTCGCTAAAAAGGCGAAACGTTTGGATTTGTTTTGTAACGTTTGTAAATGTTTGGCTTAAATCGCTAAAAAGGGGAAACGTTTGGATTTGTTTCTTAGCGTTTGTAAATGTTTACCTTAAATTGCTAAAAATGCGAAATGTTTGAATTGGTTTCTTAACATTTGTAAACATTTGGCTTAAATCGCTAAAAAGGTGAAACGTTTGGATTTGTTTCGTAACTTTTGTAAATGTTTGGTTTTGTTTGGTAATGTTTTAAACGTTTGGATTGGTTTCGTTTGGTTTTGTTTCGTAACATTTTTAGCGATTGAAACTTTTGGATTTGTTTCTTAACGTTTGTAAACGTTTGGTTTAAATCGTTAAAAAGGTGAAACGTTTGGATTTGTTTCGTAACGTTTGTAAACGTTTGGCTTAAATCGCTAAAAATGTGAAACGTTTGGATTTGTTTCGTAACGTTTTAAACATTTGGATTTTGTAACGTTTTAAACATTTGGATTTTGTAACGTTTGTAAACGTTTGGCTTAAATTGCTAAAAAGGTGAAACGTTTTGATTTGTTTCGTAACGTTTGGATTGGTTTCATATCGTTTGAAACGTTTGGCTTAAATTGCTTTAAAGCAGAAACGTTTGGATTTGTTTCGTAACGTTTTAAACGTTTGGATTTGTTTTGTAACGTTTTAAACGTTTGGTTTATATCGCTAAAAAGGTGAAACATTTGGATTTATTTCGTAACGTTTGTAAACATTTGGCTTAAATCGCTAAAAAGGTAAAATGTTTGGATTGGTTTCATAACATTTGAAACGTTTGGTTTAAATCGCTATAAAGCTGAAATGTTTGGATTTGTTTCGTAACATTTTAACCGTTTGGATTTGTTTCGTAACGTTTAAACCCAAACGTTTGGATTGGTTTCGTAACGTTTGTAAACATTTTGCTTAAATAGCTAAAAAGGTGAAACGTTTGGATTTGTTTCGTAACGTTTTAAACGTTTGGATTGGTTTCGTAACGTTGTAAACGTATGGATTGGTTATGTAATGTTTTAAACATTTGACCTTATTAGCGATTTAAGCTAAATGTTTACAAATGTTACGAAACCAATCCAAATGTTTTAAACGTTATAAAACAAATCCAAACGGTTAAAACGTTACGAAACAAATTCAAACATTTAACATTTTTAGCGATTTAAGCCAAACGTTTAAAACGTTACAAAACAAATCCAAATGTTTAAAACGTTACGAAACCAATCCAAACATTACAAACGCTATGAAACAAATCCAAACGTTAAAACGTATGAAACCAATCCAAACGTTTAAAACGTAGCGAAACAAATCCAAACATTTCACCTTTTTAGCGATTTAATCTAAACATTTAAAACGTTACGAAACAAATCCAAACATTTAAAACGCTACGAAACCAATCCAAACGATAAAAACATTACGAAATTAATCCAAACGTTTCTCCTTTTTAGCGATTTAAGCCAAACGTTTACAAGCATAAGGAATCGAATTCAAACGTTAAAACATTACAAAACAAATCCAAACGTTTCACCTTTTTAGCGATTTAGGCCAAACGTTAAAAACGTTGCGAAACCAATTCAAACGTTTAAAAAGTTACGAAACAAATCCATACGTTTCACCTTTTTAACGATTTAAGCCAAAGATTTACAAACGTTACGAAACGAATCCAAATGTTTCACCTTTTTAGCGATTTAAGCCAAACATTAAAAAAATTACGAAACCAATCCAAACGTTCAAAACGTTACGACAAAATCGGAATGTTTTACCTTTTTAGCGATTTAAGCCAAACGTTTACAAATGTTAAGGAACAAATCCAAACGTTCGACATATATCGCTAAAAATGGGAAACGTTTGTATTTGTTTCGTAACATTTTAAACGTTTGGTTTTAATTCGTAACGTTTTAAACGTTTGGTTTAAATCGCTAAAAAGGCGAAACGTTTTGATTTGTTTTGTAACGTATGTAAACGTTTGGCTTAAATCGCAAAAAAGGGGAAACTTTTGGATTTGTTTCTTAATGTTTGTAAATGTTTGCCTTAAATTGCTAAAGATGCGAAACGTTTGGATTGGTTTTTTAACATTTGTAAGCGTTTGGCTTAAATCGCTAAAAAGGTGAAACGTTTGGATTTGTTTCGTAACGTTTGGTTTTGTTTGGTAATGTTTTAAACGTTTGGATTGGTTTTCTTTAGTTTTGTTTCGTAGCGTTTTTAGCGATTGAAACCTTTGGATTTGTTTCTTAACGTTTGTAAACGTTTGGCTTAAATCGCTTAAAAGGGGAAACGTTTGGATTGGTTTCGTTGGCTCATATCGCTAATAATGTGAAACCCTTGGATTTGTTTCGTAACGTTTTAAACATTTGGATTTGGTAATGTTTGTAAACGTTTGGCTTAAATTGCTAAAAAAGTGCAACATTTAAATTTGTTTTGTAACGTTTGTAAACGTTTATAAATGTTAAGAAACAAAACCAAACATTTACAAATAAATCCGAAGGTTTCACCAAACGTTGAAAACGTTACGAAAAAAATCCAAACGTTTCACCTTTTTAGCGATTTAAGCCAAACGTTTACAAACGTTACGAAACAAATACAAACGTTTCACCTTTTTAGCGATTTTAGCCAAACGTTTACAAACGTTACGAAACAAAACCAAACGTTTTATTCTTTTAGAGATTTAAGCCAAATTTTTACAAACGTTACTGAACAAAATCAAACGTTTACAAAAGTTACGAAACAAATCCAAGCGTTTCACATTTTTAGCAATTTTTCCCAAACGTTTACAAACGTTACGAAACAAATCAAAACGTTTACAAAGGTTATGAAACAAAAACCAAACGTTTCACCTTTTTAGCGATTTAGGCCAAACATTAACAAACGTTAAGAAACAAATCCAAAAAATGAAAGGTTTGTAAACATTTGAATTGAATAGCTAAAAAGGTGAAACATTTGGATTTGTTTCGTAACATTTTAAACGTTTGGATTGGTTTCGTAACGTTGTTAGCGTTTGGATTGGTTTCATAACGTTGTAAACATTTTACTTTTTAGCGATTTAAGCCAAATGTTTAACAACGTTACGAAACCAATCCCAATGTTTAAAACGTTATAAAACAAATCCAAACAGTTAAAACGTTACGAAACAAATTCAAACATTTCACATTTTTAGCGATTTAAGCCAAACATTTAAAATGTTACGAAACAAATTGAAACTTTTAAAACATTACGAAATCAATCCAAACATTACCAACGTTATGAAACAAATCCAAACGTTTGAAATGTTACGAACCCAATCCAAACATTTTAAAACGTAGCGAAACAAATCCAAACGTTTCACCTTTTTAGCGATTTAATCTAAACATTTAAAACTTTACGAAACAAATCCAAAAATTTAAAACACTAAGAAACCAATCCAAACCTTTAAAACATTACGAAATAAATCCAAACGTTTCTCCTTTTTATCGATTTAAGCCAAACATTTACAAACATAACGGATCAAATTCAAACGTTAAAATGTTATAAAACAAATCCAAACATTTAACCTTTTTAGCGATTTAAGCCAAACGTTTAAAACGTGACGAAACCAATCTAAACGTTTAAAAAGTTACGAAACAAATCCATACGTTTCACCTTTTTAGGGATTTAAGCCAAAGATTTACAAACTTTACGAAACGAATTCAAACGTTTCACCTTCTTAGCGATTTAAGCCAAACATTTTAAACATTACGAAACCAATCCAAACGTTCAAAACGTTACGAAAAAATCAAATGTTTTACCTTTTTATCAATTTAAGCCAAACGTTTACAAATGTTACGAAACAAATCCAAACGTTTGGCTTAAATCGCTGAAAATGGAAAACGTTTGTATTTGTTTCGAAACAAATCCAAACGTTTTATCTTTTTAGCTATTGAAGCCAGACATTTAAAACGTTACGAAAGCGATCCAAACGTTTACAAACATTACGAAACAAAACCAAACGTTTCACCTTTTTAGCAATTTAAACCAAATGTTTACAAACATTAAAAAACAAATCCAAATGTTTCACCTTTTTAGCGAATTAAGCCAAACGTTTACAAACGTCACGAAACAAATCCAAATGTTTTTCCTTTTTATCGATTTAAGCCAAACGTTTAAAACGTTACGAAACCAATCCAAACGCTAAAAACGTTATGAAAGAAATCCAAACATTGCTCCTTTTAGTGATTTAAGCCAAACGTTTAAAAACGTATTAAACGTTTGGCTTAAATCACTAAAAAATGAAACGTTTGGATTTGTTTTGCAAAATTTTAAACGTTTGGATTAAATCGCTAAAAGGGTGAAACGTTAGGATTTGTTTTGTAACGTTTGTATAAGTTTGGCTTAAATAGCTAAAAAGGTGAAACGTTTGGATTTATTTCTAGCGATTGTAAACGTTGGGTTTAACTCGCTAAAAAGGTGAAACGTTTGGTTTTGTTTCGTAACTATGAAATATTTGGATTGGTTTTGTAACGTTTTAAACTTTTGGCTTAAATCGCTAAGAAGGTGAAACAAATCAAAACGTTTGGCTTAAACCGCTAAAAAGGTGAAACAAATCCAAACAGTTGGTTTTAAACGTTACGAAACCAATCCAAACTTTTAAAACATTACGAAATAAATCCAAACGTTTCACATTTTAAGAGATTTATGCCAAACGTTTAAAACATTACGAAACAAATCCAAATGTTTCCCCTTTTTAGCAATATAAGCAAAACGTTTACAAACGTTACGAAACAAATCCAAACGTTTCACCTTTTTAGAAATTTAAGCCAAACGTTTAAAACTTTACGAAACAAATCCAAACGTTTCACCTTTTTAGCGATTTAAGCCAAACGTTTACAAACGTTCAAATAAATCCAAATGTTTCACCTTTTTAGCGATTTAAGCAAGACGTTTACAAACGTTACGAAACAAAACCAAACGTTTCCCCCCTTTTTAGCGATTTAAGCCAAATTACGTTTACAAACAGTACGAAACAAATCTAAACGTTTCACCTTTTTAGCGATTTAGCCAAATGTTTATAATGTTACGAAACCAATCCAAAAGTATAAAACGTTACGAAACCTATCCAAACGTTTAAAACGCTACGAAACAAATCCAAACGTTTCACCTTTTTAGCAATTTAAGCCAAACGTTACGAAAGAAATCCAAACGTTTTCAATTTTTTGCAATTTAAGACAAACGTTTAAAACGTTATGAAACCAATCCAAACATTTAAAACGTTATGAAACAAATCCAAAAGTTTCGCCTTTTTAGCAATTTATGACAAACGTTACGAAACAAATCCAAACATTTCCCCTCTTAGCGATTTAAGACAAAAGTTTAAAACATTACAAAACCAATCAAAACGTTTACAAACGTTATGAAACAAAACCAAACGTTTCATCTTTTTAGCGTGCGACCTATCAACCTTCTAGCAATGGGGGAGAAAACATAGCATGTCGCATTAAAAGCTTGATTCGAGGCGTCAGCAAAAGACTTCCGTCTGTTCCAAAATCATTATTTGTGGACCTTTTTGGTTTGGGTGAGAACTCGTAGCTGACGAAGGATGTTTTTAGCTTAGATATAAGCCAAAGGTTTAAAACGTTATGAACAAATCCAAATGTTTCACCTTTTTAGCGATTTAAGCCAAACGTTCATATTTTTAGCAATTTAAGCTAAAGGTTTACAAACGTTACGAAACAAAACCAAACGTTTCACCTTTTTAGCAATTTAAGCCAAACGTTTACAAACTAAGACGAAACAAATCCAATCGTTTCCCCTTTTAAGCAGTTTAAGCCAAACGTTTAAAAATGTTACGAAACAAAAACAAACATTTCAACTTTTTAGCGATTTTTGCCAAATAATTACAAACGTTACGAAACAAATCCAAACGTTTCACATTTTTGGCGATTTTAGCGAAACATTTACAAATGTTACGAAACAAATCCGAATGTTTATTTCGTAAATGTTTGAATTTATTTCGTAAACTTTAAAACGTTTGGTTTTGTTTCATAACGTTTGTAAACGTTACGAAACAAAACCAAATGTTTTAAATGTTTGGCTTAAATCGCTAAAAAGGGGAAACGTTTGGATTTGTTTCCTAAAGTTTGCAAACGTTTGGCTTTAATCACTAAAAAGGGGAAACGTTTGGATTTGTTTCGCAACATTTGTTAACGTTTGGCTTAAATCGCTAAAAAGGTGAAACATTTCGATTTGTTTCGTAACGTTTGAAAATGTTTGGCTTAAGTCGCTAAAAGGCGAAACGTTTGGATTGGTTTTGTAACGTTTGGTTAAATGGCTAAAATGGTTAAATGTTAGGATTTGTTTCGTAACGTTTGTAAATGTTTGGCTTAAATCGCTAAAAAGGTGAAACATTTGGATTTGGTACGTAATGTTTGTAAACGTTTGGCTTCAATCACTAAAAAGGTGAAACGTAAAATTTTACGAAACTAATCCAAACGATTCACCTTTTTAGCGATTTAAGTAAAACTTTTAAAATATTACGAATCCAATCCAAACGTTTATAACGTTATGAAACAAATCCAAACGTTTCACCTTTTAGCTATATATGCCAAAGGTAACGATACAATCGCTAAAAAGGTGAAACATTTGGATTTGTTTCGTAACGTTTGTAAACGTTTGGCTTAAATTGATAAAAAAGTGAAACGTTTGGATTTGTTTCGTAACGTTTTTAGCAATTTAAGCCAAACATTACAAAACAAAACCAAACGTTTCACGTTTCACCTTTTTAGCGATTTAAACCAAACATTTACAAACTTTACGAAACAAAACGTTTCCCCTTTTTTGCGATTAAAGCTAAAAGTTTAAAACGTTAATCCAGACGTTTAAAAGGTTTGTAACGTTTGTAAACGTTTGGCTTAAATCGCTAAAAAGGGGAAATGTTTGGTTTTGTAACGTTTTAAACGTTTGGATTTCTTTATAGATTTAAGCCAAACGTTTAAAACGTTACGAAACCAATCCAAACATTTAAAATGTTACAACATAAATCCTAACGTTTCACATTTTTAGCTATTTAAGCCAATTGTTTAAAACGTTATAAAACCAATCCAAACGTTTACAAAAATTATAAAGCAAAACAAAATGTTTCACCTTTTTAGAAATTTAACCCAAAAGTTTAATACATTACAAAACCAATCGAAACGTTTACAAACGTTACGAAACAAATCCAAACGTTTCACCTTTTTAGAGATTGAATCCAAACGTTTTACCTTTTTAGCTATTTACGCCAAACGTTTACAAACGTTACAATACAAAAGCAAACGTTTCGCCTTTTTATAAATTTAAGCCAAACGTTTAGAAACGTTACGAAACAAATCTAAACATTTCAAATTTTTAGTAATTTAAGCCAAATGTTATAAACGTTACGAAATAAAACCAAACATTTCACCTTTTTAGCGATTTAAGACAAACATTTATAAACGTTACGAAACAAATCCAAACGTTTCACCTTTTTAGCGATTTAAGACAAACGTTTACAAACGTTACGAAAAAAAATCCAAACGTTTCACATTTTTAGCGATTTAAGCCAAAAGTTTAAAACGTTACGAAACAAATCCAAATGTTTCACCTTTTTAGCGATTTAAGCCAAACGTTTACAAACGCTACGAAATAAATCCAAACGTTTTCCCTTTTTTGCAATTTAAGCCAAACATTTAAAACGTAAAAAAAATCCAAACATTTCACATTTTTAGTGATTGAAGCCAAACATTTACAAACGTTACGAAACAGATCAAAATGTTTCACCTTTTTAGCGATTTAAGCCAAAAGTTTAAAACGTTACAAAACCAATCCAAATGTTTAAAACATTACGAAACAAATCCAAACGTTTCACCTTTTAGCGATTTAAGCCAAACGTTTACAAACGTTATGAAAAAAATCCAAGGTTTCACCTTTTTGGCGATTAAAGCCAAACATTTAAAATGTTATGAAACCAATCCAAATGTTTGAAACGTTACGAAATAAATCCAAACGTTTCATATTTTTAGCGATTTAAACCAAACGTTTACAAATATTACGAAAAAAACCCAATTGTTTTACCTTTTTAGCGATTTAAGCCAAATGTTTACAAAGGTTGCGAAACAAATCTAAACGTTTTCCCTCTTTAGCGATATAAGCCAAAAGTTTGAAAAAAATCCAAACGTTTAATAGGTTACGAAACCAATCCAAACATATCGCAGTTTTAGCGATTTAAGCAAACGTTTACAAAAGTTAAGAAACAAACCAAACATTTAAAACGTTATGAAAAAAATCCAAAGGTTTCTCCTTTTTATCAATTTAAGCCAAACATTTAAAACGTTACGAAACCAATCCTAACGTTTATAAATGTAACAAAATAAATCGAAACGTTTCCAATTTTTAGCGATTTAAGCCAAACATTTACAAACGTTACGAAACAAATCCAAACATTTCATATTTTTAGCGATTTAAGCCAAATGTTTATAGACGTTACGAAACAGATTCAAATGTTTCACCTCTGTAGCGATATAAGCCAAACGTTTACAAACGTTATGAAACAAAACCAAACGTTTCACCTATTAAGCGATTTAAGCCAAACGTTTACAAATTTTACGGAAGAAAAACAAATGTTTCACCTTTTTAGCGATTTAAGCCAAACCTTTAAAACGTTGCGAAACAAATCCAAACTTTAAGCCATACGTTTACAAACGTTATGAAACAAATCCAAACGTTTCACCTTTTTAGCGATATAAGCCAAACGTTTACAAACGTTACAAAATAAATCCAAGCGTTTCCCCATTTCAGCTATCTAAGCCAAACGTTTACAAATGTTACGAAACAAATCCAAGTGTTTCACCTTTTTAGCGATATAAGCCAAACTTTTACAAACGTTACGAAACAAAAACGTTTCACATTTTTAGCGATTTAAGCCAAACGTTTACAAACGTTGCAAAACAAAGCCAATCATTTACAAACGTTATGAAACAAATCCAAGCGTTTCACCTTTTTAGCAATTAAAACCAAATGTTAACAAACATTACAAAAGAAATCCAAACGTTTCCCCATTTTAGCGATTTAAGCCAAACGTTTAAAACGTTAAGAAACAAATCCAAACTTTTCACCTGTTTAACAATTTAAGCTAAACGTTTACAAACGTTAAGAAACAAAATCCAAACGTTTCTCCTTTTTAGCAATTTAAGCCAAAAACAAAACAAAACGTTTAAAATGTTATGAGAAAAATCGAAACGTTTCCCCTTTTTTTCAATTTAAGCCAAACATTTAAAATGTTACGAAACCAATCCAAATGTTTACAAATGTAATGAAATAAGTCAAAACGTCTCCCATTTTTAGCGATTTAAGCCAAACGTTTACAAATGTTAGAAAACAAATTCAAACGTTTCCCCCTCTTTAGCGATTTAAGCCAAACGTTTACAAACGTTACGAAACAAATCAAACGTTTCACCTCTTTAGCAATAAGCCAAACGTTTACAAAAGTTATGAAATAAAACCAAACTTTTCACCTTTTTAGCAATTTAAGCCATACGTTTACAAACGTTACGAAACAAAAACAAACGTTTCACCTTTTTAGCGATTTAAGCCAAACCTTTAAAACGTTACGTAACAAATCAAAGCGTTTCACTTTTTTAGCCATTTAAGCCAAACGTTTACAAACGTTAGGAAACAAATCCAAACGTTTCGCCTTTTTAGCGATTTAAGCCAAACGTTTATAAACGTTACGAAGCAAATCCAAGTGTTTCCCCATTTTAGCTATTTAAGCCAAACGTTTACAAACGTTACAAAACAAATCCAATCGTTTCACCTTTTTAGCAATTTAAGCCAAACGTTTACAAACGTTACGAAACAATACTAAACGTTTAAAACGTTACGAAACTAATCGAAATGTTTCATGTTTTTAGTGATTTAAGCGAAACATTTACAAACGTTACGAAATAAAGCCAAACATTTACAAACGTTACGAAACAAATCCAAGCGATTCCCCTTTTTAGCAATTTATGCCAAACGTTAACAAACTTTACGAAAGAAATCCAAACGTTTCCCCATTTTAGCGATTTAAGCCAAACGTTTAAAACGTTACGAAACAAATCCAAACTTTTCACCTTTTTAGCAATTTAAGCCAAACTTTTACAAACGTTACGAATCAAAATCGAAACGTTTCCCCTTTTAAGAAAATTAAGCCAAACGATTACAAACATTACGAAATAAATCCAAGCGTTTCACCTTTTTCACGATTTAAGCCAAATGTTTACAAACGTTGCGAAAAAAAATCCAAGCGTTTAACCTTTTTTAGCATTTTAAGTCAAACGTTTACAAACGTTATGAAAAAAATCCAAACGTTTCCCCTTTTTAGCGATTGAAGCCGAACGTTTACAAACGTTACGAAACAAAGCCAAACGTTTACAAACGCTACGAAGCAAATCCAAGCGTTTCATCTTTTTAGCAAGTTAAGCCAAACGATTACAAAAGTTACGAAACAAACCAAAATGTTTCCCCTTATTAGCAACGTTTACAAACGTTACGAAACAAATCCAAATGTTTTCCTTATTAGCAATTTAAGGCACACGTTTACAAATGTTATGAAACAAATCCAAACTTTTTCCTTATTAGCAATTTAACCACAGGTTTACAAACATTACGAAACAAATCCAAACGTTTCACCTTTTAAGCGATTTATGCCAAACGTTTACAAATTTTGAGTGATTAAAGCCAAACGTTTACAAACGTTACGAAACAAATCCAAACGTTTCCCTTTCTAGCAAATTAAGCCAAACGTTTACAAAAGTTACGAAACAAATCAAAACGTTTAAACTTTTTAACGATTTAAGCCAAACGTCCCCCCGTTTTACCAATTTAAGCCAAACGTTTACAAATGTTACGAAACAAATCAAAACATTTCACCATTTTAGCGATTTAAGCCAAACGTTTACAAACATTACGAAAAAAAAGCAAACATTACGAAACAAATCCAAACGTTTCACATTTTTAGCGATTTAAGCCAACCATTTACAAACGTTACGGAACAAAACCAAACGTTTCACATATTTAGCGATTTAAGCCAAACGTTTACAAACGTTACGAAACAAATCCAATCGTTTCACCTTTTTAGCGATTTAAGCCAAACGTTTACAAACGTTACGAAACAAATCCAAGCGTTTCACCTTTTTAGTAATTTAAGCCAAACGTTTACAAACGTTACGAAACAAATCCAAACGTTTCACCTCTTTAGCTATATAAGCCAAACGTTTACAAACGTTACGAAACAAAACCAAACGTTTCACCTTTTTAGCAATTTAAGCAAAATATTTAAAACGTTGCGAAACAAATCAGATCGTTTACAAACATTACGTAACAAAAATAAACGTTGCACATTTTTAGAAATTTAAGCCAAATGTTTACAAACGTTACGGAACAAATGCAAACATTTCACGTTTTAAGCGATTGAAGCCAAACATTTACAGACGTTACGAAACAAATCCAAACGTTTCCCAATTATAGCGATTTAAGCCAAACGTTTATAAACGTTACGAAATAAAATCAAACGTTTACAAAGGTTATAAAACAAATCAAAACTTTTACAAACGTTACGAAACAAATCCAAATGTTTCCCCATTTTAGAGATTTAAGCAAAACGTCTACAAACGTTACGAAATAAATCAAAACGTTTTCCCATTTTAGCGTTTTAAGCCAAATGTTTACAAATGTTTCGAAATAAATCCAAACATTTCCCCTTTATAGCGATTTTAGCCAAACGTTTACAAACTCTACGAAACAAATCCAAACGTTTCCCCATTTTTAGCGATTTAAGCCAAACTTTAACAAAGGTTACAAAACAAAACAAAACGTCTAAACATTACGAAACAAATCCAAACATTTCACATTTTTAGCAATTTAAGCCAAACGTTTACAAACATTACGAAATAAAACCAAACGTCTACAAACGTTTCGAAACAAAACCAAACATTTTCCCTTTGAGCCATTTAAGCGAAACGTTTACAAACGTTACGAAACAAATGCAAACGTTTCACCTTTTTAGCGAATTAAGCCAAATGTTTAAAACGTTACGAAACAAACCAAAACGTTTACAAATATTACGGAACAAAAACAAAAGTTTTCCATTTTTAGCAATTTATGCCAAACGTTTACAAACATTACGAAACAAATGCAAACATTTCACCTTTTTAGCTATTGAAGCCAAACGTTTACAAACGTTACGAAACAAATCCAAACATTTCCCTATTTTAGCCAAACGTTAATAAACGTAACGAAACAAAACCAAACGTTTATAAAGGTTACGAAACAAACCAAACGTTTACAAACGTTACGAAACAAATCCAAACGTTTCCCCATTTTAGCGATTTAAGCTAAATATTTACAAACGTTAAGAAACAAATCCAAACGTTTCCACATTTTAGCAGTTTAAGCCAAATGTTTACAAACGATACAAAACAAATCCAAACGTTCACCGTTTTAGCAATTTAAGATAAATGTTTACAAATGATACGACACAAATCCAAAGTTTCCCCATTTTTGCAATTTCAACCAAACGTTTTCAAACGTTACGAAACAAATCAAAGAGTTAAGCCAAACGTTTACAAACGTTACGAAACAAAACCAAACATTTAACACGTTACGAAATAAATCCAAACGTTTCACATTTCTAGCGATTTGAGCCAAACGTCTACTAGCGTTACGGAACAAAATCAAACGTTTCACATTTTTAGCGATTTAAGTCAAACGTTTACAAACATTACTCAACATTTCCAAGTGTTTCACCTTTTTAGCGATTTAAGCCAAACGTGTACAAACGTTACGAAACAAATCAAAGAGTTTCACCTTTTTAGCAATTGAAGCCAAACGTTTACAAATGTTACGAAACAAATCCAAATGTTTCCCTTTTTTAGCCATCTAAGCCAAACGTTTACAAAAGTTACGAAACAAAACCAAACGTTTCACCTTTTTAGCAATTTAAGCCAAATGTTTATAACGTTACGAAACAAATCCAAATATTTACAAACATTACAAAACAAAAACAAACGTTTCACAGTTTAGCAATTTAAGTCAAACGTTTACAAACGTTGCGAAATAAATACAAATGTTTCACCTTTTTAGCGATTGAAGCCAAACGTTTACAAACGTTACGAAACAAATCCAAACATTTCCCCATTTTAGCGATTTAAGCCAAACGTTTATAAACGTTACGAAACAAAACAAAACATATACAATCGTTATGAAACAAATCCAAACATTTACAAACGTTACGAAACAAATCCAAACGTTTCCCCATTTTAGCGATTTAAGCCAAACGTTACAAAACAAATCCAAACGTTTCGCCTTTTTAGCGATTTAATCTAAACGTTTACAAACGTTACAAAACAAAACCAAACGTCTAAAACGTTACGAAACAAATCCAAACGTTTCACATTTTTAGTGATTTAAGCCTAACGTTTACAAAGGTTACGAAACAAAATAAAACATTTACAAACGTTGTGAAACAAATCCAAACGTTTCACCTTTTTATCGATTTAAGCAAAACGTTTACAAACGTTACGAAAGAAATTTAAACGTTTCACCTTTTTAGCAATTTAAATCCAAACGTTTCCCCTTTTTAGCAATTAAAGCCAAACGTTTACAAACGATACGAAACAAATCCAAACGTTTTCACCTTTTTAGTGATTTAAGCCAAACGTTACGAAACAAATCCAAACGTTTCACCTTTTTAGCGATTTAATTCAAACGTTAAGAAACGTTACGAAAGATATCCAAACGTTAAAAATGTCACGAAACCCTTTTTAGCAATTTAAGTCAAACGTTTACAACGTTAAGAAACACAACCGTTTAACCTTCTTAACGATTTAAGCCAAACTTTTACAAACGTTACGAAACAAATCTAAACATTTCACCTTTTCAGCGATTTAAGCCAAACGTTTATAAACAGTACGAAACAAATCCAAACGTTTCCCTTTTTTAGCAATTAAAGCAAATCGTTTACAAACGCTACGAAACAAATCCAAACATTTCACCTTTTTAGCAATTTAAGCCAAACATTTACAAACGTTACGAAACAAATCCAAGCGTTATCTTGTCAGCAATTTAAGCCAAATGTTTACAAACATTATGAAACAAATCCAAGTGTTTCACCTTTTTAGCAATTTAAGCCAAACGTTTACAAACGTTACGAAAAAATCCAAACGTTTCACCTTTTTAGCGATTTAAGCCAAACGTTTACAATAGTTACTAAACAAATCCAAACGTTTCACCTTTTTAGCGATTTAAGCCAAACGTTTACAAACGTTACGAAAAAAATCCAAACGTTCACAAACGTTACGATACAAATCCAAACGTTTCACCTTCTTAGCGATTTAAGCCAAACGTTTACAAAAGTTACGAAAAAAAACCAAACGTTTCCCCTTTTTAGCGATTTAAGCCAAACATTACGAAACAAATCCAAGCGTTTCACCTTTTTAGCAATTTAAGCCAAACATTTGCAAATATAATAAAGCAAATCCAAGCGTTTCACCTTTTTAGTAATTTAAGCCAAACGTTTACAAATGTTACAAAATAAATCCAAACATTTCCCCTTTTTAGTGATTTAAGCCAAACATTTACAAACGTTACGAAACAAATCCAAATGTTTCTTATTTTTATAGATTTAAGCCAAACGTTTACAAACGTTACGAAACAAATCCAAACGTTTTTCCTTTTTAGTGATTTAAGCCAAACATTTACAAAAGTTACGAAACAAAACCAAACATTTAAAACGTTACGAAATAAATCCAAACGTTTCACATTTTTAGCAATTTAAGCCAAACGTTTACAAGAGTTACGGAACAAAACCAAACGTTTCCCATTTTCAGCAATTTAAGCCAAACGTTTACAAACATTACTAAACAAATTTAAGCATTTCACCTCTTTTGTGATTTAAGCCAAACGTTTACAAACGTTACGAAACAAATCAAAGCGTTTCACCTTTTTAGTAATTTAAGCCAAACGTTTACAAACGTTACGAAATAAATCCAAACTTTTCGCCTTTTTAGCCATTTAAGCCAAACGTTTACAAACATTACGAAACAAATCCAAACGTTTTCCCATTTTAGCGATTTAAGCCAAACGTTTATGAACGTTTCGAAACAAAACCAAATGTTTACAATCGTTATCAAACAAATACAAAGGTTACGAAACAAATCCAAACTTTTCCCTATTTTAGCGATTTAAGCCAAACGTTTACAAACCTTACGAAACAAATCCAAACGTTTCACCATTTTAGCGATTTAAGCCAAACGTTTACAAACGTTACGAAACAAATCCAAACGTTTTACCTTTTTAGCAATTGAAGCCAAACGTTTACAAACGTTACGAAACATAACCAAACAGATCACCTTTTTAGCTATTCAAGTCAAACGTTTACAAACGTTAGGAAACAAAACCAAACGTTTCACCTTTTTAGCGATTTAAGCCGACCGTTTACAAACGTTACGAAACAAAACCAAACGTTTCACCTCTTTAGCGATTTAAGCCAACCATTTAAAAACGCTACGAAACAAATCCAAAAGTTTCACCTAATTAGCGATTTAAGCCAAACGTTTACAAAAGCTACGAAACAAATCCAAGGGTTCACCTGTTTTAGCAAATTATCCAAACGTTTACAGACGTTACGAAACAAAACCAAACATTTCCCCTTATTAACGATTTAAGCCAAACGTTTACAAACTATACGAAACAAATCCTAATATTTCCCCTTTTTAGTGATTTAAGCCAAACGTTTAACCTTTTTAGCGATTTAATCCAAACGTTTACAAATGTAATGAAACAAATCCAAACGTTTCAACTTTTTAGCGATTTAATTCAAATGTTTAAAAACGTTACGAAAGAAATCCAAACGTTTAAAACGTTACGAAACCCTTTTTAGCAATTTAAGCCAAACAAATACAAACGTTACGAAACAAATACAAACGTTTCACCTTTTTAGCGATTTAAGCCAAAGATTTACAAACGTTACGGAACAAATCCAAACGTTTCATATTTTCAGTGATTTGAGCCAAAATTTACAAACGGAACAAAACAAATCCAAACGTTTCCCCTTTTTAACGATTTCAGCCAAACGTTTACAAACGCTACGAAACAAATCAAAACATTTCACCTTTTTAGCAATTTAAGCCAATCATTTACTAACGTTACAAAACAATTCCAAGCGTTTCACCTATTTAGCAATTTAAGCCAAATGTTTACAAACGTTATGAAACAAATCCAAGCGTTTCATCTTTTTAGCAATTTAAGCCAAATGTTTACAAACGTTACAAAACAAATCCAAACGTTTGCCCTTTTTAGCGATTTAAGCCAAACGTTTACAAACGTTACAAAACAAATCCAAAGGTTTCACCTTTTTAGCGATTTAAGCCAAACGTTTACAAACGTTACAAAACAAAACCAAACGTTTACAAACGTTACGAAACAAATCCAAACATTTCGCCTTTTTAGCAATTTAAGCCAAACGTTTTCAAGCGTTACGAAACAAATCCAAACGTTTCACCTTTTTAGCGATTTAAGCCGACGGTTTACAAACGTTAAGAAACAAAACCTAACGTTTCACCTATTTAGCGATTTAAGCCAACCATTTACAAACGCTACGAAACCAATCAAAAAGTTTCACCTTATTAGCAATTTATGCCAAACGTTTACAAACGCTACGAAACAAATCCAAGGGTTCACCTTTTTTAGCAAATTAAGTCAAACGTTTACAAACGATATGAAACAAAACCAAACGTTTCCCCATTTTAACGATTTAAGACAAACGTTTACAAACGATACGAAACAAAATCCAAACATTTCCCCTTTTTAGTGATTTAAGCCAAACATTTAACCTTTTTAGCGATTTAATCCAAACGTTTACAAATATAACGAAACAAATCCAAACGTTTCAACTGTTTAGCGATTTAATTCAAACGGTTAAAAACATTACGAAAGAAATCCAAACGTTTAAAACGTTACGAAACCCTTTTTAGCAATTTAAGCCAAACAAATACAAATATTACGAAACAAATACAAACATTTCACCTTTTTAGCCATTTAGGCCAAACATTTACAATCGTTACGGAACAAATCTAAACGTTTCACATTTTCAGCGATTTGAACAAAAGTTTACAAACGGAACAAAACAAATCCAAACGTTTCCCCTTTTTAGCGATTTCAGCCAAACGTTTACAAACGCTACGAAACAAATCAAAACATTTCGCCTTTTTAGCAATTTAAGCCAATCATTTACTAACGTTACGAAACAATTCCAAGCGTTTCACCTATTTAGCAATTTAAGCCAAATGTTTACAAACGTTATGAAACAAATCCAAGCGTTTCACCTTTTTAGCAATTTAAGCCAAATGTTTACAAACGTTACGAAACAAATCCAAACGTTTCCCCTTTTTAGCGATTTAAGCCAAACGTTTACAAACGTTACCAAACAAATCCAAAAGTTTCACCTTTTTAGCGATTTAAGTCAAACGTTTACAAACGTTACTAAACAAACCCAAACGTTTGTATTTGTTTTGTAACATTTGTAAACGTTTGGCCTAAATCTCTAAAAAGGAGAAACATTTGGATTTGTTTCGTACCGTTTGTAAACGTTTGGCTTAAATCGATAAAAAGGTGAAACGTTTGCAAACGTTACAAACAAATCAAAACGTTTCCCCATTTTAGCGATTTAAGCCAAACATTTACAAACGTTAAGAAACAAATCCAAACGTTTCACCTTTTTAGCGATTTAAGACAAACGTTTACAAACGTTACAAAACAAAACAAAACGTCTAAAACTTTACGAAACAAATCCAAACGTTTCACATTTTTAGCGATTTAAGCCAAATGTTTACAAACGTTACGAAACAAAACCAATCGTTTACAAACGTTACGAAACAAATCCAAACGTTTACAAACATTACGAAACAAATCCAAACGTTTCACCTTTTAAGAAATTTAAGCCAAAAGTTTACAAACGTTACGAAACAAATCCAAACGTTTCCCTTTTTTAGCAATTTAAGTCGAACGATTACAAATGTTACGAAACAAAACCAAACAAATCACCTTTTTAGCGATTTAGGTCAAAAGTTTACTAACGTTACGAAACAAAACCAAAAGTTTCACCTTTTTCGCGATTTAAGCCGACTGTTTACAAACGGTGCGAAACAAATCCAAACGTTTCCCCATATTAGCGATTTAAGCCAAACGTTTACAAACGCTACGAAACAAATCTAAGCATTCACATTTTTAGCAATTTAAGCCAAACGTTTACAAACGGTACAAAACAAATCAAAACGTTTCCCCTTTTTAGCGATTTAAGCCAAACGTTTACAAACGCTACGAAACAAATAAAAACATTTCACCTTTTTAGCAATTTAAGCCAATCATTTACTAACGTTACGAAACAAATCCAAGCGTTTCACCTATTTAGCAATTTAAGTCAAATGTTTACAAACGTTATGAAACAAATCAAGCGTTTCACCTTTTTAGCAATTTAAGCCAAACGTTTACAAACGTTACGAAGAAAATCCAAACGTTTTACCCTATTAGCGATTTAAGCCAAACGTTTACAAACGTTATAAAACAAATCCAAGCGTTTCACCTTTTTAGCAATTTAAGCCAAACGTTTACAAACGTTACAAAACAAATCCGAACGTTTTACCTTTTTAGCGATTTAAGCCTAACGATTACAAACGTTACGAAACAAATCCAAACGTTCACAAACGATACGATACAAATCCAAACGGTTCACCCTCTTAGCGATTTAAACCAAACGTTTCACCTTTTTAGCGATTTAAGCCAAACGTTTACAAACGTTACGAAACAAAATCAAACGTTTATAATGTTACAAAACAAATTAGTGCTTTTCACCTTTTTAGCTATTTAAGCCAAACATTTATAATAGTAACAAAACAAATCCTAGCGTTTCACCTTTTTAGCAATTTAAGCCAAACATTTAGAAACGTTACGAAACAAATCCAAATGTTTCACCTTTTTAGCGATTTAAGCCAAACGTTTACAAACGTTACAAAACAAATCCAAACATTCACAAACGCTACGATACAAATCCAAACATTTCATCTTCTTAGCGATTTAAGCCAAATGCTTACAAACGTTACGAAAAAAAAAACAAACGTTTCACCTTTATAGAGATTTAAGCAAAACGTTTACAAACGTTACGAAACTAAACCAAACATTTAAAACATTACGAAACACATGCAAGCGTTTCACCTTTTTAGCGATTTAAGCCAAACGTTTACAAACGTTACGAAATAAATCCCAACGTTTCACCTTTTTATCGATTTAAGCAAAACGTTTACAAACGGTACGAAACAAATCCAAATGTTTCTCCTTTTTAGAGATTTAAGCCAAACGTTTACAAACGTTACGAAACAAATACAAACATTTTGGCTTTTTAGCGATTTAAGCCAAACATTTACAAACGTTACGAAACAAAACCAAACATTTAAAACGTTACGAAATAAATCCAAACGTTTCACAGTTTTAGCGATTTAAGCCAAATGATTACAAACGTTACGAAACAAAAACCAACCGTTTACAAACGTTACGAAACAAATCCAAACGTTTACAAACATTACAAAACAAATCCAAACGCTTCACCTTTTTAGAAATTTAAGCCAAAAGTTTACAAACGTTACAAAACAAATCCAAACGTTTCCCTTTTTTAGCAATTTAAGTCGAACGATTACAAATGTTACGAAACAAAACCAAACAAATCACCTTTTTAGCGATTTAGGTCAAAAGTTTACCAACGTTACGAAACAAAACCAAAAGTTTCACCTTTTTTGCGATTTAAGCCGACCGTTTACAAACTGTACGAAATAAATCCAAACGTTTCCCCATATTAGCGATTTAAGCCAAACGTTTACAAACGCTACGAAACAAATCCAAGCATTCACATTTTTAGCAATTTAAGCCAAACGTTTACAAACGTTACGAAACAAAACCAAAAGTTTCACCTTTTTAGCGATTTAAGCCAAACGTTTACAAACGGTACAAAACAAATCAAAACGTTTCCCCTTTTTAGCGATTTAAGCCAAACGTTTACAAACGCTACGAAACAAATAAAAACATTTCACCTTTTTAGCAATTTAAGCCAATCATTTACTAACATTACGAAACAAATCCAAGCGTTTCACCTATTTAGCAATTTAAGTCAAATGTTTACAAACGTTATTAAACAAATCAAGCGTTTCACCTTTTTAGCAATTTAAGCCAAACGTTTACAAACATTACGAAGCAAATCCAAACGTTTTACCCTATTAGCGATTTAAGCCAAACGTTTACAAACGTTATAAAACAAATCTAAGCGTTTCACCTTTTTAGCAATTTAAGCCAAACGTTTACAAACGTTACGAAACAAATCCAAACGTTTTACCTTTTTAGCGATTTAAGCCTAACGATTACAAACGTTACGAAACAAATCCAAACGTTCACAAACGATACGATACAAATCCAAACGGTTCACCCTCTTAGCGATTTAAACCAAACGTTTCACCTTTTTAGCGATTTAAGCCAAACGTTTACAAACGTTACGAAACAAAATCAAACGTTTATAATGTTACAAAACAAATTAGAGCTTTTCACCTTTTTAGCTATTTAAGCCAAACATTTATAATAGTAACAAAACAAATCCTAGCGTTTCACCTTTTTAGCAATTTAAGCCAAACGTTTACAAACGTTACGAAACAAATCCAAATGTTTCACCTTTTTAGCGATTTAAGCCAAACGTTTACAAACGTTACAAAACAAATCCAAACATTCACAAACGCTACGATACAAATCCAAACATTTCATCTTCTTAGCGATTTAAGCCAAATGCTTACAAACGTTACGAAAAAAAAAACAAACGTTTCACCTTTATAGAGATTTAAGCAAAACGTTTACAAACGTTACGAAACTAAACCAAACATTTAAAACATTACGAAACACATGCAAGCGTTTCACCTTTTTAGCGATTTAAGCCAAACGTTTACAAACGTTACGAAATAAATCCCAACGTTTCACCTTTTTATCGATTTAAGCAAAACGTTTACAAACGGTACGAAACAAATCCAAATGTTTCTCCTTTTTAGAGATTTAAGCCAAACGTTTACAAACGTTACGAAACAAATACAAACATTTTGGCTTTTTAGCGATTTAAGCCAAACATTTACAAACGTTACGAAACAAAACCAAACATTTAAAACGTTACGAAATAAATCCAAACGTTTCACAGTTTTAGCGATTTAAGCCAAATGATTACAAACGTTACGAAACAAAAACCAACCGTTTACAAACGTTACGAAACAAATCCAAACGTTTACAAACATTACAAAACAAATCCAAACGCTTCACCTTTTTAGAAATTTAAGCCAAAAGTTTACAAACGTTACAAAACAAATCCAAACGTTTCCCTTTTTTAGCAATTTAAGTCGAACGATTACAAATGTTACGAAACAAAACCAAACAAATCACCTTTTTAGCGATTTAGGTCAAAAGTTTACCAACGTTACGAAACAAAACCAAAAGTTTCACCTTTTTTGCGATTTAAGCCGACCGTTTACAAACTGTACGAAATAAATCCAAACGTTTCCCCATATTAGCGATTTAAGCCAAACGTTTACAAACGCTACGAAACAAATCCAAGCATTCACATTTTTAGCAATTTAAGCCAAACGTTTACAAACGTTACGAAACAAAACCAAAAGTTTCACCTTTTTAGCGATTTAAGCCAAACGTTTACAAACGGTACAAAACAAATCAAAACGTTTCCCCTTTTTAGCGATTTAAGCCAAACGTTTACAAACGCTACGAAACAAATAAAAACATTTCACCTTTTTAGCAATTTAAGCCAATCATTTATTAACGTTACGAAACAAATCCAAGCGTTTCACCTATTTAGCAATTTAAGTCAAATGTTTACAAACGTTATGAAACAAATCAAGCGTTTCACCTTTTTAGCAATTTAAGCCAAACGTTTACAAACATTACGAAGCAAATCCAAACGTTTTACCCTATTAGCGATTTATGCCAAACGTTTACAAACGTTATAAAACAAATCTAAGCGTTTCACCTTTTTAGCAATTTAAGCCAAACGTTTACAAACGTTACGAAACAAATCCAAACGTTTTACCTTTTTAGCGATTTAAGCCTAACGATTACAAACGTTACGAAACAAATCCAAACGTTCACAAACGATACGATACAAATCCAAACGGTTCACCCTCTTAGCGATTTAAACCAAACGTTTCACCTTTTTAGCGATTTAAGCCAAACGTTTACAAACGTTACGAAACAAAATCAAATGTTTATAATGTTACAAAACAAATCAGAGCTTTTCACCTTTTTAGCAATTTAAGCCAAACATTTATAATAGTAACAAAACAAATCCTAGCGTTTCACCTTTTTAGCAATTTTAAGCCAAACGTTTACAAACGTTACGAAACAAATCCAAACGTTTCACCTTTTTAGCGATTTAAGCCAAACATTTACAAACGTTACAAAACAAATCCAAACATTCACAAACGCTACGATACAAATCCAAACATTTCATCTTCTTAGCGATTTAAGCCAAATGCTTACAAACGTTACGAAAAAAAAAAACAAACGTTTAACCTTTTTAGAGATTTAAGCAAAACGTTTACAAACGTTACGAAACTAAACCAAACATTTAAAACATTACGAAACACATGCAAGCGTTTCACCTTTTTAGCAATTTAAGCCAAACGTTTACAAACGTTACGAAATAAATCCAAACGTTTCACCTTTTTATCGATTTAAGCAAAACGTTTACAAACGGTACGAAACAAATCCAAATGTTTCTCCTTTTTAGAGATTTAAGCCAAACGTTTACAAACGTCACGAAACAAATACAAACATTTTGGCTTTTTAGCGATTTAAGCCAAACATTTACAAACGTTACGAAACAAAACCAAACATTTAAAACGTTACGAAATAAATCCAAACGTTTCACATTTTTAGCGATTTAAGCCAAACATTTACAAGCGTTACGGAACAAAACCAAACGTTTCACCTTTTTAGCGATTTAAGCAAAACGTTTACAAACATTACGAAACTAAACCAAACATTTATAACGTAACGAAACACATCCAAGCGTTTCACCTTTTTAGCAATTTAAGCCAAACATTTACAAACGTAATGAAACAAATCCAAGCATATCACCTTTTTAGCAATTTAGGCCAAATGTTTACAAACGTTACGAAATAAATCCAAACGTTTCACCTTTTTATCGATTTAAGCCAAACGTTTACAAACGGTACGAAACAAAACCAAATGTTTTTCCTTTTTAGAGATTTAAACCAAATGTTTACAAACGTTACAAAACAAATACAAACGTTTTGCCTTTTTAGCGATTTAAGCCAAACATTTAAGAATGTTACGAAACAAAACCAAACATTTAAAACGTTACGAAATAAATCCAAACGTTTCACATTTTTAACGATTTAAGCCAAACGTTTACAAGCGTTACAGAACAAAACCAAACGTTTCACATTTTCAGCAATTTAAGCAAAACGTTGCCAAACGTTACTAAAGAAATTCAAGCGTTTCACCTTTTTAGCGATTTGAGCCAAACATGTACAAACGTTACGAAACAAATCCAAGCTTTTCACCTTTTTAGCAATTTAAGCCAAACGTTTACAAATGTTACGAAATAAATCCAAACTTTTCGCCTTTTTAGCCATTTAAGCCAAACGTTTAGAAACATTACGAAACAAAACCAAACGTTTCTACTTTTTAGCGATTTAAGCCAAATGTTTAAAACGTTACGAAACAAATCCAAACATTTACAAACATTACAGAACAAAAACAAACGTTTCACATTTTTAGCAATTTAATTCAAACATTTACAAACATTACGAAACAAATCGAAACGTTTCACCTTTTTAGCGATAGAAGCCAAATGTTTACAAACGTTACGAAACAAATCCAAACGTTTCCCCATTTTAGCGATTTAAGCCAAACGTTTATAAACGTTACGAAATAAAACCAAACGTTTACAATTGTTATCAAACAAATCCAAACGTTTACAAACGTTACAAACAAATCAAAACGTTTCCCCATTTTAGCAATTTGAGACAAACATTTACAAACGTTACGAAACAAATCCAAACGTTTCACCTTTTTAGCGATTTAAGACAAACGTTTACAACCGTTACAAAACAAAACCAAACGTCTAAAACTTTACGAAACAAATCCAAACGTTTCACATTTTTAGCGATTTAAGCCAACCGTTTACAAACGTTAGGAAACAAAACCAACCGTTTACAAACGTTACGAAACAAATCCAAACGTTTACAAACGTTACGAAACAAATCCAAACGTTTCCCTTTTTTAGCGATTTAAGCCGAACGATTACACATGTTACAAAACAAAACCAAACAAATCACCTTATTAGCGATTTAGGTCAAACGTTTACTAATGTTACGAAACAAAACCAAAAGTTTCACCTTTTTTGCGATTTAAGCCGACCGTTTACAAACGGTACGAAACAAATCCAAACATTTCCCCATATTAGCGATTTAAGCCAAACGTTTACAAATGCTACGAAACAAATCCGAGCATTCACCTTTTTAGCAATTTAAGCCAAACGTTACGAAACAAAACCAAAAGTTTCACCCTTTTAACGATTTAAGCCAAACGTTTACAAACGTTACAAAACAAATCCAAACGTTTCCCCTTTTTAGCGATTTAAGCCAAACGTTACGAAACAAATCCAAACTTTTCACCTTTTTAGCAATTTAAATACAAACGTTTCACATTTTTAGCGATTCAAGCCAAATGTTTAGAAACGATACGAAACAAATCCAAATGTTTCCCCTTTTAGTGATTTAAGCCAAACGTTTAACCTCTTTAGCGATTTAAGCCAAATGTTTACAAACGTTACGAAACAAATTCAAACATTTCACCTTTTTACTATTTAATTCAAACGTCTAAAAACCATATTAAAAAAATGCAAACGTTTAGCAATTTAAGCCAAATGTTGCAAAACAAATACAAATGTTTCACCTTTTTAGCGATTTAAGCCAAACATTTACAAACGTTACGAAACGAATCCAAACGTTTCACAATTTTAGCGATTTAAGCCAAACGTTTACAAACGGTACAAAACAAATCCAAAGGTTTCCCCTTTTAGCGATTTAGGCCAAACGTTTACAAACGCTACGAAACAAATCAAAACATTTCACTTTTTTAGCAATTTAAGCCAATCATTTACTAATGTTACGAAAAAAATCCAAGCGTTTCACCTATTTAGCAATTTAAGAAAAATGTTTACAAACGTTATGAATCAAATCAAGCGTTTCACCTTTTTAGCAATTTAAGCCAAAAGTTTACAAACGTTACGAAGCAAATTCAAACGTTTTACCCTATTAGCGTTTTAAGCCAAACGTTTACAAACGTTATAAAACAAATCCAAGAGTTTCACCTTTTTAGCAATTTAAGCAAAACATTTACAAACGTTACGAAAAAATTCCAAATGTTTCTTCTTTTTAGAGATTTAAGCCAAACGTTTACAAACGTTATGAAACAAATACAAACGTTTTGCCTTTTTAGCGATTTAAGCCAAACATTTACAAACGTTACGAAACAAAACCAAACATTTAAAACGTTACGAAATAAATCCAAACGTTTCACATTTTTAGCGATTTAAGCCAAACGTTTACAAGCGTTACGGAACAAAACCAAACGTTTCACATTCTCAGCGATTTAAGCAAAACATTTACAAACGTTACTAAACAAATCCAAGCGTTTCACCTTTTTAGCGATTTAAGCCAAACATGTACAAACGTTGCGAAACAAACCCAAGCGTTTCACCTTTTTAGCAATTTAAGCCAAACGTTTACAAATGTTACGAAATAAATCCAAACTTTGCGCCTTTTTAGCCATTTAAGCCAAACGTTTAGAAACATTACGAAACAAAACCAAACGTTTCTACTTTTTAGCGATTTAAGCCAAATGTTTAAAACGTTACGAAACAAATCCAAACATTTACAAACATTACAGAACAAAAACAAACGTTTCACATTTTTAGCAATTTAAGTCAAACGTTTACAAACATTACGAAACAAATCCAAACGTTTCACCTTTTTAGCGATTGAAGCCAAATGTTTACAAACCTTACGAAACAAATCCAAATGTTTCCCCATTTTAGCGATTTAAGCCAAACGTTTATAAACGTTACTAAATAAAACCAAACATTTACAATAGTTATCAAACAAATACAAAAGTTTACAAACGTTACGAACAAATCAAAACGTTTCCCCATTTTTGCGATTTAAGCCAAACATTTACAAACGTTACGAAACAAATCCAAACGTTTCACCTTTTTAGCGATTTAAGACAAAAGTTTACAAACGTTACAAAAAAAAACCAAACGTCTAAAATGTTACGAAACAAATCCAAACGTTTCACATTTTTAGCGATTTAAGCCAAACGTGTACAAACGTTTTGAAACAAAACCAACCGTTTACAAACGTTACGAAACAAATCGAAACGTTTCCCCTTTTTATCGATGTAAGCCAAACGTTTACAAACTCTACGAAACAAATCAAAACATTTCACCTTTTTAGCAATTTAAGCCAATCATTTACTAACGTTACGAAACAAATCCAAGCGTTTCACCTATTTAGCAATTTAAGCCAAATGTTTACAAACGTTATGAAACAAATCCAAGCGTTTCACCTTTTTAGCAATTTAAGCCAAACGTTTACAAACGTTACGAAGCAAATCGAAACGTTTTACCTACTAGCGATTTAAGCAAAACGTTTACAAACGTTATAAAACAAATCCAAGCGTTTCACCTTTTTAGCAATTTAAGCCAAACGTTTATAAACGTTACGAAACAAATCCAAACGTTCACAAACGTTACGATACAAATCCAAACGTTTCACCCTCTTAGCGATTTAAACCAAACGTTTACAAACGTTACGAAACAAAACTAAACGTTTCACTCTTTTTAGCGATTTAAGCTAAACGTTTACAAACGTTATGAAACAAAATCAAACGTTTAAAATGTTACGAAACAAATCCAAGCGTTTCACCTTTTTAGCAATTTAAGCCAAACATTTATAATAGTAACAAAACAAATCCAAGCGTTTCACCTTTTTAGCAATTTAAGCCAAACGTTTACAAACGTTACGAAACAAATCCAAACATTTCACCTTTTTAGCGATTTAAGCCAAACGTTTACAAACGTTATGAAACAAATCCAAACATTCACAAACGTTACGATACAAATTCAAACGTTTCACGTTCTTAGCGATTTAAGCCAAACGTTTACAAACGTTACGAGAAAAAAACCAAATGTTTCACCTTTTTAGCGATTTAAGCAAAACGTTTACAAACGTTACGAAACTAAACAAAACGTTTACAAACATTACGAAACAAATCCAAACGTTTCACCTTTTTAGCAATTTAAGCCAAACATTTACAAACGTTATGAAACAAATGCAAATGTTTCCCCTTTTTAGAGATTTAAGCCGAACGACTACAAATGTTACGAAACAAAACCAAACAAATCACCTTTTAGCAATTTAAGTCAAAAGTTTACAAACGTTATGATATAAAACCAAAACTTTCACCTTTTTTGCGATTTAAGCCGACCGTTTACAAACAGTACGAAACAAATCCAAACGTTTCCCCCTATTAGCGATTTAAGCCAGACGTTTACAAACGCTACGAAACAAATCCAAGCATTCACCTTTTTAGCAATTTAAGCCAAACGTTTATAAACGTTACGAAACAAAAATAAAAGTTTCACCTTTTTACCGATTTAAGCCAAACGTTTACAAACGTTACAAAACAAATCCAAACGTTTCATCTTTTTAGCGATTTAAGCCAAACGTTTACAGACATTACGAAACAAATCCAAACTTTTCACCTTTTTATTAATTTAAATCCAAACGTTTCACCTTTTTAGCGATTCAAGCCAAACGTTTAGAAATGATTCGAAACAAATCAAACGTTTCCCCTTTTAGTGATTTAAGCCAAACGTTTAACCTTTTTAGCGATTTAAGCCAAATGTTTACAAACGTTACGAAACAAATCCAAACGTTTCACCTTTTTACGATTTAATTCAAATGTTTAAAAACGTTATGAAAACAATTCAAACGTTTAAAATGTTACGTAACCCTTTTTTGCAATTTAAGCCAAACGTCACGAAACAAATACAAATGTTTCACCTTTTTAGCGATTTAAGCCAAACAATTACAAACGTTACGAAACAAATCCAAACGTTTCACAATTTTAGTGATTTAAGCCAAACGTTTACAAACGGTACAAAACAAATCCGAACGTTTCCCCTTTCTAGCGATTTAAGCCAAACGTTTACAAACTCTACGAAACAAATCAAAATATTTCACCTTTTTAGAAATTTAAGCCAATCATTTACTAACGTTACAAAACAAATCCAAGCGTTTCACCTATTTAGCAATTTAAGCCAAATGTTTATAATAGTAACAAAACAAATCCTAGTGTTTCACCTTGTTAGCAATTTAAGTCAAATGTTTATAATGTTACAAAACAAATCAGAGCTTTTCACCTTTTTAGCAATTTAAGCCAAACATTTATAATAGTAACAAAACAAATCCTAGCGTTTCACCTTTTTAGCAATTTAAGCCAAACGTTTACAAACATTACGAAACAAATCCAAACGTTTCACCTTTTTAGCGATTTAAGCCAAACGTTTACAAACGTTACAAAACAAATCCAAACATTCACAAACGCTACGATACAAATCCAAACATTTCATATTCTTAGCGATTTAAGCCAAATGCTTACAAACGTTACGAAAAAAAAACAAACGTTTCACCTTTTTAGAGATTTAAGCAAAACGTTTACAAACGTTACGAAACTAAACCAAACATTTAAAACATTACGAAACACATGCAAGCGTTTCACCTTTTTAGCAATTTAAGCCAAACGTTTACAAACGTTACGAAATAAATCCAAACGTTTCACCTTTTTAGCAATTTAAGCCAAACGTTTACAAACGTTACGAAATAAATCCAAACGTTTCACCTTTTTATCGATTTAAGCAAAACATTTACAAACGGTACGAAACAAATCCAAATGTTTCTCCTTTTTAGAAATTTAAGTCAAACGTTTACAAACGTTACGAAACAAATACAAACATTTTGGCTTTTTAGCGATTTAAGCCAAACATTTACAAACGTTACGAAACAAAACCAAACATTTAAAACGTTACGAAATAAATCCAAACGTTTCACAGTTTTAGCGATTTAAGCCAAATGTTTACAAACGTTACGAAACAAAACCAACCGTTTACAAACGTTACGAAACAAATCCAAACGTTTACAAACATTACGAAACAAATCCAAACGTTTCACCTTTTTAGAAATTTAAGCCAAAAGTTTACAAACGTTACGAAACAAATCCAAACGTTTCCCTTTTTTTAGCAATTTAAGTCGAAAGATTACAAATGTTACGAAACAAAACCAAACAAATCACCTTTTTAGCGATTTAGGTCAAAAGTTTACCAACGTTACGAAACAAAACCAAAAGTTTCACCTTTTTTGCGATTTAAGCCGACCGTTTACAAACTGTACGAAATAAATCCAAACGTTTCCCCATATTATCGATTTAAGCCAAACGTTTACAAACGGTACAAAACAAATCAAAACGTTTCCCCTTTTTAGAGATTTAAGCCAAACGTTTACAAACGCTACGAAACAAATAAAAACATTTCACCTTTTTAGCAATTTAAGCCAATCATTTACTAACGTTACGAAACAAATCCAAGCGTTTCACCTATTTAGCAATTTAAGTCAAAGGTTTACAAACGTTATGAAACAAATCAAGCGTTTCACCTTTTTAGCAATTTAAGCCAAACGTTTACAAACGTTACGAAGCAAATCCAAACGTTTTACCTTATTAGCGATTTAAGCCAAACGTTTACAAACGTTATAAAACAAATCCAAGCGTTTCACCTTTTTAGCAATTTAAGCCAAACGTTTACAAACGTTACGAAATAAATCCAAACGTTTTACCTGTTTAGCGATTTAAGCCTAACGATTACAAACGTTACGAAACAAATCCAAACGTTCACAAACGATACGATACAAATCCAAACGGTTCACCCTCTTAGCGATTTAAACCAAACGTTTCACCTTTTTAGCGATTTAAGCCAAACGTTTACAAACGTTACGAAACAAAATCAAACGTTTATAATGTTACAAAACAAATCAGAGCTTTTCACCTTTTTAGCAATTTAAGCCAAACATTTATAATAGTAATAAAACAAATCCTAGCGTTTCACCTTTTTAGAAATTTAAGCCAAACGTTTACAAACGTTACGAAACAAATCCAAACGTTTCACCTTTTTAGCGATTTAAGCCAAACATTTACAAACGTTACAAAACAAATCCAAACATTCACAAACGCTACGATACAAATCCAAACATTTCATCTTCTTAGCGATTTAAGCCAAATGCTTACAAACGTTATGAAAAAAAAACAAACGTTTCACCTTTTTAGAGATTTAAGCAAAACGTTTACAAACGTTACGAAACTAAACCAAACATTTAAAACATTACGAAACACATGCAAGGATTTCACCTTTTTAGCAATTTAAGCATAACGTTTACAAACGTTACGAAATAAATCCAAACGTTTCACCTTTTTATCGATTTAAGCAAAACGTTTACAAACGGTACGAAACAAATACAAATGTTTCTCCTTTTTAGAGATTTAAGCCAAACGTTTATAAACGTCACGAAACAAATACAAACATTTTGGCTTTTTAGCGATTTAAGCCAAACATTTACAAACGTTATGTAACAAAACCAAACATTTAAAACGTTACGAAATAAATCCGAATGTTTCACATTTTTAGCGATTTAAGACAAACGTTTACAAGCGTTACGGAACAAAACCAAACTTTTCACCTTTTTAGCGATTTAAGCAAAACGTTTACAAACATTACGAAACTAAACCAAACATTTATAACGTAACGAAACACATCCAAGCGTTTCACCTTTTTAGCAATTTAAGCCAAACATTTACAAACGTAATGAAACAAATCCAAGCATATCACCTTTTTAGCAATTTAGGCCAAACGTTTACAAACGTTACGAAATAAATCCAAACGTTTTACCTTTTTATCGATTTAAGCCAAATGTATACAAACGGTACGAAACAAATCCAAATGTTTTTCCTTTTTAGAGATTTAAACCAAACGTTTACAAACGTTACAAAACAAATAGAAACGTTTTGCCTTTTTAGCGATTTAAGCCAAACATTTAAGAATGTTACGAAACAAAACCAAACATTTAAAACGTTACGAAATAAATACAAACGTTTCCCATTTTTAACGATTTAAGTCAAACGTTTACAAGCGTTACAGAACAAAACCAAACGTTTCACATTTTTAGCAATTTAAGCAAAACGTTGCCAAACGTTACTAAACAAATTCAAGCGTTTCACCTTTTTAGCGATTTGAGCCAAACATGTACAAACGTTACGAAACAAATCCAAGCTTTTCACCTTTTTAGCAATTTAAGCCAAACGTTTACAAATGTTACGAAATAAATCCAAACTTTTCGCCTTTTTAGCCATTTAAGCCAAACGTTTGGAAACATTACGAAACAAAAACCAAACGATTCTACTTTTTAGCAATTTAAGCCAAATGTTTAAAACGTTACGAAACAAATCCAAACATTTACAAACATTACAGAACAAAAACAAACGTTTCACATTTTGAGCAATTTAAGTCAAACGTTTACAAACATTACAAAACAAATCGAAACGTTTCACCTTTTTAGCGATAGAAGCCAAATGTTTACAAACGTTACGAAACAAATCCAAACGTTTCCCCATTTTAGCGATTTAAGCCAAACGTTTATAAACGTTACGAAATAAAACCAAACGTTTACAATTGTTATCAAACAAATCCAAACGTTTACAAACGTTACAAACAAATCAAAACGTTTCCCCATTTTAGCGATTTGAGACAAACATTTACAAACGTTACGAAACAAATCCAAACGTTTCACCTTTTTAGCGATTTAAGACAAACGCTTACAAACGTTACAAAACAAAACCAAACGTCTAAAACTTTACGAAACAAATCCAAACATTTCACATTTTTAGCGAATTAAGCCAACCGTTTACAAACGTTATGAAACAAAACCAACCGTTTACAAACGTTACGAAACAAATCCAAACGTTTACAAACGTTACGAAACAAATCCAAACGTTTCACCTTTTTAGAAATTTAAGCCAAACGTTTACAAACGTTAGGAAACAAATCCAAACGTTTCCCTTTTTTAGCGATTTAAGCCGAACGATTACAAATGTTACAAAACAAAACCAAACAAATCACCTTATTAGCGATTTAGGTCAAACGTTTACTAACGTTACGAAACAAAACTAAAAGTTTCACCTTTTTTGTGATTTAAGCCGACCGTTTACAAACGGTACGAAAGAAATCCAAACATTTCCCCATATTAGCGATTTAAGCCAAACGTTTACTAATGCTACGAAAAAAATCCGAGCATTCACCTTTTTAGCAATTTAAGCCAAACGTTACGAAACAAAACCAAAAGTTTCACCTTTTTAACGATTTAAGCCAAACGTTTACAAACGTTACAAAACAAATCCAAACGTTTCCCCTTTTTAGCGATTTAAGCCAAACGTTACGAAACAAATCCAAACTTTTCACCTTTTTAGCAATTTAAATCCAAACGTTTCACATTTTTAGCGATTCAAGCCAAACGTTTAGAAACGATATGAAACAAATCCAAATGTTTCCCCTTTTAGTGATTTAAGCCAAACGTTTAACCTTTTTAGCGATTTAAGCCAAATGTTTACAAACGTTACGAAACAAATCCAAACATTTCACCTTTTTACTATTTAATTCAAACGTCTAAAAACCATATTAAAAAAATGCAAACGTTTAGCAATTTAAGCCAAATGTTGCGAAACAAATACAAATGTTTCACCTTTTTAGCGATTTAAGCCAAACATTTACAAACGTTACGAAACGAATCCAAACGTTTCACAATTTTAGCGATTTAAGCCAAACGTTTACAAACGGTACAAAACAAATCCAAAAGTTTCCCCTTTTAGCGATTTAAGCCAAACGTTTACAAACGCTACGAAACAAATCAAAACATTTCACTTTTTTAGCAATTTAAGCCAATCATTTACTAACGTTACGAAAAAATCCAAGCGTTTCACCTATTTAGCAATTTAAGCCAAATGTTTACAAACGTTATGAATCAAATCAAGCGTTTCACCTTTTTAGCAATTTAAGCCAAAAGTTTACAAACGTTACGAAGCAAATCCAAACGTTTTACCCTATTAGCAATTTAAGCCAAACGTTTACAAACGTTATAAAACAAATCCAAGAGTTTCACCTTTTTAGCAATTTAAGCAAAACATTTACAAACGTTACGAAACAAATCCAAACGTTTTACCTTTTTAGCGATTTAAGCCAAACGTTTACAAACGTTACGAAACAAATCCAAATGTTTCTTCTTTTTAGAGATTTAAGCCAAACGTTTACAAACGTTATGAAACAAATACAAACGTTTTGCCTTTTTAGCGATTTAAGCCAAACATTTACAAACGTTGCGAAACAAAACCAAACATTTAAAACGTTACGAAATAAATCCAAACTTTTCACATTTTTAGCGATTTAAGCCAAACGTTTACAAGCGTTACGGAACAAAACCAAACGTTTCACATTCTCAGCGATTTAAGCAAAACGTTTACAAACGTTACTAAACAAATCCAAGCGTTTCACCTTTTTAGCGATTTAAGCCAAACATGTACAAATGTTACGAAACAAATCCAAGCGTTTCACCTTTTAAGAATTTAAGCCAAACGTTTACAAATGTTACGAAATAAATCCAAACTTTTCGCCTTTTTAGCCATTTAAGCCAAACGTTTAGAAACATTACGAAACAAAACCAAACGTTTCTACTTTTTAGCGATTTAAGCAAAATGTTTAAAACGTTACGAAACAAATCAAAAAATTTACAAACGTTACTGAATAAAAACAAATGTTTCACATTTTTAGCAATTTAAGTCAAACGTTTACAAACATTACGAAACAAATCCAAACGTTTCACCTTTTTAGCGATTGAAGCCAAATGTTTACAAACGTTACGAAACAAATCCAAACGTTTACCCATTTTAGCGATTTAAGCCAAACGTTTATAAACGTTACGAAATAAAACCAAACGTTTACAATAGTTATCAAACAAATCCAAAAGTTTACAAACGTTACGAACAAATCAAAACGTTTCCCCATTTTAGCGATTTAAGTCAAACGTTTACAAACGTTACGAAACAAATCCAAACGTTTCACCTTTTTAGCGATTTAAGACAAACGTTTACAAACGTTACAATACAAAACCAAACGTCTAACACGTTACGAAACAAATCCAAACGTTTCACATATTTAGCGATTTAAGCCAAACGTTTACAAACGTTATGAAACAAAACCAACCGTTTACAAACGTTACGAAAGAAATCCAAAGGTTTCACCTTTTTAGCAATTTAAGCCAAACGTTTACAAACGTTACGGAACAAATCCAAACGTTTCCACTTTTTAGCGATTTAAGCCGAACGATTACAAATGTTATGAAACAAAACCAAAGAAATCACATTTTTAGCGATTTAAGTCAAACGTTTACAAACGTTACGAAACCAAACCAAAAGTTTCACCTTTTTTGCGATTTAAGCCGACCGTTTACAAACGGTACGAAACAAATCCAAATGTTTCCCCCTATTAGGGATAAGCCAAACGTTTACAAACGCTACGAAACAAATCCAAACATTCACCTTTTTAGCAATTTAAGCCAAATGTTTACAAACGTTACGAAACAAAACCAAAAGTTTCACCTTTTTAACGATTTATGCCAAACGTTTCACATTTTTAACGATTTAAGCCAAACGTTTACAAGCGTTACAGAACAAAACCAAACGTTTCACATTTTCAACAATTTAAGCAAAACGTTGCCAAACGTTACTAAACAAATTCAAGCGTTTCACCTTTTTAGCGATTTGATCCAAACATGTACAAACGTTACGAAACAAATCCAAGCTTTTCACCTTTTTAGCAATTTAAGCCAAACGTTTACAAATGTTACGAAATAAATCCAAACTTTTTGCCTTTTTAGCCATTTAAGCCAAACGTTTAGAAACATTACGAAACAAAACCAAACGTTTCTACTTTTTAGCGATTTAAGCCAAATGTTTAAAACGTTACGAAACAAATCCAAACATTTACAAACATTACAGAACAAAAACAAACGTTTCACATTTTTAGCAATTTAAGTCAAACATTTACAAACATTACAAAACAAATCGAAACGTTTCACCTTTTTAGCGATAGAAGCCAAATGTTTACAAACGTTACGAAACAAATCCAAACGTTTCCCCATTTTAGCGATTTAAGCCAAACGTTTATAAACATTACGAAATAAAACCAAACGTTTACAATTGTTATCAAACAAATCCAAACGTTTACAAACGTACAAACAAATCAAAACGTTTCCCCATTTTAGCAATTTGAGACAAACATTTACAAACGTTACGAAACAAATCCAAACGTTTCCCCTTTTTAGCGATTTAAGCCAAACGTTTACAAACGTTACGAAACAAATCCAAACGTTACATACAAATCCAAACGTTTCACCTTCTTAGCTATTTAAGCCAAACGCTTACAAACGTTACGAAAAAAAACAAACGTTTCACCTTTTTAGCGATTAAAGCAAAACGTTTACAAACGTTACAAAACTAAACCAAACATCTAAAACGTTACGAAACCCATCCAAGCGTTTTACCTTTTTAGCAATTTAAGCCAAATATTTACAAACGTAGCGAAACAAATCTAAGCGTTTCGCGTTTTTAGCAATTTAAGCCAAACGTTTACAAACGTTACGAAATAAATCCAAACGTTTTACCTTTTAATCGATTTAAGCCAAACGTTTACAAACGGTACGAAACAAATCCTAATGTTTCTCCTTTTTAGCAATTTAAGCCAAACGTTTCCAAACGTTACGAAACAAATACAAACGTTTTGCCTTTTTAGCGATTTAAGCCAAACATTTACAAACGTTACGAAACAAAACCAAACATTTAAAATGTTACAAAATAAATCCAAACGTTTAACATTTTTGGCGATTGAAGCCAAACGTTTACAAGCGTTACGGAACAAAACCAAACGTTTCACATTTTCAGCGATTTAAGCAAAACGATTACAAACATTACTAAACAAATCCAAGCGTTTCACCTTTTTAGCGATTTAAGCCAAACATGTACAAATGTTACGAAACAAATCCAAGCGTTTCACCTTTTTAGCAATTTAAGCCAAACGTTTACAAACGTTACGAAATAAATCCAAACTTTTCGCCTTTTTAGCCATTTAAGCCAAACGTTTAGAAACATTACGAAACAAAACCAAACGTTTCTACTTTTTAGCGATTTAAGCAAAATGTTTAAAACGTTACGAAACAAATCAAAAAATTTACAAACGTTACTGAATAAAAACAAATGTTTCACATTTTTAGCAATTTAAGTCAAACGTTTACAAACATTACGAAACAAATCCAAACGTTTCACCTTTTTAGCAATTGAAGCCAAATGTTTACAAACGTTACGAAACAAATCCAAACGTTTACCCATTTTAGCGATTTAAGCCAAACGTTTATAAACGTTACGAAATAAAACCAAACGTTTACAATAGTTATCAAACAAATCCAAAAGTTTACAAACGTTACAAACAAATCAAAACGTTTCCCCATTTTAGCGATTTAAGTCAAACGTTTACAAACGTTACGAAACAAATCCAAACGTTTCACCTTTTTAGCGATTTAAGACAAACGTTTACAAACGTTACAAAACAAAACCAAACGTCTAACACGTTACGAAACAAATCCAAACGTTTCACATACTTAGCAATTTAAGCCAAACGTTTACAAACGTTATGAAACAAAACCAACCGTTTACAAACGTTACGAAACAAATTCAAACGTTTCACCTTTTTAGCAATTTAAGCCAAACGTTTACAAACGTTACGAAACAAATCCAAACGTTTCCCCTTTTTAGCGATTTAAGCCGAACGATTACAAATGTTATGAAACAAAACCAAAGAAATCACATTTTTAGCGATTTAAGTCAAACGTTTACAAACATTACGAAACCAAACCAAAAGTTTCACCTTTTTTGCGATTTAAGCCGACCGTTTACAAACGGTACGAAACAAATCCAAATGTTTCCCCCTATTAGGGATAAGCCAAACGTTTACAAACGCTACGAAACAAATCCAAGCATTCACCTTTTTAGCAATTTAAGCCAAATGTTTACAAACGTTACGAAACAAAACCAAAAGTTTCACCTTTTTAACGATTTATGCCAAACGTTTCACATTTTTAACGATTTAAGCCAAACGTTTACAAGCGTTACAGAACAAAACCAAATGTTTCACATTTTCAGCAATTTAAGCAAAACATTGCCAAACGTTACTAAACAAATTCAAGCGTTTCACCTTTTTAGCGATTTGATCCAAACATGTACAAACGTTACGAAACGAATCCAAGCTTTTCACCTTTTTAGCAATTTAAGCCAAACGTTTACAAATGTTACGAAATAAATCCAAACTTTTTGCCTTTTTAGCCATTTAAGCCAAACGTTTAGAAACATTACGAAACAAAACCAAACGTTTCTACTTTTTAGCAATTTAAGCCAAATGTTTAAAACGTTACGAAACAAATCCAAACATTTACAAACATTACAGAACAAAAACAAACGTTTCACATTTTTAGCAATTTAAGTCAAACAAATCCAAACGTTTACAAACAAATCAAAACGTTTCCCCATTTTAGCAATTTGAGACAAACATTTACAAACGTTACGAAACAAATCCAAACTTTTCACCTTCTTAGCGATTTAAGACAAAAGTTTACAAACATTACAAAACAAAACCAAACGTCTAAGACTTTACGAAATAAATCCAAACGTTTCACATTTTTAGCGATTTAAGCCAACCGTTTACAAACGTTATGAAACAAAACCAACCGTTTACAAACGTTACGAAACAAATCCAAACGTTTACAAACGTTACGAAACAAATCCAAACGTTTCACCTTTTTAGAAATTTAAGCCAAACGTTTACAAACGTTACAAACAAATCCAAACGTTTCCCCATTTTAGCGATTTAAGCCAAACATTTACAAACGTTACGAAACAAATCCAAACGTTTCACCTTTTTAGCGATTTAGGTCAAACGTTTACAAACGTTACAAAACAAAACCAAACGTCTAACACGTTACGAAACAAATCCAAACGTTTCACATATTTAGCGATTTAAGCCAAACGTTTACAAACGTTATGAAACAAAACCAACCGTTTGCAAACGTTACGAAACAAATTCAAACGTTTCACCTTTTTAGCAATTTAAGCCAAACGTTTACAAACGTTACGAAACAAATCCAAACGTTTCCCCTTTTTAGCGATTTAAGCCGAACGATTACAAATGTTATGAAACAAAACCAAAGAAATCACATTTTTAGCGATTTAAGTCAAACGTTTACAAACGTTACGAAACCAAACCAAAAGTTTCACCTTTTTTGCGATTTAAGCCGACCGTTTACAAACGGTACGAAACAAATCCAAATGTTTCCCCCTATTAGGGATAAGCCAAACGTTTACAAACGCTACGAAACAAATCCAAGCATTCACCTTTTTAGCAATTTAAGCCAAATGTTTACAAACGTTACGAAACAAAACCAAAAGTTTCACCTTTTTAACGATTTATGCCAAACGTTTCACATTTTTAACGATTTAAGCCAAACGTTTACAAGCGTTACAGAACAAAACCAAATGTTTCACATTTTCAGCAATTTAAGCAAAACGTTGCCAAACGTTACTAAACAAATTCAAGCGTTTCACCTTTTTAGCGATTTGATCCAAACATGTACAAACGTTACGAAACAAATCCAAGCTTTTCACCTTTTTAGCAATTTAAGCCAAACGTTTACAAATGTTACGAAATAAATCCAAACTTTTTGCCTTTTTAGCCATTTAAGCCAAACGTTTAGAAACATTACGAAACAAAACCAAACGTTTCTACTTTTTAGCGATTTAAGCCAAATGTTTAAAACGTTACGAAACAAATCCAAACATTTACAAACATTACAGAACAAAAACAAACGTTTCACATTTTTAGCAATTTAAGTCAAACAAATCCAAACGTTTACAATCGTTACAAACAAATCAAAATGTTTCCCCATTTTAGCAATTTGAGACAAACATTTACAAACGTTACGAAACAAATCCAAACTTTTCACCTTTTTAGCGATTTAAGACAAACGTTTACAAACATTACAAAACAAAACCAAACGTCTAAAACTTTACGAAACAAATCCAAACGTTTCACATTTTTAGCGATTTAAGCCAACCGTTTACAAACGTTATGAAACAAAACCAACCGTTTACAAACGTTACGAATTAAATCCAAACGTTTACAAACGTTACGAAACAAATCCAAACGTTTCACGTTTTTAGAAATTTAAGCCAAACGTTTACAAACGTTACGAAACAAATCCAAACGTTTCCCTTTTTTAGCGATTTAAGCCGAACGATTACAAATGTTACAAAACAAAACCAAACAAATCACCTTATTAGCGATTTAGGTCAAACGTTTACTAACGTTACGAAACAAAACCAAAAGTTTCACCTTTTTTGCGATTTAAGCCGACCGTTTTTAAACGGTACGAAACAAATCCAAACATTTCCCCATATTAGCGATTTAAGCCAAACGTTTACAAATGCTACGAAACAAATCCGAGCATTCACCTTTTTAGCAATTTAAGCCAAACGTTACGAAACAAAACCAAAAGTTTCACCCTTTTAACGATTTAAGCCAAACGTTTACAAACGTTACAAAACAAATCCAAACGTTTCCCCTTTTTAGCAATCTAAGCTAAACGTTACGAAACAAATCCAAACTTTTCACCTTTTTAGCAATTTAAATCCAAATGTTTCACATTTTTAGCGATTCAAGCCAAACGTTTAGAAACGATACGAAACAAATCCAAATGTTTCCCCTTTTAGTGATTTAAGCCAAACGTTTAACCTTTTTGGCGATTTAAGCCAAATGTTTACAAACGTTACGAAACAAATTCAAACATTTCACCTTTTTACTATTTAATTCAAACGTCTAAAAACCATATTAAAAAAATGCAAACGTTTAGCAATTTAAGCCAAATGTTGCGAAACAAATACAAATGTTTCACCTTTTTAGCAATTTAAGCCAAACATTTACAAACGTTACGAAACAAATCCAAACGTTTCACAATTTTAGCGATTTAAGCCAAACGTTTACAAACGGTACAAAACAAATCCAAACGTTTCCCCTTTTAGCGATTTAAGCCAAACGTTTACAAACGCTACGAAACAAATCAAAACATTTCACTTTTTTAGCAATTTAAGCCAATCATTTACTAATGTTACGAAAAAAATCCAAGCGTTTCACCTATTTAGCAATTTAAGCAAAATGTTTACAAACGTTATGAATCAAATCAAGCGTTTCACCTTTTTAGCAATTTAAGCCAAAAGTTTACAAACGTTTCGAAGCAAATCCAAACGTTTTACCCTATTAGCAATTTAAGCCAAACGTTTACAAACGTTATGAAACAAATACAAACGTTTTGCTTTTTTAGCAATTTATGCAAAACATTTACAAACGTTACGAAACAAATCCAAACGTTTACAACGTTACGAAATAAATCCAAACGTTTCACATTTTTAGCGATTTAAGCCAAACGTTTACAAGCGTTACGGAACAAAACCAAACGTTTCACATTCTAAGCGATTTAAGCCAAACGTTTACAAACGTTACGAAACAAATCCAAACGTTCCCCCTTTTTAGCGATTTAAGCCGAACGATTACAAATGTTATGAAACAAAACCAAAGAAATCACATTTTTAGCGATTTAAGTCAAACGTTTACAAACGTTACGAAACCAAACCAAAAGTTTCACCTTTTTTGCGATTTAAGCCGACCGTTTACAAACGGTACGAAACAAATCCAAATGTTTCCCCCTATTAGGGATAAGCCAAACGTTTACAAACGCTACGAAACAAATCCAAGCATTCACCTTTTTAGCAATTTAAGCCAAATGTTTACAAACGTTACGAAACAAAACCAAAAGTTTCACCTTTTTAACGATTTATGCCAAACGTTTCACATTTTTAACGATTTAAGCCAAACGTTTACAAGCGTTACAGAACAAAACCAAATGTTTCACATTTTCAGCAATTTAAGCAAAACGTTGCCAAACGTTACTAAACAAATTCAAGCGTTTCACCTTTTTAGCGATTTGATCCAAACATGTACAAACGTTACGAAACAAATCCAAGCTTTTTACCTTTTTAGCAATTTAAGCCAAACGTTTACAAATGTTACGAAATAAATCCAAACTTTTTGCCTTTTTAGCCATTTAAGCCAAACGTTTAGAAACATTACGAAACAAAACCAAATGTATCTACTTTTTAGCGATTTAAGCCAAATGTTTAAAACGTTACGAAACAAATCCAAACATTTACAAACATTACAGAACAAAAACAAACGTTTCACATTTTTAGCAATTTAAGTCAAACAAATCCAAACGTTTACAATCGTTACAAACAAATCAAAATGTTTCCCCATTTTAGCAATTTGAGACAAACATTTACAAACGTTACGAAACAAATCCAAACTTTTCACCTTTTTAGCGATTTAAGACAAACGTTTACAAACATTACAAAACAAAACCAAACGTCTAAAACTTTACGAAACAAATCCAAACGTTTCACATTTTTAGCGATTTAAGCCAACCGTTTACAAACGTTATGAAACAAAACCAACCGTTTACAAACGTTACGAATTAAATCCAAACGTTTACAAACGTTACGAAACAAATCCAAACGTTTCACCTTTTTAGAAATTTAAGCCAAACGTTTACAAACGTTACGAAACAAATCCAAACGTTTCCCTTTTTTAGCGATTTAAGCCGAACGATTACAAATGTTACAAAACAAAACCAAACAAATCACCTTATTAGCGATTTAGGTCAAACGTTTACTAACGTTACGAAACAAAACCAAAAGTTTCACCTTTTTTGCGATTTAAGCCGACCGTTTTTAAACGGTACGAAACAAATCCAAACATTTCCACATATTAGCGATTTAAGCCAAACGTTTACATATGCTACGAAACAAATCCGAGCATTCACCTTTTTAGCAATTTAAGCCAAACGTTACGAAACAAAACCAAAAGTTTCACCCTTTTAACGATTTAAGCCAAACGTTTACAAACGTTACAAAACAAATCCAAACGTTTCCCCTTTTTAGCAATCTAAGCTAAACGTTACGAAACAAATCCAAACTTTTCACCTTTTTAGCAATTTAAATCCAAATGTTTCACATTTTTAGCGATTCAAGCCAAACGTTTAGAAACGATACGAAACAAATCCAAATGTTTCCCCTTTTAGTGATTTAAGCCAAACGTTTAACCTTTTTGGCGATTTAAGCCAAATGTTTACAAACGTTACGAAACAAATTCAAACATTTCACCTTTTTACTATTTAATTCAAACGTCTAAAAACCATATTAAAAAAATGCAAACGTTTAGCAATTTAAGCCAAATGTTGCGAAACAAATACAAATGTTTCACCTTTTTAGCAATTTAAGCCAAACATTTACAAACGTTACGAAACAAATCCAAACGTTTCACAATTTTAGCGATTTAAGCCAAACGTTTACAAACGGTACAAAACAAATCCAAACGTTTCCCCTTTTAGCGATTTAAGCCAAACGTTTACAAATGCTACGAAACAAATCAAAACATTTCACTTTTTTAGCAATTTAAGCCAATCATTTACTAATGTTACGAAAAAAATCCAAGCGTTTCACCTATTTAGCAATTTAAGCAAAATATTAACAAATGTTATGAATCAAATCAAGCGTTTCACCTTTTTAGCAATTTAAGCCAAAAGTTTACAAACGTTTCGAAGCAAATCCAAACGTTTTACCCTATTAGCAATTTAAGCCAAACGTTTACAAACGTTATGAAACAAATACAAACGTTTTGCTTTTTTAGCAATTTAAGCAAAACATTTACAAACGTTACGAAACAAATCCAAACGTTTACAACGTTACGAAATAAATCCAAACGTTTCACATTTTTAGCGATTTAAGCCAAACGTTTACAAGCGTTACGGAACAAAACCAAACGTTTCACATTCTAAGCGATTTAAGCAAAACGTTTACAAACGTTACTAAATAAATCCATGCGTTTCACCTTTTTAGCGATTTAAGCCAAACATGTACAAACGTTGCGAAACAAACCCAAGCGTTTCACCTTTTTAGCAATTTAAGCCAAACGTTTACAAATGTTACGAATTAAATCCAAACTTTTCGCCTTTTTAGCCATTTAAGCCAAACGTTTAGAAATATTACGAAACAAAACCAACCGTTTACAAACGTTACGAAACAAATCGAAACGTTTCCCCTTTTTATCGATGTAAGCCAAACGTTTACAAACTCTACGAAACAAATCAAAACATTTCACCTTTTTAGCAATTTAAGCCAATCATTTACTAACGTTACGAAACAAATCCAAGCGTTTCACCTATTTAGCAATTTAAGCCAAATGTTTACAAACGTTATGAAACAAATCCAAGCGTTTCACCTTTTTAGCAATATAAGCCAAACGTTTACAAACGTTATGAAGCAAATCCAAACGTTTTACCTACTAGCGATTTAAGCCAAACGTTTACAAACGTTATAAAACAAATCCAAGCGTTTCACCTTTTTAGCAATTTAAGCCAAACGTTTATAAACGTTACGAAACAAATCCAAACGTTCACAAACGTTACGATACAAATCCAAACGTTTCACCCTCTTAGCGATTTAAACTAAACGTTTACAAACGTTACGAAACAAAACTAAACGTTTCACCTTTTTAGCGATTTAAGCCAAACGTTTACAAACGTTACGAAACAAAATCAAACGTTTATAATGTTACGAAACAAATCAGAGTGTTTCACCTTTTTAGCAATTTAAGCCAAACATTTATAATAGTAACAAAACAAATCCAAGCGTTTCACCTTTTTAGCAATTTAAGCCAAACGTTTACAAACGTTACGAAACAAACCCAAACATTTCACCTTTTTAGCGATTTAAGCCAAACATTTACAAACTATACGAAACAAATCCAAACGTTTTATCTTTTTAGTGATTTAAGCAAAACGTTTACAAACGGTACAAAATAAATCAAAACATTTCCTCTTTTTAGCAATTTAAGCCAAACGTTTATAAACGCTACGAAACAAATCCAAACATTTCACCTTTTAGCAATTTAAGCCAAACATTTACTAACGTTACAAAATAAATCCAAGCGTTTCACCTCTTTAGCAATTTAAGCCAAATGTTTACAAACGGTATGAAACAAATCCAAGCGTTTCACCATTTTAGCAATTTGAGCCAAACGTTTAAAAACGTTACGAAACAAATCCAAACGTTTTACATTTTTAGCGATTTAAGCCAAACGTTCACAAACGTTACGAAACAAATCCAAACATTCACAAACGTTACGATTCAAATCCAAACGTTTCACCCTCTTAGCGATCTAAACCAAACGTTTACAAACGTTACGAAACAAAACTAAACGTTTCACTCTTTTTAGCGATTTAAGCTAAACGTTTACAAACGTTATGAAACAAAATCAAACGTTTAAAATGTTACGACACAAATCCAAGCGTTTCACCTTTTTAGCAATTTAAGCCAAACATTTATAATAGTAACAAAACAAATCCAAGCATTTCACCTTATTAGCAATTTAAGCCAAACGTTTACAAATGTTACGAAACAAATCCAAACATTTCACCTTTTTAGCGATTTAAGCCAAACGTTTACAAACGTTATGAAACAAATCCAAACATTCACAAATGTTACGATACAAATTCAAATGTTTCACGTTCTTAGCGATTTAAGCCAAACGTTTACAAACGTTACGAGAAAAAAACCAAATGTTTCACCTTTTTAGCGATTTAAGCAAAACGTTTACAAACGTTACGAAACTAAACAAAACGTTTACAAACATTACGAAACAAATCCAAACGTTTCACCTTTTTAGCAATTTAAGACAAACATTTACAAACGTTATGAAACAAATGCAAACGTTTCTCCTTTTTAGCGATTTAAGCCGAACGATTACAAATGTTACGAAACAAAACCAAACAAATCACCCTTTTAGCAATTTAAGTCAAAAGTTTACAAACATTACGATATAAAACCAAAACTTTCACCTTTTTTGCGATTTAAGCCGACCGTTTACAAACAGTACGAAACAAATCCAAACGTTTTACCTTTTTAGCGATTTAAGCCAAACGTTTACAAACGTTACGAAACAAATCCAAATGTTTCTTCTTTTTAGAGATTTAAGCCAAACGTTTACAAACGTTATGAAACAAATACAAACGTTTTGCCTTTTTAGCGATTTAAGCCAAACATTTACAAACGTTACGAAACAAAACCAAACATTTAAAACGTTACGAAATAAATCCAAACGTTTCACATTTTTAGCGATTTAAGCCAAACGTTTACAAGCGTTACGGAACAAAACCAAACGTTTCACATTCTCAGCGATTTAAGCAAAACGTTTACAAACGTTACTAAACAAATCCAAGTGTTTCACCTTTTTAGCGATTTAAGCCAAACATGTACAAACGTTGCGAAACAAACCCAAGCGTTTCACCTTTTTAGCAATTTAAGCCAAACGTTTACAAATGTTACGAAATAAATCCAAACTTTTCGCCTTTTTAGCCATTTAAGCCAAACGTTTAGAAACATTACGAAACAAAACCAAGCGTTTCTACTTTTTAGCGATTTAAGCCAAATGTTTAAAACGTTACGAAACAAATCCAAACATTTACAAACATTACAGAACAAAAACAAACGTTTCACATTTTTAGCAATTTAAGTCAAACGTTTACAAACATTACGAAACAAATCCAAACGTTTCACCTTTTTAGCGATTGAAGCCAAATGTTTACAAACCTTACGAAACAAATCCAAATGTTTCCCCATTTTAGCGATTTAAGCCAAACGTTTATAAACGTTACTAAATAAAACCAAACGTTTACAATAGTTATCAAACAAATACAAAAGTTTACAAACGTTACGAACAAATCAAAACGTTTCCCCATTTTTGCGATTTAAGCCAAACGTTTACAAACGTTACGAAACAAATCCAAACGTTTCACCTTTTTAGCGATTTAAGACAAAAGTTTACAAACGTTACAAAAAAAACCAAACGTCTAAAATGTTACGAAACAAATCCAAACGTTTAACATTTTTAGCGATTTAAGCCAAACGTGTACTAACGTTTTGAAACAAAACCAACCGTTTACAAACGTTACGAAACAAATCGAAACGTTTCCCCTTTTTATCGATGTAAGCCAAACGTTTACAAACTCTACGAAACAAATCAAAACATTTCACCTTTTTAGCAATTTAAGCCAATCATTTACTAACGTTACGAAACAAATCCAAGCGTTTCACCTATTTAGCAATTTAAGCCAAATGTTTACAAACGTTATGAAACAAATCCAAGCGTTTCACCTTTTTAGCAATTTAAGCCAAACGTTTACAAACGTTACGAAGCAAATCCAAACGTTTTACCTACTAGCGATTTAAGCCAAACGTTTACAAACGTTATAAAACAAATCCAAGCGTTTCATCTTTTTAGCAATTTAAGCCAAACGTTTATAAACGTTACGAAACAAATCCAAACGTTCACAAACGTTACGATACAAATCCAAACGTTTCACCTTTTTAGAAATTTAAGCCAAACGTTTACAAACGTTACGAAACAAATCCAAACGTTTCCCTTTTTTAGCGATTTAAGCCGAACGATTACAAATGTTACAAAACAAAACCAAACAATTCACCTTATTAGCGATTTAGGTCAAACGTTTACTAACGTTACGAAACAAAACCAAAAGTTTAACCTTTTTTGCGATTTAAGCCGACCGCTTACAAACGGTACGAAACAAATCCAAACATTTCCCCATATTAGCGATTTAAGCCAAACGTTTACAAATGCTACGAAACAAATCCGAGCATTCACCTATTTAGCAATTTAAGCCAAATGTTGCGAAACAATTACAAATGTTTCACCTTTTTAGCGATTTAAGCCAAACATTTACAAACGTTACGAAACGAATCCAAACGTTTCACAATTTTAGCGATTTAAGCCAAACGTTTACAAACGGTACAAAACAAATCCAAACGTTTCCCCTTTTAGCGATTTAAGCCAAACGTTTACAAACGCTACCAAACAAATCAAAACATTTCACTTTTTTAGCAATTTAACCAAATCATTTACTAACGTTATGAAAAAAATACAAACGTTTCACCTACTTAGCAATTTAAGCCAAATGTTTACAAACGTTATGAATCAAATCAAGCGTTTCACCTTTTTAGCAATTTAAGCCAAACGTTTACAAACGTTACGAAGCAAATCCAAACGTTTTCCCCTATTAGCGATTTAAGCCAAATGTTTACAAACGTTATAAAACAAATCCAAGAGTTTCACCTTTTTAGCAATTTAAGCAAAACATTTACAAACGTTACGAAACAAATCCAAACGTTTTACCTTTTTAGCGATTTAAGCCAAACGTTTACAAACGTTACGAAACAAATCCAAATGTTTCTTCTTTTTAGAGATTTACGCCAAACGTTTACAAACGTTATGAAACAAATACAAACGTTTTGCCTTTTTAGCGATTTAAGCCAGACATTTACAAACGTTACGAAACAAAACCAAACATTTAAAACGTTACGAAATAAATCCAAACGTTTCACATTTTTAGCGATTTAAGCCAAACGTTTACAAGCGTTACGAAACAAAACCAAACGTTTCACATTCTCAGCGATTTAAGCAAAACGTTTACAAACGTTACTAAACAAATCCAAGCGTTTCACCTTTTTAGAGATTTAAGCCAAACATGTACAAACGTTGCGAAACAAACCCAAGCGTTTCACCTTTTTAGCAATTTAAGCCAAACGTTTACAAATGTTACAAAATAAATCCAAACTTTTCGCCTTTTTAGCCATTTAAGCCAAACGTTTAGAAAGATTACGAAACAAAACCAAACGTTTCTACTTTTTAGCGATTTTAGCCAAATGTTCAAAACGTTACGAAACAAATCCAAACATTTACAAACATTACAGAACAAAAACAAACGTTTCACATTTTTAGCAATTTAAGTCAAATGTTTACAAACATTACGAAACAAATCCAAACGTTTCACCTTTTTAGCGATTGAAGCCAAATGTTTACAAACCTTACGAAACAAATCCAAATGTTTCCCCATTTTAGCGATTTAAGCCAAACTTTTATAAACGTTACTAAATAAAACCAAACATTTACAATAGTTATCAAACAAATACAAAAGTTTACAAACGTTACGAACAAATCAAAACGTTTTCCCATTTTTGCGATTTAAGCCAAACGTTTACAAACGTTACGAAACAAATCCAAACGTTTAACCTTTTTAGCGATTTAAGACAAAAGTTTACAAACATTACAAAAAAAACCAAACGTCTAAAATGTTACGAAACAAATCCAAACGTTTCACATTTTTAGCGATTTAAGCCAAACGTGTACAAACGTTTTGAAACAAAACCAACCGTTTACAAACGTTACGAAACAAATCGAAACGTTTCCCCTTTTTATCGATGTAAGCCAAACGTTTACAAACTCTACGAAACAAATCAAAACATTTCACCTTTTTAGCAATTTAAGCCAATCATTTACTAACGTTACGAAACAAATCCAAGCGTTTCACCTATTTAGCAATTTAAGCCAAATGTTTACAAATGTTATGAAACAAATCCAAGCGTTTCACCTTTTTAGCAATTTAAGCCAAACGTTTACAAACGTTACGAAGCAAATCCAAACGTTTTACCTACTAGCGATTTAAGCCAAACGTTTACAAACGTTATAAAACAAATCCAAGCGTTTCACCTTTTTAGCATTTTAAGCCAAACGTTTATAAACGTTACGAAACAAATCCAAACGTTCACAAACGTTACGATACAAATCCAAACGTTTTACCCTCTTAGAGATTTAAACCAAACGTTTACAAACGTTACGAAATAAAAATAAACGTTTCACCTTTTTAGCGATTTAAGCCAAACGTTTACAAACGTTACGAAAAAAAATCAAACGTTTATAATGTTACGAAACAAATCAGAGCGTTTCACCTTTTTAGCAATTTAAGCCAAACATTTATAATAGTAACAAAACAAATCCAAGCGTTTCCCCTTTTTAGCAATTTAAGCCAAACGTTTACAAACGTTACGAAACAAATCTAAATATTTCACCTTTTTAGCGATTTAAGCCAAACATTTACAAACTATACGAAACAAATCCAAACGTTTTATCTTTTTAGTGATTTAAGCAAAACGTTTACAAACGGTACAAAACAAATCAAAACATTTCCTCTATTTAGCAATTTAAGCCAAACGTTTATAAACGCTACGAAACAAATCCAAACATTTCACCTTTTAGCAATTTAAGCCAAACATTTACTAACGTTACAAAATAAATCCAAGCATTTCACCTTTTTAGCAATTTAAGCCAAATGTTTACAAACGGTATGAAACAAATCCAAGCGTTTCACCATTTTAGCAATTTGAGCCAAACGTTTAAAAACGTTACGAAACAAATCCAAACGTTTTACCTTTTTAGCGATTTAAGCCAAATGTTTACAAACGTTACGAAACAAATCCAAACATTCACAAACGTTACGATACAAATCCAAACGTTTCACCCTCTTAGCGATTTAAACCAAACGTTTACAAACGTTACGAAACAAAACTAAACGTTTCACTCTTTTTAGCGATTTAAGCTAAACGTTTACAAACGTTATGAAACAAAATCAAACGTTTAAAATGCTACGAAACAAATCCAAGCGTTTCACCTTTTTAGCAATTTAAGCCAAATATTTATAATAGTAATAAAACAAATCCAAGCGTTTCACCTTTTTAGCAATTTAAGCCAAACGTTTACAAACGTTACGAAACAAATCCAAACATTTCACCTTTTTAGCGATTTAAGCCAAACATTTACAAACTATACGAAACAAATCCAAACGTTTTATCTTTTTAGTGATTTAAGCAAAACGTTTACAAACGGTACAAAATAAATCAAAACATTTCCTCTTTTTAGCAATTTAAGCCAAACGTTTATAAACGCTACGAAACAAATCCAAACATTTCACCTTTTAGCAATTTAAGCCAAACATTTACTAACGTTACAAAATAAATCCAAGCGTTTCACCTCTTTAGCAATTTAAGCCAAATGTTTACAAACGGTATGAAACAAATCCAAGCGTTTCACCATTTTAGCAATTTGAGCCAAACGTTTAAAAACGTTACGAAACAAATCCAAACGTTTTACATTTTTAGCGATTTAAGCCAAACGTTCACAAACACTACGAAACAAATCCAAACATTCACAAACGTTACGATACAAATCCAAACGTTTCACCCTCTTAGCGATCTAAACCAAACGTTTACAAACGTTACGAAACAAAACTAAACGTTTCACTCTTTTTAGCGATTTAAGCTAAACGTTTACAAACGTTATGAAACAAAATCAAACGTCTAAAATGTTACGACACAAATCCAAGCGTTTCACCTTTTTAGCAATTTAAGCCAAACATTTATAATAGTAACAAAACAAATCCAAGCGTTTCACCTTATTAGCAATTTAAGCCAAACGTTTACAAACGTTACGAAACAAATCCAAACATTTCACCTTTTTAGCGATTTAAGCCAAACGTTTACAAACGTTATGAAACAAATCCAAACATTCACAAATGTTACGATACAAATTCAAATGTTTCACGTTCTTAGCGATTTAAGCCAAACGTTTACAAACGTTACGAGAAAAAAACCAAATGTTTCACCTTTTTAGCGATTTAAGCAAAACGTTTACAAACGTTACGAAACTAAACAAAACGTTTACAAACATTACGAAACAAATCCAAACGTTTCACCTTTTTAGCAATTTAAGACAAACATTTACAAACGTTATGAAACAAATGCAAACGTTTCTCCTTTTTAGCGATTTAAGCCGAACGATTACAAATGTTACGAAACAAAACCAAACAAATCACCCTTTTAGCAATTTAAGTCAAAAGTTTACAAACATTACGATATAAAACCAAAACTTTCACCTTTTTTGCGATTTAAGCCGACCGTTTACAAACAGTACGAAACAAATCCAAACGTTTTACCTTTTTAGCGATTTAAGCCAAACGTTTACAAACGTTACGAAACAAATCCAAATGTTTCTTCTTTTTAGAGATTTAAGCCAAACGTTTACAAACGTTATGAAACAAATACAAACGTTTTGCCTTTTTAGCGATTTAAGCCAAACATTTACAAACGTTACGAAACAAAACCAAACATTTAAAACGTTACGAAATAAATCCAAACGTTTCACATTTTTAGCGATTTAAGCCAAACGTTTACAAGCGTTACGGAACAAAACCAAACGTTTCACATTTTCAGCGATTTAAGCAAAACGTTTACAAACGTTACTAAACAAATCCAAGTGTTTCACCTTTTTAGCGATTTAAGCCAAACATGTACAAACGTTGCGAAACAAACCCAAGCGTTTCACCTTTTTAGCAATTTAAGCCAAACGTTTACAAATGTTACGAAATAAATCCAAACTTTTCGCCTTTTTAGCCATTTAAGCCAAACGTTTAGAAACATTACGAAACAAAACCAAACGTTTCTACTTTTTAGCGATTTAAGCCAAATGTTTAAAACGTTACGAAACAAATCCAAACATTTACAAACATTACAGAACAAAAACAAACGTTTCACATTTTTAGCAATTTAAGTCAAACGTTTACAAACATTACGAAACAAATCCAAACGTTTCACCTTTTTAGCGATTGAAGCCAAATGTTTACAAACCTTACGAAACAAATCCAAATGTTTCCCCATTTTAGCGATTTAAGCCAAACGTTTATAAACGTTACTAAATAAAACCAAACGTTTACAATAGTTATCAAACAAATACAAAAGTTTACAAACGTTACGAACAAATCAAAACGTTTCCCCATTTTTGCGATTTAAGCCAAACGTTTACAAACGTTACGAAACAAATCCAAACGTTTCACCTTTTTAGCGATTTAAGACAAAAGTTTACAAACGTTACAAAAAAAACCAAACGTCTAAAATGTTACGAAACAAATCCAAACGTTTAACATTTTTAGCGATTTAAGCCAAACGTGTACTAACGTTTTGAAACAAAACCAACCGTTTACAAACGTTACGAAACAAATCGAAACGTTTCCCCTTTTTATCGATGTAAGCCAAACGTTTACAAACTCTACGAAACAAATCAAAACATTTCACCTTTTTAGCAATTTAAGCCAATCATTTACTAACGTTACGAAACAAATCCAAGCGTTTCACCTATTTAGCAATTTAAGCCAAATGTTTACAAACGTTATGAAACAAATCCAAGCGTTTCACCTTTTTAGCAATTTAAGCCAATTGTTTACAAACGTTACGAAGCAAATCCAAACGTTTTACCTACTAGCGATTTAAGCCAAACGTTTACAAACGTTATAAAACAAATCCAAGCGTTTCATCTTTTTAGCAATTTAAGCCAAACGTTTATAAACGTTACGAAACAAATCCAAACGTTCACAAACGTTACGATACAAATCCAAACGTTTCACCTTTTTAGAAATTTAAGCCAAACGTTTACAAACGTTACGAAACAAATCCAAACGTTTCCCTTTTTTAGCGATTTAAGCCGAACGATTACAAATGTTACAAAACAAAACCAAACAATTCACCTTATTAGCGATTTAGGTCAAACGTTTACTAACGTTACGAAACAAAACCAAAAGTTTAACCTTTTTTGCGATTTAAGCCGACCGCTTACAAACGGTACGAAACAAATCCAAACATTTCCCCATATTAGCGATTTAAGCCAAACGTTTATAAATGCTACGAAACAAATCCGAGCATTCACCTATTTAGCAATTTAAGCCAAATGTTGCGAAACAATTACAAATGTTTCACCTTTTTAGCGATTTAAGCCAAACATTTACAAACGTTACGAAACGAATCCAAACGTTTCACAATTTTAGCGATTTAAGCCAAACGTTTACAAACGGTACAAAACAAATCCAAACGTTTCCCCTTTTAGCGATTTAAGCCAAACGTTTACAAACGCTACCAAACAAATCAAAACATTTCACTTTTTTAGCAATTTAACCAAATCATTTACTAACGTTATGAAAAAAATACAAGCGTTTCACCTACTTAGCAATTTAAGCCAAATGTTTACAAACGTTATGAATCAAATCAAGCGTTTCACCTTTTTAGCAATTTAAGCCAAACGTTTACAAACGTTACGAAGCAAATCCAAACGTTTTCCCCTATTAGCGATTTAAGCCAAATGTTTACAAACGTTATAAAACAAATCCAAGAGTTTCACCTTTTTAGCAATTTAAGCAAAACATTTACAAACGTTACGAAACAAATCCAAACGTTTTACCTTTTTAGCGATTTAAGCCAAACGTTTACAAACGTTACGAAACAAATCCAAATGTTTCTTCTTTTTAGAGATTTACGCCAAACGTTTACAAACGTTATGAAACAAATACAAACGTTTTGCCTTTTTAGCGATTTAAGCCAGACATTTACAAACGTTACGAAACAAAACCAAACATTTAAAACGTTACGAAATAAATCCAAACGTTTCACATTTTTAGCGATTTAAGCCAAACGTTTACAAGCGTTACGAAACAAAACCAAACGTTTCACATTCTCAGCGATTTAAGCAAAACGTTTACAAACGTTACTAAACAAATCCAAGCGTTTCACCTTTTTAGAGATTTAAGCCAAACATGTACAAACGTTGCGAAACAAACCCAAGCGTTTCACCTTTTTAGCAATTTAAGCCAAACGTTTACAAATGTTACAAAATAAATCCAAACTTTTCGCCTTTTTAGCCATTTAAGCCAAACGTTTAGAAAGATTACGAAACAAAACCAAACGTTTCTACTTTTTAGCGATTTTAGCCAAATGTTCAAAACGTTACGAAACAAATCCAAACATTTACAAACATTACAGAACAAAAACAAACGTTTCACATTTTTAGCAATTTAAGTCAAATGTTTACAAACATTACGAAACAAATCCAAACGTTTCACCTTTTTAGCGATTGAAGCCAAATGTTTACAAACCATACGAAACAAATCCAAATGTTTGCCCATTTTAGCGATTTAAGCCAAACTTTTATAAACGTTACTAAATAAAACCAAACATTTACAATAGTTATCAAACAAATACAAAAGTTTACAAACGTTACGAACAAATCAAAACGTTTTCCCATTTTTGCGATTTAAGCCAAACGTTTACAAACGTTACGAAACAAATCCAAACGTTTAACCTTTTTAGCGATTTAAGACAAAAGTTTACAAACATTACAAAAAAAACCAAACGTCTAAAATGTTACGAAACAAATCCAAACGTTTCACATTTTTAGCGATTTAAGCCAAACGTGTACAAACGTTTTGAAACAAAACCAACCGTTTACAAACGTTACGAAACAAATCGAAACGTTTCCCCTTTTTATCGATGTAAGCCAAACGTTTACAAACTCTACGAAACAAATCAAAACATTTCACCTTTTTAGCAATTTAAGCCAATCATTTACTAACGTTACGAAACAAATCCAAGCGTTTCACCTATTTAGCAATTTAAGCCAAATGTTTACAAATGTTATGAAACAAATCCAAGCGTTTCACCTTTTTAGCAATTTAAGCCAAACGTTTACAAACGTTACGAAGCAAATCCAAACGTTTTACCTACTAGCGATTTAAGCCAAACGTTTACAAACGTTATAAAACAAATCCAAGCGTTTCACCTTTTTAGCATTTTAAGCCAAACGTTTATAAACGTTACGAAACAAATCCAAACGTTCACAAACGTTACGATACAAATCCAAACGTTTTACCCTCTTAGAGATTTAAACCAAACGTTTACAAACGTTACGAAATAAAAATAAACGTTTCACCTTTTTAGCGATTTAAGCCAAACGTTTACAAACGTTACGAAAAAAAATCAAACGTTTATAATGTTACGAAACAAATCAGAGCGTTTCACCTTTTTAGCAATTTAAGCCAAACATTTATAATAGTAACAAAACAAATCCAAGCGTTTCCCCTTTTTAGCAATTTAAGCCAAACGTTTACAAACGTTACGAAACAAATCTAAATATTTCACCTTTTTAGCGATTTAAGCCAAACATTTACAAACTATACGAAACAAATCCAAACGTTTTATCTTTTTAGTGATTTAAGCAAAACGTTTACAAACGGTACAAAACAAATCAAAACATTTCCTCTATTTAGCAATTTAAGCCAAACGTTTATAAACGCTACGAAACAAATCCAAACATTTCACCTTTTAGCAATTTAAGCCAAACATTTACTAACGTTACAAAATAAATCCAAGCATTTCACCTTTTTAGCAATTTAAGCCAAATGTTTACAAACGGTATGAAACAAATCCAAGCGTTTCACCATTTTAGCAATTTGAGCCAAACGTTTAAAAACGTTACGAAACAAATCCAAACGTTTTACCTTTTTAGCGATTTAAGCCAAATGTTTACAAACGTTACGAAACAAATCCAAACATTCACAAACGTTACGATACAAATCCAAACGTTTCACCCTCTAAGCGATTTAAACCAAACGTTTACAAACGTTACGAAACAAAACTAAACGTTTCACTCTTTTTAGCGATTTAAGCTAAACGTTTACAAACGTTATGAAACAAAATCAAACGTTTAAAATGCTACGAAACAAATCCAAGCGTTTCACCTTTTTAGCAATTTAAGCCAAATATTTATAATAGTAACAAAACAAATCCAAGCGTTTCACCTTTTTAGCAATTTAAGCCAAACGTTTACAAACGTTACGAAACAAATCCAAATATTTCACCTTTTTAGCGATTTAAGCCAAACGTTTACAAACGTTACGAAACAAATCCAAACATTCACAAACGTTACGATACAAATTCAAACGTTTCCCGTTCTTAGCGATTTAAGCCAAACGTTTACAAACGTTACAAGAAAAAAACCAAAAGTTTCACCTTTTTAGCGATTTAAGCAAAACGTTTACAAACATTACGAAACTAAACAAAACGTTTACAAACATTACGAAACAAATCCAAACGTTTCACCTTTTTAGCAATTTAAGCCAAACATTTACAAACGTTATGAAACAAATGCAAACGTTTCCCCATTTTAGCGATTTAAGACGAACGATTACAAATGTTACGAAACAAAACCAAACAAATCACCTTTTTAGCAATTTAAGTCAAAAGTTTACAAACGTTACGATATAAAACCAAAACTTTCACCTCTTTTGCGATTTAAGCCGACCGTTTACAAACAGTACGAAACAAATCCAAACGTTCCCCCCTATTAGCGATTTAAGCCAGACGTTTACAAACGCTACGAAACAAATCCAAGCATTCACCTTTTTAGCAATTTAAGCCAAACGTCTATAAACGTTACGAAACAAAAACAAAAGTTTAACCTTTTTACCGATTTAAGCCAAACGTTTACAAATGTTACAAAAAAAATCCAAACGTTTCATCTTTTTAGCGATTTAAGCCAAACGTTTACAAACATTACGAAACAAATCCAAACTTTTCACCTTTTTAGCAATTTAAATCCAAACATTTCACCTTTTTAGCGATTCAAGCCAAACGTTTAGAAACGATTCGAAACAAATCCAAACGTTTCCCCTTTTAGTTATTTAAGCCAAACGTTTAACCTTTTTAGCGATTTAAGCCAAATGTTTACAAACGTTACGATACACATCCAAACGTTTCACCTTTTTACGATTTAATTCAAATGTTTAAAAACGTTATGAAAACAATTCAAACGTTTAAAATGTTACGTAACCCTTTTTAGCAATTTAAGCCAAACGTCACGAAACAAATACAAATGTTTCACCTTTTTAGCGATTTAAGCCAAACATTTACAAACGTTACGAAACAAATCCAAATGTTTACAAACGTTATGAAACAAATCCAAGCGTTTCACCTTTTTAGCAATTTAAGCCAAACGTTTACGAACGTTACAAAGAAAATCCAAACATTTTATCCTATTAGCGATTTAAGCCAAACGTCTACAAACGTTATAAAGCAAATCAGAGCGTTTCACCTTTTTAGCAATTTAAGCCAAACGTTTACAAACGTTACGAAACAAATCCAAACGTTTTACCTTTTTAGCGATTTAAGCCAAACGTTTACAAATGTTATGAAACAAATCCAAACATTCACAAACGTTACGATACACATCCAAACGTTTCACCCTCGTAGCGATTTAAACCAAACGTTTACAAACGTTCCGAAACAAAACTAAACGTTTCACCTTTTTAGCGATTTAAGCCAAACGTTTACAAACGTTATGAAACAAAAGCAAACATTTATAATGTTACAAAACAAATCAGAGCGTTTCACCTTTTTAGCAATTTAAGCCAAACATTTATAATAGTAACAAAACAAATCCAAGCGTTTCACCTTTTTAGCAATTTAAACCAAACATTTACAAACGTTACGAAACAAATCCAAACGTTTCACCTTTTTAGCGATTTAAGCCAAACGTTTACAAATGTTACGAAACAAATCCAAACATTCACAAACGTTACGATACAAATCCAAATGTTGCACCTTCTTAGCGATTTAAGCCAAACGCTTACAAATGTTACGAAAAAAAACAAACGTTTCACCTTTTTAGCGATTTAAGCAAAACATTTACAAACGTTACGAAACTAAACCAAACATTTAACACGTTACGAAACACATCCAAGCGTTTCACCTTTTTAGCAATTTAAGCCAAACATTTACAAACGTAACGAAACAAATCCAAGCGTTTCGCCTTTTTAGCAACTTAAGCCAAACGTTTACAAACGTTACGAAATAAATCCAAAGGTTTCACCTTTTTATTGATTTAAGCCAAACGTTTACAAACGGTACAAAATAAATCCAAATGTTTCTCGTTTTTAGAGATTTAAGCTAAACGTTTACAAACCTTACGAAACAAATACAAACGTTTTGTCTTTTTAGCGATTTAAGCCAAACATGTACAAACGTTACGAAACAAAACCAAACATTTAAACGTTACGAAATAAATCCAAACGTTTCACATTTTTAGCGATTTAAGCCAAACGTTTACAAACGTTACTATATAAATCCAAGCGTTTCACCTTTTTAGCGATTTAGGCCAAACATGTACAAACGTTACGAAACAAATCCAAACGTTTCACCTTTTTAGCAATTTAGGCCAAAAGTTTACAAACGTTACGAAATAAATCCAAACTTTTCGCCTTTTTAGCCATTTAAGCCAAACGTTTAGAAACAGTACGAAACGAAACAAAACGTTTCTACTTTTTAGCGATTTAAGCCAAATGTTTAAAACGTTACGAAACAAATCCAAACATTTACAAACATTACAAAACAAAAACAAACGTTTCACATTTTTAGCAATTTAAGTCAAACGTTTACAAACATTACGAAACAAATCCAAACGTTTCACCTTTTTAGAGATTGAAGCCAAATGTTTACAAACGTTGCGAAACAAATCCAAATGTTTCCCCATTTTAGCGATTCAAGCCAAACATTTATAAACGTTACGAAATAAAACGAAACATTTACAATAGTTATCAAACAAATCCAAAAGTTTACAAACGTTACAAACAAATCAAAACCTTTCCCCATTTTAACGATTTAAGCCAAACGTTTACAAACGTTACGAAACAAATCCAAACGTTTCACCTTTTTAGCGATTTAAGGCAAACGTTTACAAACGTTACAAAACAAAACCAAACGTCTAAACCGTTACGAAACAAATCCAAACGTTTCACATTTTTAGATATTTAAGCCAAACGTTTACAAACGTTTTGAAACAAAACCAACCGTTTACAAACGTTACGAAACAAATCCACACGTTTACAAATGTTACGAAACAAATCCAAATGTTTCCCCTTTTTAGCGATTAAAGCCAAACGTTTACAAACTCTACGAAACAAATCAAAACATTTCACCCTTTTAGCAATTTAAGCCAATCATTTACTAACGTTACGAAACAAATCCAAGCGTTTCACCTATTTAGCAATTTAAGCCAAATGTTTACAAACGTTATGAAACAAATCCAAGCGTTTCACCTTTTTAGCTATTTAAGCCAAACATTTACAAACGTTACGACGCAAATCCAAACGTTTTACCCTATTAGCAATTTAAGCCAAACATTTATAATAGTAACAAAACAAATCCAAGCGTTTCACCTTTTTAGCAATTTAAACCAAACGTTTACAAACGTTACGAAACAAATCCAAACGTTTCCCGTTTTTAGCGATTTAAGCCAAACGTTTACAAACGTTACGAAACAAATCCAAACCTTTTCCCTACTAGCGATTTAAGCCAAACGTTTACAAACGTTATAAAACAAATCCAAGCGTTTTACCTTTTTAGCAATTTAAGCCAAACGTTTATAAACGTTACGAAACAAATCCAAACGTTTACAAACATTACGAAACAAATCCAAATGTTTCTTCTTTTTAGAGATTTACGCCAAACGTTTACAAACGTTATGAAACAAATACAAACGTTTTGCCTTTTTAGCGATTTAAGCGAAACATTTACAAACGTTACGAAACAAAACCAAACATTTAAAACGTTACGAAATAAATCCAAACGTTTCACATTTTTAGCGATTTAAGCCAAACGTTTACAAGCGTTACGAAACAAAACCAAACGTTTCACATTCTCAGCGATTTAAGCAAAACGTTTACAAACGTTACTAAACAAATCCAAGCGTTTCACCTTTTTAGCGATTTAAGCCAAACATGTACAAACGTTGCGAAACAAACCCAAGCGTTTCACCTTTTTAGCAATTTAAGCCAAACGTTTACAAATGTTACAAAATAAATCCAAACTTTTCGCCTTTTTAGCCATTTAAGCCAAACGTTTAGAAATATTACGAAACAAAACCAAACGTTTCTACTTTTTAGCGATTTTAGCCAAATGTTCAAAACGTTACGAAACAAATCCAAACATTTACAAACATTACAGAACAAAAACAAACGTTTCACATTTTTAGCAATTTAAGTCAAACGTTTACAAACATTACGAAACAAATCCAAACGTTTCACCTTTTTAGCGATTGAAGCCAAATGTTTACAAACCTTACGAAACAAATCCAAATGTTTCCCCATTTTAGCGATTTAAGCCAAACGTTTATAAACGTTACTAAATAAAACCAAACGTTTACAATAGTTATCAAGCAAATACAAAAGTTTACAAACGTTACGAACAAATCAAAACGTTTTCCCATTTTTGCGATTTAAGCCAAACGTTTACAAACGCTACGAAACAAATCCAAACGTTTCACCTTTTTAGCGATTTAAGACAAAAGTTTACAAACATTACAAAAAAAACTAAACGTCTAAAATGTTACGAAACAAATCCAAACGTTTCACATTTTTAGCGATTTAAGCCAAACGTGTACAAACGTTTTGAAACAAAACCAACCGTTTACAAACGTTACGAAACAAATCGAAACGTTTCCCCTTTTTATCGATGTAAGCCAAACGTTTACAAACTCTACGAAACAAATCAAAACATTTCACCTTTTTAGCAATTTAAGCCAATCATTTACTAACGTTACGAAACAAATCCAAGCGTTTCACCTATTTAGCAATTTAAGCCAAATGTTTACAAACGTTATGAAACAAATCCAAGCGTTTCACCTTTTTAGCAATTTAAGCCAAACGTTTACAAACGTTACGAAGCAAATCCAAACGTTTGACCTACTAGCGATTTAAGCCAAACGTTTAAAAACGTTATAAAACAAATCCAAGCGTTTCACCTTTTTAGCAATTTAAGCCAAACGTTTATAAACGTTACGAAACAAATCCAAACGTTCACAAACGTTACGATACAAATCCAAACGTTTCACCCTCTTAGCGATTTAAACCAAACGTTTACAAACGTTACGAAATAAAAATAAACGTTTCACCTTTTTAGCGATTTAAGCCAAACGTTTACAAACGTCACGAAAAAAAATCAAACGTTTATAATGTTACGAAACAAATCAGAGCGTTTCACCTTTTTAGCAATTTAAGCCAAACATTTATAATAGTAACAAAACAAATCCAAGCGTTTCACCTTTTTAGCAATATAAGCCAAACGTTTACAAACGTTACGAAACAAATCCAAACATTTCACCTTTTTAGCGATTTAAGCCAAACATTTACAAACTATACGAAACAAATCCAAAAGTTTTATCTTTTTAGTGATTTAAGCAAAACGTTTACAAACGGTACAAAACAAATCAAAACATTTCCTCTTTTTAGCGATTTAAGCCAAACGTTTATAAACGCTACGAAACAAATCCAAACATTTCACCTTTTAGCAATTGAAGCCAAACATTTACTAACGTTACAAAATAAATCCAAGCATTTCACCTTTTTAGCAATTTAAGCCAAATGTTTACAAACGGTATGAAACAAATCCAAGCGTTTCACCATTTTAGCAATTTGAGCCAAACGTTTAAAAACGTTACGAAACAAATCCAAACGTTTTACCTTTTTAGCCATTTAAGCCAAACGTTTACAAACGTTACGAAACAAATCCAAACATTCACAAACGTTACGATACAAATCCAAACGTTTCACCCTCTTAGCGATATAAACCAAACGTTTACAAACGTTACGAAACAAAACTAAACGTTTCACTCTTTTTAGCGATTTAAGCTAAACGTTTACAAACGTTATGAAACAAAATCAAACGTTTAAAATGCTACGAAACAAATCCCAGCGTTTCACCTTTTTAGCAATTTAAGCCAAACATTTATAATAGTAACAAAACAAATCCAAGCGTTTCACCTTTTTAGCAATTTAAGCCAAACGTTTACAAACGTTACGAAACAAATCCAAACATTTCACCTTTTTAGCGATTTAAGCCAAACGTTTACAAACGTTACGAAACAAATCCAAACATTCACAAACGTTATGATACAAATTCAAACGTTTCTCGTTCTTAGCGATTTAAGCCAAACGTTTACAAACGTTACGAGAAAAAAACCAAATGTTTCACCTTTTTAGCGATTTAAGCAAAACGTTTACAAACGTTACGAAACTAAACAAAACGTTTACAAACATTACGAAACAAATCCAAACGTTTACAAACATTACGAAACAAATCCAAATGTTTCTTCTTTTTAGAGATTTACGCCAAACGTTTACAAACGTTATGAAACAAATACAAACGTTTTGCCTTTTTAGCGATTTAAGCGAAACATTTACAAACGTTACGAAACAAAACCAAACATTTAAAACGTTACGAAATAAATCCAAACGTTTCACATTTTTAGCGATTTAAGCCAAACGTTTACAAGCGTTACGAAACAAAACCAAACGTTTCACATTCTCAGCGATTTAAGCAAAACGTTTACAAACGTTACTAAACAAATCCAAGCGTTTCACCTTTTTAGCGATTTAAGCCAAACATGTACAAACGTTGCGAAACAAACCCAAGCGTTTCACCTTTTTAGCAATTTAAGCCAAACGTTTACAAATGTTACAAAATAAATCCAAACTTTTCGCCTTTTTAGCCATTTAAGCCAAACGTTTAGAAATATTACGAAACAAAACCAAACGTTTCTACTTTTTAGCGATTTTAGCCAAATGTTCAAAACGTTACGAAACAAATCCAAACATTTACAAACATTACAGAACAAAAACAAACGTTTCACATTTTTAGCAATTTAAGTCAAACGTTTACAAACATTACGAAACAAATCCAAACGTTTCACCTTTTTAGCGATTGAAGCCAAATGTTTACAAACCTTACGAAACAAATCCAAATGTTTCCCCATTTTAGCGATTTAAGCCAAACGTTTATAAACGTTACTAAATAAAACCAAACGTTTACAATAGTTATCAAGCAAATACAAAAGTTTACAAACGTTACGAACAAATCAAAACGTTTTCCCATTTTTGCGATTTAAGCCAAACGTTTACAAACGCTACGAAACAAATCCAAACGTTTCACCTTTTTAGCGATTTAAGACAAAAGTTTACAAACATTACAAAAAAAACTAAACGTCTAAAATGTTACGAAACAAATCCAAACGTTTCACATTTTTAGCGATTTAAGCCAAACGTGTACAAACGTTTTGAAACAAAACCAACCGTTTACAAACGTTACGAAAAAAATCGAAACGTTTCCCCTTTTTATCGATGTAAGCCAAACGTTTACAAACTCTACGAAACAAATCAAAACATTTCACCTTTTTAGCAATTTAAGCCAATCATTTACTAACATTACGAAACAAATCCAAGCGTTTCACCTATTTAGCAATTTAAGCCAAATGTTTACAAACGTTATGAAACAAATCCAAGCGTTTCACCTTTTTAGCAATTTAAGCCAAACGTTTACAAACGTTACGAAGCAAATCCAAACGTTTGACCTACTAGCGATTTAAGCCAAACGTTTAAAAACGTTATAAAACAAATCCAAGCGTTTCACCTTTTTAGCAATTTAAGCCAAACGTTTATAAACGTTACGAAACAAATCCAAACGTTCACAAACGTTACGATACAAATCCAAACGTTTCACCCTCTTAGCGATTTAAACCAAACGTTTACAAACGTTACGAAATAAAAATAAACGTTTCACCTTTTTAGCGATTTAAGCCAAACGTTTACAAACGTCACGAAAAAAAATCAAACGTTTATAATGTTACGAAACAAATCAGAGCGTTTCACCTTTTTAGCAATTTAAGCCAAACATTTATAATAGTAACAAAACAAATCCAAGCGTTTCACCTTTTTTGCAATATAAGCCAAACGTTTACAAACGTTACGAAACAAATCCAAACATTTCACCTTTTTAGCGATTTAAGCCAAACATTTACAAACTATACGAAACAAATCCAAAAGTTTTATCTTTTTAGTGATTTAAGCAAAACGTTTACAAACGGTACAAAACAAATCAAAACATTTCCTCTTTTTAGCGATTTAAGCCAAACGTTTATAAACGCTACGAAACAAATCCAAACATTTCACCTTTTAGCAATTGAAGCCAAACATTTACTAACGTTACAAAATAAATCCAAGCATTTCACCTTTTTAGCAATTTAAGCCAAATGTTTACAAACGGTATGAAACAAATCCAAGCGTTTCACCATTTTAGCAATTTGAGCCAAACGTTTAAAAACGTTACGAAACAAATCCAAACGTTTTACCTTTTTAGCCATTTAAGCCAAACGTTTACAAACGTTACGAAACAAATCCAAACATTCACAAACGTTACGATACAAATCCAAACGTTTCACCCTCTTAGCGATATAAGCCAGACGTTTACAAACGTTACGAAACAAAACTAAACGTTTCACTCTTTTTAGCGATTTAAGCTAAACGTGTACAAACGTTATGAAACAAAATCAAACGTTTAAAATGCTACGAAACAAATCCCAGCGTTTCACCTTTTTAGCAATTTAAGCCAAACATTTATAATAGTAACAAAACAAATCCAAGCGTTTCACCTTTTTAGCAATTTAAGCCAAACGTTTACAAACGTTACGAAACAAATCCAAACATTTCACCTTTTTAGCGATTTAAGCCAAACGTTTACAAACGTTACGAAACAAATCCAAACATTCACAAACGTTATGATACAAATTCAAACGTTTCTCGTTCTTAGCGATTTAAGCCAAACGTTTACAAACGTTACGAGAAAAAAACCAAATGTTTCACCTTTTTAGCGATTTAAGCAAAACGTTTACAAACGTTACGAAACTAAACAAAACGTTTACAAACATTACGAAACAAATCCAAACGTTTCACCTTTTTTGCAATTTAAGCCAAACATTTACAAACGTTATGAAACAAATGCAAACGTTTCTCCTTTTTAGCGATTTAAGCCGAACGATTACAAATGTTACGAAACAAAACCAAACAAATCACCTTTTTAGCAAATTAAGTCAAAAGTTTACGAACGTTACGATATAAAACCAAAACTTTCACCTCTTTTGCGATTTAAGCCGACCGTTTACAAACAGTACGAAACAAATCCAAACGTTTCCCCCTATTAGCGATTTAAGCCAGACGTTTACAAACGCTACGAAACAAATCCAAGCATTCACCTTTTTAGCAATTTAAGCCAAACGTTTATAAACGTTACGAAACAAAAATAAAAGTTTCACCTTTTTACCGATTTAAGCCAAACGTTTACAAACGTTACAAAACAAATCCAAACGCTTCATCTTTTTAGCGATTTAAGCCAAACGTTTACAAACATTACGAAACAAATCCAAACTTTTCACCTTTTTAGCAATTTAAATCCAAACGTTTCACCTTTTTAGCGATTCAAGCCAAACGTTTAGAAACGATTCGAAACAAATCCAAACGTTTCCCCTTTTAGTTATTTAAGCCAAACGTTTAACCTTTTTAGCGATTTAAGCCAAATGTTTACAAACGTTACGATACACATCCAAACGTTTCACCTTTTTACAATTTAATTCAAATGTTTAAAAACGTTTAAAATGTTACGTACGGTACAAAACAAATCCAAACGTTTCCCCTTTTTAGCGATTTAAGCCAAACGTTTACAAACGCTACGAAACAAATCAAAACATTTCACCTTTTTAGAAATTTAAGCTAATCATTTACTAACGTTGCGAAACAAATCCAAGAGTTTCACCTATTTAGAAATTTAAGCCAAATGTTTACAAACATTATGAAACAAATCCAAGCGTTTCACCTTTTTAGCAATTTAAGCCAAACGTTTACAAACGTTACGAAGCAAATCCAAACGTTTTATCCTAGCGATTTAAGCCAAACGTTTACAAACGTTATAAAACAAATCCAAGCGTTTTACCTTTTTAGCATTTTAAGCCAAACGTTTACAAACGCTACGAAATAAATCCAAATGTTTCACCTTTTTAGCGATTTATGAGAAACATTTACAAACGGTACGAAACAAATCCAAATATTTCACCTTTTTAGAGATTTAAGCCAAAAGTTTACAAATTTTACGAAACAAATCCAAACGTTTTGCCTTTTTAGCGATTTAAGCCAAACATTTACAAACGTTACGAAACAAATCCAGATGTCTCCCATTTTTAGCGATTTAAGCCAAACTTTTACAAACGTTACGAAACAAAACCAAAAGTTTCACCTTTTTCCCGATATAAGCCAAATGTTTACAAACGTTACAAAACAAATCCATACGTTTCACCTTTTTAGCGATTTAAGCCAAACGTTTATAAACGTTACGAAACAAATCCAAACGTTTCACCTTTTTAGCAATTTAAATCCAAACATTTCACCTTTATAGTGATTCAAGCCAAACATTTACAAACGATACGAAACAAATCGAAACGTTTCCCCTTTTTAGTGATTTAAGCCAAACGTTTAACCTTTTTAGAAATTTAAACCAAACGTTACGAAACAAATCTGAATGTTTCACCTTTTTAGCGATTTAATTTAAACATTTAAAAACGTTATGAAAGAAATCCAAACGTTTAAAACGTTACGAAACCCTTTTTAAAAATTTAAGCCAAACGTTTACAAACAGTACGAAACAAATACAAACGTTTCACCTTTTTAGTGATTTCAGCCAAACATTTACAACCATTACGAAACAAATCCAAACGTTTCAGATTTTTAGCGATTTAAGCCAAACATTTACAAACTGTACAAACCAAATCCAAACGTTCCCCTTTTTAGTGTTTTAAGCCAAACGTTTACAAACGCTACGAAATAAATAAAAACATTTCACATTTTTAGCAATTTATGCCAATCATTTACTAACGTTACGAAACAAATCCAAGCGTTTCACCTATTTAGCAATTTAAAACAAATGTTTACAAACGTTATTAAACAAATACAAGCGTTTCATTTTTTTAACAATTTAAGCCAAACGTTACGAAACAAATCCAAACGTTTTACCTTTTTAGCGATGTAAGCCAAACGTTTCCAAACGTTACTAAACAAATCCAAATGTTTCACCTTTTTAGCGATTTAAGCCAAACGTTTACAAACGATACGAAACAAAACCAAACGTTTACAAACGGTACGAAACAAATCCAAACGTTTTGCCCTATTAGCGATTTAAGCCAAACGTTTACAAACGCTACGAAACAAATCCAAGCGTTCACCGTTTTAGCAATTTAAGCCAAACGTTTACAAACGTTGCGAAACAAAACCAAACGTTTCACCTTTTTAACGATTTAAGGCAAACGTTTACAAACGTTACAAAACAAATCCAAACGTTTCCCCTTTTTAGCGATTTAAGCCAAACTTTTACAAACGTTACGAAACAAATCCAAACCTTTCACCCTTTTAGCAATTTAAATCCAAACGTTTCCCCTTTTTATAGATTCAAGCCAAACGTTTACAAACGATACGAAACAAATCCAAACGTTTCCCCTTTTTAGTGATTTAAGCCAAACGTTTAACCTTCTTAGCGATTTAAGCCAAACGTTTACAAACTTTACGAAACAAATCCAAATGTTTCACCTTTTTAGCGATTTAATTCAAACGTTTAAAAACGTTACGAAAGAAATCCAAACGTTTAAAACGTTACAAAACCCTTTTTAACAATTTAAGCCAAGCGTTTACAAACGTTACGAAACAAATCTAAACGTTTCACCTTTTTAGCGATTTAAGCCAAACATTTACAAACGTTACGAAACAAATCCAAACGTTTTACCTTTTTAGTGATTTAAGTTAAACTTTTACAAACGGTACAAAACAAATCCAAATGTTTCCCCTTTTTAGCAATTTAACCTAAACGTTTACAAACACTACGAAATAAATCCAATCATTTAACCTTTTTAGCAATTTAAGCCAAACATTTACTAACGTTACGAATTCGTTTTAGCAATTTAAGCCAAATGTTTACAAACGTTTTGAAATAAATCCAAGCGTTTCACCTTTTTAGCAATTTAAGCCAAATGTTTACAAACGTTACGAAACAAATCCAAACGTTTTACTTTTTTAGCGATTTAAGTCAAACGTTTACAAACATTACGAAACAAATCCAAACGTTTCCCCTTTTTAGCAATTTAAGCCAAACGTTAAGAAACAAATCCAAACGTTCACAAACGTTACGAAACAAATCCAAACGTTTCACCCTCTTAGCGAATTAAACCAAACGTTTACAAACGTTACGAAACAAAACTAAACGTTTTAACTTTTTCGCGATTTAAGCCAAACGTTTATAAACGTTACGAAACAAAACCAAATGTTTATAACGTTACGAAACAAATCCAAGAGTTTCACCTTTTTAGCAATTTAAGCCAAACATTTATAATAGTAACAATACAAATACAAGCGTTTCACCTTTTTAGAAATTTAAGCCAAACTTTTACAAACGTTATGAAATGAATCCAAACGTTTCACCTTTTTTAGCGATTTAACCCAAACATTAACAAACGGTACGAAACAAATCCAAACGTTTCTCCTTTTTAGCGATTTAAGCCAAACGTTTACAAACGTTGCTAAACAAATCCAAACGTTTCACCTTTTTAGCGATTTAAGCCAAACGTATACAAACGTTAAGAAACAAAACAAAACATTTAAAACGTTACGAAATAAATCCAAACGTTTCACATTTTTAGCGATTTAAGCCAAACGTTTACAAGCGTTACGGAACAAAACCAAACGTTTCACATTTTTAGCGATTTAAGCCAAACGTTTACAAACAATACTAAACAAATCCAAGTGTTTCATCTTTTTAGCGATTTAAGCCAAACGTGTACAAACGTTACGAAACAAATCCAAGCGTTTCACCTTTTTAGCAATTTAAGCCAAACATTTACAAACGTTATGAAACAAATCCAAACGTTTCACCTTTTTAGCCATTTAAGCGAAACGTTTACAAATGTTTCGAAACAAAACCAAACGTTTCACCTTTTTACCAATTTAAGCCAAACGTTTACAAACGTTACAAAACAAATCCAAACGTTTCCCCTTTTTAGCAATTTAAGCCAAACGTTTACAAACGTTACGAAACAAATCCAAACCTTTCACCCTTTTAGCAATTTAAATCCAAACGTTTCCCCTTTTTATAGATTCAAGCCAAACGTTTACAAACGATACGAAACAAATCCAAACGTTTCCCCTTTTTAATGATTTAAGCCAAACGTTTAACCTTTTTAGCGATTTAAGTCAAACGTTTACAAACTTTACGAAACAAATCCAAACGTTTCACCTTTTTAGCGATTTAATTCAAACGTTTAAAAACGTTACGAAAGATATCCAAACGTTTAAAACGTTACAAAACCCTTTTTAACAATTTAAGCCAAACGTTTACAAACGTTACGAAACAAATCTAAACGTTTCACCTTTTTAGCGATTTAAGCCAAACATTTACAAACGTTACTAAACAAATCCAAACGTATTACCTTTTTAGTGATTTAAGCCAAACGTTTACAAACGGTACAAAACAAATCCAAATGTTTCCCCTTTTTAGCAATTAACCTAAACGTTTATAAACGCTACAAAACAAATCCAAACATTTCACCTTTTTAGCAATTTAAGCCAAACATTTACTAACGTTACGAATTCGTTTTAGCAATTTAAGCCAAATGTTTACAAACGTTACGAAACAAATCCAAACGTTTTACCTTTTTAGCGATTTAAGTCAAACTTTTATAAACGTTACGAAACAAATCCAAACATTTCCCCTTTTTAGCAATTTAAGCCAAACGTTTACAAACGTTAAGAAACAAATCCAAATGTTCACAAACGTTAAGAAACAAATCCAAGCGTTTCACCCTCTTAGCGATTTAAACCAAACGTTTAAAAACTGTACAAAACAAATCAAAACGTTCCCCTTTTTAGTGATTTAAGCCAAACATTTAAAACGCTACGAAACAAATAAAAACATTTCACATTTTTAGCAATTTAAGCCAATCATTTACTAACGTTACGAAACAAATCCAAGCGTTTCACCTATTTAGCAATTTAAGCCAAATGTTTACAAACGTTATTAAACAAATACAAGCGTTTCATTTTTTTTAGCAATTTAAGCCAAACGTTACGAAATAAATCCAAACGTTTTACCTTTTTAGCGATGTAAGCCAAACGTTTACTAATGTTACTAAACAAATCCAAACGTTTCACCTTTTTAGCGATTTAAGCCAAACGTTTACAAACGATATGAAACAAAACCAAACGTTTACAAACGGTACGAAACAAATCAAAACGTTTGGCCCTATTAGCGATTTAAGCCAAACGTTTACAAACACTACGAAACAAATCCAAGCGTTCACCTTTTTAGCAATTTAAGCCAAACGTTTACAAACGTTACGAAACAAAACAAAACGTTTCACCTTTTTAACGATTTAAGTCAAACGTTTACAAACGTTACAAAACAAATCCAAACGTTTTCCCTTTTTAGCGATTTAAGCTAAACTTAAACGTTACGAAACAAATCCAAACCTTTCACCCTTTTAGCAATTTAAATCCAAACGTTTCACCTTTTTATAGATTCAAGCCAAACGTTTACAAACGATAGGAAACAAATCCAAACGTTTCCCCTTTTTAGTGATATAAGCCAAACGTTTAACCTTTTTAGCGATTTAAGCCAAACGTTTACAAACTTTACGAAACAAATCCAAACGTTTCACCTTTTTAGCGATTTAATTCAAACGTTTAAAAATGTTACGAAAGAAATCCAATCGTTTAAAACGTTACAAAACCCTTTTTAACAATTTAAGCCAAACGTTTACAAATGTTACGAAACAAATCTAAACGTTTCACCTTTTTAGCGATTTAAGCCAAACATTTACAAACGTTACGAAACAAATCCAAACGTTTTACCTTTTTAGTGATTTAAGTTAAACTTTTACAAACGCTACAAAACAAATCCAAATGTTTCCCCTTTTTAGCAATTTAACCTAAACGTTTACAAACACTACGAAACAAATCCAATCATTTCACCTTTTTAGCAATTTAAGCCAAATGTTTAGGTTACGAATTCGTTTAAGCAATTTAAGCCAAATGTTTACAAACGTTATGAAATAAATCCAAGCGTTTCACCTTTTTAGCAATTTAAGCCAAATGTTTACAAACGCTACGAAACAAATCCAAACGTTTTACCTTTTTAGCGATTTAAGTCAAACGTTTACAAAGGTTACGAAACAAATCCAAACGTTTCCCCTTTTTAGCAATTTAAGCCAAATGTTAAGAAACAAATCTAACAGTTCACAAACGTTACGAAACAAATCCAAACGTTCACCCTCTTAGCGAATTAAACCAAACGTTTACAAACATTACGAAACAAAACTAAACGTTTTAATTTTTTAGCGATTTAATCCAAACGTTTATAAACGTTACGAAACAAAACCAAATGTTTATAACGTTACGAAACAAATCCAAGAGTTTCACCTTTTTAGCAATTTAAGCCAAACATATATAATAGTAACAATACAAATACAAGCGTTTCACCTTTTTAGCAATTTAAGCCAAACTTTTACAAACGTTATGAAATGAATCCAAACGTTTCACCTTTTTAGCGATTTAAGCCAAACGTTAACAAACGGTACGAAACAAATCCAAACGTTTCTCCTTTTTAGCGATTTAAGCCAAACGTTTACAAACGTTGCTAAACAAATCCAAACGTTTCACCTTTTTAGCGATTTAAGCCAAACGTTTACAAACATTAAGAAACAAAACAAAACATTTAAAATGTTACGAAATAAATCCAAACGTTTCACATTTTTAGCGATTTAAGCCAAACGTTTACAAGCTTTACGGAACAAAACCAAACGTTTCACATTTTTAGCGATTTAAGCCAAACGTTTACAAACAATACTAAACAAATCCAAGTGTTTCATCTTTTTAGCGATTTAAGCCAAACGTGTACAAACGTTACGAAACAAATCCAAGCGTTTCACCTTTTTAGCAATTTAAGCCAAACATTTACAGACGTTATGAAACAAATATAAACGTTTCACCTTTTTAGCCATTTAAGCCAAACGTTTACAAATGTTTCGAAACAAAACCAAACGTTTCACCTTTTTAACGATTTAAGCCAAACGTTTACAAACGTTACAAAACAAATCCAAACGTTTCCCCTTTTTAGCGATTTAAGCCAAACGTTTACAAACGTTACGAAACAAATCCAAACCTTTCACCCTTTTAGCAATTTAAATCCAAACGTTTCACCTTTTTATAGATTCAAGCCAAACGTTTACAAACGATACGAAACAAATCCATATGTTTCCCCTTTTTAATGATTTAAGCCAAACGTTTAACCTTTTTAGCGATTTAAGTCAAACGTTTACAAACTTTACGAAACAAATCCAAACGTTTCACCTTTTTAGCGATTTAATTCAAACGTTTAAAAACGTTACAAAAGATATCCAAACGTTTAAAACGTTACAAAACCCTTTTTAACAATTTAAGCCAAACGTTTAGAAACGTTACGAAACAAATCTAAACGTTTCACCTTTTTAGCGATTTAAGCCAAACATTTACAAACGTTACGAAACAAATCCAAACGTTTTACCTTTTTAGTGAACGTTTACAAACAGTACAAAACAAATCCAAATGTTTCCCCTTTTTAGCAATTTAACCTAAACGTTTACAAACGCTACAAAACAATGCAAACATTTCACCTTTTTAGCAATTTAAGCCAAACATTTACTAACGTTACAAATTCGTTTTAGCAATTTAAGCCAAATGTTTACAAACGTTACGAAACAAATCCAAACGTTTTACCTTTTTAGCGATTTAAGTCAAACTTTTATAAACGTTACGAAACAAATCCAAACATTTCCCTTTTTTAGCAATTTAAGCCAAACGTTTACAAACGTTAAGAAACAAATCCAAACGTTCACAAACGTTAAGAAACAAATCCAAGCGTTTCACCCTCCTAGCGATTTAAACCAAAAGTTTACAAACGTTACGAAACAAAACTAAACGTTTCACCTTTTTAGTGATTTAAGCCAAACGTTTACAAACGTTATGAAACAAATCCAAGCGTTTCACCTTTTTAGCAATTTAAGCCAAACATTTAAAATAGTAACAAAACAAATCCAAGTGTTTCACCTTTTTAGCAATTTAAGCCAAACGTTTAAAAACGTTACGAAACAAATCCAAACGTTTTACCTTTTTAGTGAACGTTTACAAACGGTACAAAACAAATCCAAATGTTTCCCCTTTTTAGCAATTTAACCTAAACGTTTACAAACGCTACAAAACAAATCCAAATATTTCACATTACGAAACAAATCCATACGTTTCACCTTTTTAACGAATTAAGCCGAATGTTTACAAACGTTACAAAATAAATCCAAACGTTACGAAACAAAACCAAAAGTTTACAAACGTTACGAAACAAATCCAAGCGTTTCACCTTTTTAGCAATTTTAGTCAAATATTTACAAACGCTACGAAACAAATCCAAATGTTTCACCTTTTTAGCGATTTAAGCAAAACGTTTACAAATGTTACGAAACAAATCCAAACGTTTCACTTTTTTAGCGATTTAAGCTAAACGTTTACAAACGTTACGAAACAAATCCAAACGTTTCCCCTTTTTAGCGATTTGAGCCAATCGATTACAAACTCTCTACGAAACAAATCCAAATGTTTCACCTTTTTAGCAATTTAAGCCAAACGTTTATAAACGATAGGAAACAAATCCAAGCGTTTTTACCTTTTTAGCAATTCAAGCCAAACATTTACAAATGTTACGAAACAAATCCAAACATTTCACCTTTTTAGAGATTTAAGCCAAACGTTTACAAATGTTACGAAACAAATCCAAACGTTTACCTTTTAGCGATTTAAGCCAAACGTTTCAAATGTTGCGAAACAAATCCAAACGAAAACAAATCCAAACCTTTTTAGCGATTTAAGCCAAACATTTACAAACATTTCGAAACAAACCAAATGTTTAAAACGTTACGAAACAAATCCAAGCGTTTCACCTGTTTAGCAATTTAAGCCATACTTTTAAAAACGTAACGAAACAAACCCTCGCGTTTCACCTTTTTAGCAATATAAGCCAAACGTTTTCAAACGTTACGAAACAAATCCAAAAGTTTCCCCTTTTTAGCGACTTAAGCCAAACGTTTACAAACGGTATCAAAAAAATCCAAACGTTTCTCCTTTTTAGCGATTTAAGCCAAACGTTTATAAACGTTACGAAACAAATCCAAACGTTTCGCCTTTTTAACGATTTAAGCCAAACGTTTAATAATGTTGCGTAAGAAATCCAAACGTTTAAAACGTTACAAAACCCTTTTTAGCAATTTAAACCAAACGTTTGCAAACGTTACTAAACAAATCAAAACGTTTTACCTTTTTAGCGATTTAAGCCAAACGTTTACAAACTTTACAAAACAAATCCAAAAATTTCACCTTTTTAGCAATATAAGCCAAACGTTTACAAACGTTACGAAACAAAACCAAACATTTTACGTTTTTTGCAATTTAAGCCAAACGTTTACAAACATTACGAAACAAAACCAAACGTTTCACCTTTTTAGCGATTTAAGCAAAACGTTTACAAACTCTACGAAAAAAATCCAAACGTTTCCCCTTTTTAGCGATTTAAGCCAAACGTTTACAAACAATACAAAAGAAATCCAAGCGTTTACCTTTTAGCAAATTAAGCCAAACGTTTACAAACGTTACGAAACAAATCCAAACGTTTCACCTTTTTAGCGATTTAAGACAAACGTTAACAAACGTTACGAAACAAATCCAAACGTTTACAAACGTTAAGAACAAATCCAAACATTTTACGTTTTTAGCGATTTAAGCCAAACGTTTACAAACGTTATGAAACAAAACCAAACATTTCACTTTTTTAGCGATATAAGTCAAACGTATACAAACGTTACGAAACAAAACAAAACGTTTCAAACGTTACGAAACAATACAAGCGTTTCACCTTTTTAGCAATTTAAGCCAAACGTTTACAAACGTTGTGAAACAAATCCAAACGTTTCCTCTTTTTAGCGATTTAAGCCAAACGTTTGCAAACATTACGAAACAAATCCATACGTTTCACCTTTTTAACGAATTAAGCCGAATGTTTACAAACGTTAGAAAATAAATCCAAACGTTACGAAACAAAACCAAAAGTTTACAAACGTTACGAAACAAATCCAAGCGTTTCACCTTTTTAGCAATTTTAGTCAAATATTTACAAACGTTACGAAACAAATCCAAACGTTTCACCCTTTTAACTATTTAAGCCAAACTTTTACAAGAGTTACGAAACAAAACTAAATGTTCACCTTTTTTGCGATTTAAGACAAACGTTTACAAACGTTACGAAACAAATCCAAACGTTTCCCCATTTTAGCAATTTAAGCCAAACATTTAAAACGTTACGAAACAAATCCAAACGTTTCACCTTTTTGTTGATTTAAGCCAAACGTTTACAAACATTACGTAACAAATCCAAATGTTTCCCCATTTTAGCAATTTAAGTCAAACATTTAAATTGTTATGAAACAAATCCAAATATTTCACCTTTTTGTTGATTGACGCCAAATGTTTAACCTTTTTAGCGATTTAAGTCAAACGTTTACAAACTTTACGAAACAAATCCAAACGTTTCACCTTTTTAGCGATTTAATTCAAACGTTTAAAAACGTTGCGAAAGATATCCAAACGTTTAAAACGTTACAAAACCCTTTTTAACAATTTAAGCCAAACGTTTACAAACGTTAGGAAACAAATCTAAATGTTTCACCTTTTTAGCGATTTAAGCCAAACATTTACAAACGTTACGAAACAAATCCAAATGTTTCCCCTTTTTAGCAATTTAACCTAAACGTTTACAAACGCTACAAAACAAATCCAAACATTTAACCTTTTTAGCAATTTAAGCCAAACATTTACTAACGTTACGAATTCGTTTTAGCAATGTAAGCCAAATGTTTACAAACGTTACGAAACAAATCCAAACGTTTTACCTTTTTAGCGATTTAAGTCAAACTTTTATAAACGTTACGAAACAAATCCAAACATTTCCCTTTTTTAGCAATTTAAGCCAAACGTTTACAAACGTTAAAAAACAAATCCAAACGTTCACAAACGTTAAGAAAGAAATCCAAGCGTTTCACCCTCTTAGCGATTTAAACCAAACGTTTACAAACGTTACGAAACAAAACTAAACGTTTCACCTTTTTAGTGATTTAAGCCAAACGTTTACAAACGTTACGAAACAAAACCAAACGTTTATAACGTTATGAAACAAATACAAGCGTTTCACCTTTTTAGCAATTTAAGCCAAACATTTAAAATAGTAACAAAACAAATCCAAGTGTTTCACCTTTTTAGCAATTTAAGCCAAACGTTTACAAACGTTATGAAATGAATCCAAACGTTTCACCTTTTTAGCGATTTAAGCCAAACGTTAACAAACGGTACAAAACAAATCTAAACGTTTCTCCTTTTTAGCGATTTAAGCCAAACGTTTACAAACGTTGCTAAACAAATCCAAGTGTTTCACCTTTTTAGCGATTTAAGACAAACCTTTACAAAGGTTAAGAAACAAAACAAAACATTAAAAACGTTACGAAATAAATCCAAACGTTTCACATTTTTAGCGATTTAAGCCAAACGTTTACAAGCGTTACGGAACAAAACCAAATGTTTCACATTTTTAGCGATTTAAGCCAAACGTTTACAAACAATACTAAACAAATCCAAGCATTTCACCTTTTTAGCAATATAAGCCAAACATTTACAAACATTATGAAACAAATCCAAACGTTTCACCTTTTTAGACGTTTAAGCCAAACGTTTACAAATGTTACGAAACAAAACCAAATGTTTCACCTTTTTAGCGATTTAAGCCAAATGTTTAACCTTTTTAGCGATTCAAGCCAAACGTTATGAAACAAATCCAAACGTTTCCCTTTTTTAGTGATTTAGGCCAAACGTTTCACCTTTTTAGCAATTGAAGCCAAACGTTTACCAACGTTACGAAATAAATCCAAACGTTTCACCTTTTTAGCGATTTAATTAAAAAGTTCAAAAACGTTACGAAAGAAATCCAAACGTTTAAAACGTTATGAAACCCTTTTAGCAATTTAAGCCAAACGTTTACAAACGTTACGAAACAAATCGAAACATTTCACCTTTTTAGCGATTTAAGCCAAACGTTCACAAACGTTACGAAACAAATCCAAATGTTTCCCTTCTTAGCGATTTAAGCCAAACGTTTACAAACGTTACGAAAGAAAACCAAATGTTTCACCTTTTTAGCTATTTAAGCCAAACATTTACAAACGTTACGAAACAAAACCAAAGGTTTAAAACGTTACGAAACAAATCCAAGCATTACACCTTTTTAGCAATTTAAGCCAAACATTTACAAATGTAACGAAACAAATCCAAGCGTTTCACGTTTTTTGCAATTTAAGCCAAACATTTACAAATGTTACGAAACAAATCCACACATTTCTCCTTTTTAGCAATTTAAGCCAAACGTTTACAAACGTTACGAAACAAATCCAAACATTTCCCCTTTTTAGCGATTTAAGCCAAACGTTTACAAACCACTACAAGAAAACAGCTCAATAGCGACCGGAAAACCGGTCCTTAAAAGCAACAGTTCGGTCTCTATTAACTTTTAGCGATCGAAATATTCCGGTCGCCAACGGACGCTATAAGCCTCGGCCCTAATAGTAATTAGGGACCGGAATTGGTGTCGGACGCAAAAATGTTTTAGCGACAGGAACTTTTCTAGTCGCTTATAACTTTTTTGCGACCGAAACTATTTATATCTGTGACCGAGTTCCCTTCATTATTATTTATATATAACGGTAACTTTTACTAATAGCGACCATTTTATTTAGTATTAGTGACCAAAATCCGGTCTCTATATTCAGAATTAATAGCTTATTCAAATTAACTGCAACAGTATATTACATTATTTGTTACCGGAATCCGGTCACAAAAAATATTTTAATTATTGAATTTTTAGTTGTTGTGACTACAAATCCGATCGCAATAAACATGTTAATTATTATGTAATATTTTAAACGGCTTTATGTTTTAATGAGATCAAATCTATTTTAATTATACTATAAATGTGAGACCAAATATTATAACAAAGTAATATTTCTATAATTGTACAAAATAATTATACTTACAATTGTAACAAGATGTTCAACAATTTTTAAATCGTTCACAAATATTAGACATCTAAAAACACAATTTTTAGGAACTACAAACCACAAAATAGTTTTACCTCCAATAATCCAAAAATATAAAATGCCTAAATATTTTCAAAACAGAAATAATTCTAGTCTATCCAAAAAGAATGTGCCTGATTCAAAAATAATTTTTGATGCACGATTTTCGTACGGTGTTGTTCGTAGACCCACCTGTAATAAAAAGAACGTGGATTAAAACTATATTATATTATTAGGATAAATTAAGTAACTAAATTAAAAGAGCAATTTGGCAGACATAATTGCAGTAAATAAGATTGGGTAAACAATATGTTTTAAGCTCAAACATGTTCATTACAAAAAAAATTCAAGGCAGAGTATACATTTCAAAACCCCCAAAATTAGAACTACCAAGAAATGCACGTAATACAAGCTTATAACAATTGAAATATGCAAGTCTTAATACTCTACACAATTGTAAACTATTAAGTAATCAATATAGAAATAAAAACTTAGCGAATAGCAATAGTAGCTATAAAATAGCATGACGACGGTCCATTTCTGTATTGATATCATTACTAATAGTTCGCTAAACTTATATGAGCAATTATCTTTCTATTTCACCACTAAACTCTCTATACAAGCAACAAAAAAATGCTAAGAATCAATAAAATTACAGCCAATAAACCAACAAAATGATAAATTTCTACTTCCAAACAACTAGAGAAAATGTAATATAATTCTGAAATCTACCAATTACAGGTGCAAGATCTAATTTGGGAAACATTATAAAGTCTTCAATTATATACTTTGCACGAAACAAAATCATATCAAGTAACTCAAGTGAGCAGAAAATTACCTCACTTTTGGCATTGATTCATTTTCTTTCTAATTATACCAATAAACTAGCTTATTTAAACGTTAAATTTTTCAAGCATGCAGCAAATTTCATAATTGCATTTATACATATAAGTAATCTATAGTTTCTTAAAGTTTGAAATCAAATTATTTGCACATAATCAACAAAACTTGGAGATGAAATGCATTATATAAATAACAGTTTGGATAATTAATAGTCCATACCTGCAATATGATTTAATACATAAGGTCTTCAGCCGGGGGTGAAGAACATGGAGGCTGAAAGTTGGTACTTTGTTGAGATAAAAACATTTCCTTTAGCTTTTGAAATTCTTCTTCTAATGAACTTAAGCGAACTTTCATTGAGCGATTTTCTTCTACAAGTTCTGCTTTTCTAGAAGATGAACCATCCAAGTCTTTTCGCTTTACTCCACCACCAAAACAAACCACATGGCCATGATTCTGAGTTTTGAAACATTTATCAACTAATTCAATACGTGAAAGAGATGGTTCTGAGCGAATAACTTCTTGAATTTCATCCTACAATATAATACAATGTTAAAAAGATAATATTAATACAACAATCAAACAATTTCAATTTTAGTATCAATAATGATAAAAATCAACAAACAAATATATAAATTAGTAACATACATATTTTTCAATTGTTTCAAGTTCAATAAGCTTGCCGTTCTTACTATGACTTGCATGAAATACAACAGCCACGTCTGGTGGGTTACCTTCTTTACCTCCCTTCACCAAAAAAAATAGCACATATTAAGAGGTAAACATAAACAGAAATAGTAATTCAATGTAGTTTACCATTTCATAAATGATCTCTCTCACAGGCTTGCTTCCCGTACGATGTGGCATTGTTAACTTGGATCTACGGTGTGAATTGCGGATGCTTACTTCCTAACATATGTAAAATTAAACGAAAAAATATAAGACAAATTTTTTGATACCTTATATAAATTCATTTGAGTTTAAAAGTACGTCATACCTTATATTTTTTATCAGAGTAATAGTTCTTCACCAACCATTCCCAATCGTCTTTATGTACTCCATTAGGCACACAGTTCAATGCTTCTTGTTCTGACATGTTCTTTACATTTTTGATATGCATCTTTCCCCTCCATTTATTCCATAGCTCTCTCATATGGTGGAGGACATCATCTCGATGATCTAATAGGTCATCAGCTTCAAACTTTTCCTATAAAAGTTGTAATATTTTTCATCCCTTAAAGCTTAAATATAAAGAAGAAAATCAAGAGTTGAAACAAAGCAAAAAGATTCAATTGTTTTAAGAAATACCGTGACCGAATCCCACATATGGTTCTTTCTTTCTTCGGGAATTTCCTTCCATGATCTCACATTTAAAGGACAAATTTGACGATCACGAATAATTTTCCCCAAATGTCTCGTAAAGCATTTATGATTCTGTCCAACTGCACGATTGTTGTAAAATGTCACATTCAACTTCTCCCCCCTTTTCAAGCCAGCGACTTCTTTTATCATATTCCTTCCTCGCCCTTTTTTCTTTTTATTTTTACCTCCTGAATCTTCAAATAACCATAACAGAAAGTGAATGGCTACTTCTATGCATAATATAATTTAAAAAAAGAAAAAGAAAAATCACAGGCTATTTCATTCTTAATAAGTAAGAATAATACTTGTTGTATTATCTTGCACTAGCTCAGACGGTTGAGGCAAAGGAGTGTCACTTGGTAGGTCAGTTGAACTATTAGAACCCATAGTATAAGCATTTCTTATGGAAGACCCTTTTTGTAAAGCACCTATATTGAACAATGAATTGTAACGGAACATGAACACATTATTGAATAATGGGAGTGTGGGATCATGTATACTGAATCTTCATGAAATTAAATGTCAGATCAGAGTTCAAAAGAAGAAATAAAAGATTAAGCTGAACATGCCTGCAAATTAATCATAATGTAAAAGCTTACAACTTTGCAAAAATGATTCAACTATCAACAATCTTAACAAATGTATCTTAAAAATACAAAAGCAAAAGCAAAAAGGATAATTAAAATAAATATAGAAAAATGAGATGCTTAGATACAAATAAGGCTTAATGTATTAACAAATTAGGTCTTAGTTTATTGACAAATACATTAACCTTTCCACTGTCAACAAATACACTACTCTACTTGAATACATTAGCTGTTCAAATCAGGTTTTAATTTATTAACAAATTCATTAACCTTTCCATTGTCAATAAATACATTAACATATTTAAATGTATAAGCTATTCAAATAAATTCTCAATTTGTTAATAAATATATAAACCTTTGCACTGTCAACAATATCAAAACACACAAACTGATCCCAATTTACAAATCTAAAGTATAAAGAGCCGAAAATAAAAGATATATGTACATGCCTAACAACATATGTATTTTCAACAAATCAATGAAGAATTATGAATGCCAAATGTATATCTAGAAAATTAAAGTGTGTTACCTTCTTTAGAAGATGAACAAGTGGACTTTGAGCTGCCATCGCGTCGCCTATCACTAGGTGGGTTTGGAACTTCAGTCCTTGTGCTACTAGCCCATCGGTCAGAGTTAGGAGGAGGCTGCCAAGGGTCTCCATCTATTGCAGGTGTTTGCCTAGCACCCCAATCTGAAGGAGGCTCCCTAGAGCCCCCATTTCTTGGGCCTTCTTTGTCCCGATTGTATATAGGCACGTATTTTCCAGCGGCAGCAGCAACAGAAGATGTTCCTAGCTCCGGATAGGACACAGCCGAAGGATATGAAGGCCTAGAAGATGCACAATATATTCTCCTTTTCTCTTCTTTTTCTATCTCTCTTTGCCTTTGTTTTTGAGCAATTTCATCTAATTTTGCCTTGCGCTCTAGTTCCACTTTCCTTTGTTTTTCACCCTCTGCATTTAAAAAAATGCTAATGAAATGACACAAATTCTAACTTACTCAAGTTCAGGTGACCATTCTACTAAGTTATGATACAATGAATGAAAAATAAAGATAGAGAAGATACCAGTTATCCCCTGCTCAATGCCAAATTGTGTAATTGGAGTACTTGTAGCACTTTTCAATGAATTAATTGGCCTACTTCCATCTTCAGAAATCATTTGTCTTAACCCTTGACCACTCGCTTTACCTAATAAACCTTGTTTTATGTACTTGATCTTTCCAGGCCTTAAATTTGATTCTGCTCTGTTTTTTGCTTTAGCTGGCTGCATTTTAGCCTAAGTCAAACAAAACAAAAGATAAACCATTATAACAAGAAATCAGCAGCTATAACTAATAAAAAAGAGTTTACATAAGCATATATATCAATTCAGTTACTACTTTAACTATAGTAGACAAATGGAAGTTGTGATTAACAACTATATTCAAAAATTGAAAGAAAAAAAAAATAGGCACTGAAATAGCCAAAATAATCCATACATGTCTTGTAAAACAACCAAAATAATTCATAAATGTTTTGTGAAACAAAAGAAAATCAAACTTAAAAACTTATGTCATCTTTCTTTTTCTTGTCCTTCTCTCTTCCACTGGTTTTGGATCCACAGTTATTGGTTCCAAATCACTTCTACTCCAATTGAACTGTTCTTCTATATCACGATCTACAAATCTCGGTTGAAAAGATTCTGCTTGATGATATGCTTCATGTCCAAGGTCCACTGATTCAACCTCGTCTTCCGATTGCAATGGAAATGTATACAGATCACGAGGTTGGGTCTTTCGCACGACACACCAGCCTTTATTTTTATTATCTTTGGCATAGAAAACTTGTGAGGCCTGGCTAGCTATTACAAATGGCTCATTTGTTTTTAAAAATCGTTGACAATTGACACTTATAATCCCATACTCATCAACTTGAATTCCTTTTACTTTATCATATACATCCCACCACTTACAACGGAACAACATCACTCGCCTTCCGCCAAGATATTGAATTTCTAGAATTTCAGACAAAACACCATAATAATCAATATTTTCAGCTTCTATGCCATTGTCACCAACAACGACCACTCCACTATTTTGTGTCCTAAGGCCCTTTTCATGATCTTCTATATGAAATCTATATCCATTACAGATATACCCTTTAAAACTTGTAACATATTGACTAGGACCACGAGCTAATGAAAACAAATCTTCCATCGTTTTGCTATTGTCATCCTTATGCAATTGTGTTACCTACATTAACGATTATATGTAAATTTAATGTAATTATTTAGAATAATTTAACAGCACGAAGAAGAACTACTGGAGTGGTACTTACTCTAGTATTGAACCAATTTACAAAGTGTTCATCCCATTCTTTGTTAGACAAATTATGTAGACTACCTGCTTCAATTTGTGAAAATTCTCTACAAAAAAAAGTCAAAACGATAGTGAAATAAGAAAGGAACGAAATGAATAAAGTTAAAAATTTCTTACTCGAGGAAAGGTTGGACTTCTTCACAATTTTTTAAAACATACACATGAGCTTGTTCCATCTCTCTCATACTAAGATCACATATTTTCCTTGCTCCTAAAACTCGTCCAGGATGGCAAAAAATTTTAATCTCCCCAATAGCATCATCAGCACCACCATCATAATTGCGCTCGAGGCGATTAAACTTTGTTTCTATGCTAGATAAGTACCTTGAGCAAAGGGTCATGCATTCATTTGCAATAAAGCCTTCTGCAATTGAACCCTCTGGACGAGCCGTGTTACGTATAAGAGACTTCAAAGTGTACATTGTTCGTTCTACAAAGTACATCCACCGATATTGCACAGGACCACCAATCATAGCTTCAGTAGGCAAATGTATAGGCAAATGAACCATTATATCGAAAAATGAAGGAGGGAATGTCTTCTCTAATTTGCAAAGTGTTATAGGTATTTGAGCATCAATTTGTTTTAACTCCTCTACTTTCAATACTTTAGCACCAAGAACATTGAAAAATGTAGATAACTCGAGAAGTGGTTCATAAACTGCTTTAGGAAGAAGACCACGCATCGCAAGGGGAAGCAAGTGTTGCAAAAGAACATGACAATCATGACTCTTTAAACCAGAAAATTTATGATCTCTAAGGTTGACAGAATGAGAAATGTTGGATGAAAAGCCATCTGGGACTTTTAAATCCTTTAGGAAAAGACAAAATCTATGTTTGTCTTCAGTAGACAATGTGTAAGACGCCAATGGTATTTTATATTTATCTCCATGCTTGATTGGGTGTAATTCTTTCCTTATCTTCATAGCTTGCAAATCAAGCCGAGATTTTAGGGTATCCTTGGTCTTTCCTTTGAGATCCATGATTGTGCCAAGAATACTATCACATATATTCTTCTCGATGTGCATAACATCTAAATTATGTCGTAATAATAAAGTATCCCAGTAAGGAAGTTCAAAAAAGATACTCTTCTTATTCCAATTATCACCCCTACTTTTATGTGATATTTTGACCCTTTTATTAGGATCCTTGGTTAGAATCATCCCATCAAGGTTGCGTACTTGTTCGAGTATGTCATGACCAGAAATAGGCTTTGGTGGTCGTCTTTTCTCTCTAGTTCCATCAAATGATTTCTTATCATTTCGCCATCTATGAGTTGGTGAAAGATAACGACGATGTCCCATGAAACATTGTTTGCCACTGTGAGATAATCTTCTCCAAGAAGTTTCTTTATTGCAGCAAGGACAAGCCAATCTTCCCTTAGTGCTCCATCCAGACAAATTTCCATATGCAGGAAAGTCATTGATAGTCCACAACAAAGCAGCATGTAATTGGAAATTTTTCTCAGTTGATGCATCATATGTCTCAACCCCATTTTCCCATAACTCCTTTAGCTCTTCTATCAAAGGTTGGAGATAGACATCAATTGCATCGCCAGGACCTTCAGGACCCGGAATAAGGGTCGATAGAATCAAATTTGATTGCTTCATGCACATCCATGGTGGAACATTATATGGAATGAGTATAACAGGCCAAATGCTATATGGTGTCTTCGAATTTGTAAATGGTTGAAAACCATCACTAGCAAGGCCAAGCCTCACATTACGAGGGTCTGATGCAAATGATTCATGAAGCTCATCAAAATGTTTCCAAGCCATTGAATCTGCCGGATGCTTCAACATACCATCATCTTTACATTGTTCATGATGCCATCTCATGAAAGGAGATATCTTCCTCGACATAAACAATCTTTGAAGTCTGGGCTTTAATGGGAAATATCGTAATGTCTTGCATGGTATTTTCTTCCCATTTTTCTTATGCTGGTTATCACCACTATTCTTATTTTGCTTCCATCTTGAAGTGCCACAAATTTTACAGAAGTTGGCCTCTTTATCATCCTTCCAAAACAACAAGCAATTATTGTCACAAGCATCAATCTTTTGATAGGAAAGTCCAAGTGCCTTGATTATTTTCTTTGCATCATAGTATGAATTAGGCAAAGAAGACCCTTTAGGAAGTAATTCTTCATTAAGATACTTTAATAGCATGCTAAATGACTCATTACTCCATCGTCCAAGGCTCTTGATATGAAGCAAATTTACCAATGCAGACAACTTTGAGGTTTTAGAATTTGGATATAAAGGATGTTGAGAATCTTCTAGCAACATATAAAAGTGCTTTGCTTCGGTATTGGGTTCCTCTCTAAGAGCATCATTCGCATCAACATCACAAAAGTTAGGGTAGAAGTCCCTTAGAATTTCTTGCATGTCATCCTCGCCTTCATCTCCAGATTCTTCATCATTGTCACCTTCACTTTCTGATTGAGGCTCTCCGGATCTTTCCCCATGGTGATACCAAAACGTATAGTTCTCCAGTATTCCGTGGACAATAAGATGGGAGAAAACTGATTCACGAGTACCCAAAAGTGTGTTCATACATTTGATGCATGGACACCTAATATTAAGGTCCTCTCTTGTTCTTTCAAAAGCATAATCTATAAAAGATTTAACCCCCATTTTATACGATTCATTAAGCCGGTCATCAACAAGTTCCATCCAACGCTTACTAGGTGCCATTTTATCATACAATAAAGAAATTCAAGATGGCCTATAAAATCACAATTTTAGGTCATACATTAAGAGTTTTTGTAAAAGTCGAATAATTAACAATGGCAGTAGTCAAATTAATTATAATCAACAATGTCACTAAAATTACAAGTTTTTCAATTTTAAGCAGGTGAATGAAAAAAAAAAGGTCCCATAAATAAAATAGATCAATTAAGCAGTACAAAAAAGAAGCTTCACTTTACATTGTAAGAGTCATTTTAAAAACATCTTTACCGAAAATAAATTAGAGAACAAAATCTGTAAAAACAACCTTAAACATGCAATACTTTGTTTTTATTAAGAAAGCGCAAGAAAATGGAAGAGTATCATAATCAATCAATTATTGTTTGGTAATAATGCAACATACCTGTGCATTACAAATTCACAACATTTAATCAAAAGATTTGAAACAATAATATAAAGATTGTTTTAAATTAATTTTTAAGTAAGACACATTTAATCAAAGATTTGAAACCATAACACAAAGATCATTTTTGAAAATCACCCTAACCTGCTTTATATTGTGAGGAACCAACAGTATGAAAAAATGTTCTGTTTTTAAAATACAGCGATTTCCAAATTTAATAGCAAAACTATCTCTAAATTCTAAATGCAGCAGCTACTTTATTTATACTAAATCACAAGACTTAAGGAGCAGGAGGATTACTAATAAACATACTGTCATAGTTTTAGGCAGCACATAACAAACATTAACACTTTAATATTTTTCATTGTTTAATCAATTTTTCACACTTAGCAAAAGAAAATCCAATTTAAACTGAAAAAACTAAAAAGTTGCACAAAATAAAACTAACCGAGATCCCGCCGCGTTTAACTGAGCTACAATCAGAGATGCAAAAAGCGATTCATTTGTAACTTCCCACACCCAAAATTCAGATAATCCAAATTTGCTTTCTTTCTTTTTAAATTCTACAAAGTCAAATTTAAAAGGAAAATATTAGATTTAATAAATAAGAAACAAACATATTTGGATAAACATTGCCTAAAATATGAAAAAGGGTTGACGGGTCCACCAAAGAAGTAACATTTGAAGAAGCCAACTAAGCATTTTATTAAGAACAAATCTACCATCTTCAGGCCACCAAATTTTATTTATTAACTAACCTAACTCATTAATACTCAAGATCACTATGAATAATCTCATGATACCAGATTTATGATACAAATATATTAAAGATGTTTTATCATATCAAAAGATTCATCTCAAATAAGAAATTAACATATATTCCACTATTTAAACAATGCACTATATACTACATCTGTGTATAAAAATATTTTTCTATATTATAAGCTAAGGTTAGGCACCATTAAGATTCAAATATTTAATGCTCAAATTTGTCTGCAATTCTACAAGAGAAAATAGACAATTGACTACAAACTCAGTAATCATGATAGAAGTTTCAGGAGAAACTGTTGACATATCAATATAAAAAATGGAATCATACTACCTCAAGCCCAAGAGATGAAAATCCTCAAATTCTAACAACTAAAATAGCTCATGAAATCAAATCAAATAAGTCATCTTATAAATTGTAAACTAATCCAACCGAAATATCAAATATGCTAACAGTTACTCTGAACAAATAAATAAATATTAATTTGATCATAAATCCCATAGTGTTACGTGAAAGCATCATAAATCATATAGGAAAAGAGGAAAAGAGACATAACTAATTTGTAAAATAAAAGCAATCAATCACGAAACCATGGAATCAAAGGAAGTGAAAGAAAATTAATTGACAGACCCAATAAAAAGAAACCTCAACACAATCCAATAGTGAACCTAAATTGAAAAAGGAAATATACCCAACAACCAAAGAAGACCTTATAGAGGAATGGGTAGAACGAATGACCTGCAAAAACAATGAAAAACAAACAAAATTAGACCACTTGTATTTTAATAAAACATGAAAAAAGCTTCAATATGACCAATTGAAATAATAAATACCACCTTTTCAGTTTTGCCTCTTTCTTCCGAGCCAATTGAAATTGCAAAAGCGTCTTGTTCGTTCTCAGAAGCAGAGACTGAGTTGAGATAATAAATTGGAGCAATGAAAATTGAGAGTGAGACAGAAATTGAGACGATTAGGTTAGGCCAGAAAACTGAGAGTGAGATGAGAGGAGATGAGATGGAGGAGATGAGAAGAATCCGATGATTGAGACGATTAGGTTAGACAATTAGGTTAGAAAACTGAGTGTGAGATAGATGGCGCAAAAAACTGAGCGCATTTTTTAGCCTAAAAAAAAGAGCGCGATACTTCCCGGGTTAATTTTTTCTATTTGCGACCGGATATAATTTTTTTAGGGAAAGGAAAAAATTACAGTCCTTATTGTTTAATTATCAAACGAAATTAAACGACTGGTTATTATTCCGGTCCTTCTTAAAGTCTTATTGCGACCAAATTTAATTCCGGTCACAAAAAAATGGTCGCTATTGAGCTGTTTTCTTGTAGTGAACGTTACGAAACAAATCCAAACGTTTCACCTTTTTAGCAATTTAAATCCAAATGTTTCGCCTTTTTAGCGATTGAAGCCAAACGTTTACAAACGTTACGAAACAAATCCGAACATTTCACCTTTTTAGTGATTTAAGCGCCAAACGTTTAACCTTTTTTAGCGATTTAAGCCAAACGTTTACAAACGTTATGAAACAAATCCAAACGTTTCCCCTTTTTAGCGAATTAAGCCAAACGTTTAAAAACGTTACGAAAAAATCCAAACGTTTAAAACGTTACGAAACCCTTTTTAGCAATTTAAGCCAAACGTTTAAAAACGTTACGAAACAAATCCAAATGTTTCACCTTTTTAGCGATTTAAGCAAAACGTTTACAAATGTTACGAAACAAATCCAAACGTTTCACTTTTTTAGCGATTTAAGCTAAACGTTTACAAACGTTACGAAACAAATCCAAACATTTCCCCTTTTTAGTGATTTGAGCCAAACGATTACAAACTCTCTCCGAAACAAATCCAAACGTTTACAAATGTTACGAAACAAATCCAAACGTTTCATCTTTTTAGCAATCTATGCCAAACATTTACAAACGTTACGAAAAAAATCCAAGCATTTCACCTTTTTAGCAATTTAAGCCAAACGTTTATAAAAGATAGGAAACAAATCGAAGCGTTTTTACCTTTTTAGCAATTCAAGCCAAACATTTACAAACGTTACGAAACAAATCCAAACATTTCACCTTTTTAGCGATTTAAGCCAAACGGTTACAAATGTTACGAAACAAATCCAAACGTTTACCTTTTAGCGATTTAAGCCAAACGTTTTCAAATGTTGCGAAACAAATCCAAACGAACACAAAGGTTACGAAACATATCCAAACGTTTCACCCTCTTAGTGATTTCAGCCAAACGTTTACAAATATTACGAAACAAAACCAAACGTTTTACCTTTTTAGCGATTTAAGCCAAACATTTACAAACATTTCGAAACAAACCAAATGTTTAAAACGTTACGAAACAAATCCAAGCGTTTTACCTTTTTAGCAATTTAAGCCAAACATTTAAAATAGTAACAAAACAAATCCAAGTGTTTCACCTTTTTAGCAATTTAAGCCAAACGTTTACAAACGTTATGAAATGAATCCAAACGTTTCACCTTTTTAGCGATTTAAGCCAAACGTTAACAAACGGTACAAAACAAATCTAAACGTTTCTCCTTTTTAGCGATTTAAGCCAAAACGTTTACAAACGTTGCTAAACAAATCCAAGTGTTTCACCTTTTTAGCAATTTAAGACAAACGTTTACAAAGGTTAAGAAACAAAGCAAAACATTTAAAACGTTACGAAATAAATCCAAACGTTTCACATTTTTAGCGATTTAAGCCAAACGTTTACAAGCGTTATGGAACAAAACCAAATGTTTCACATTTTTAGCGATTTAAGCCAAACGTTTACAAACAATACTAAACAAATCCAAGCATTTCACCTTTTTAGCAATATAAGCCAAACATTTACAAACATTATGAAACAAATCCAAACGTTTCACCTTTTTAGACGTTTAAGCCAAACGTTTACAAATGTTACGAAACAAAACCAAATGTTTCACCTTTTTAGCGATTTAAGCCAAATGTATAACCTTTTTAGCGATTCAAGCCAAACGTTACGAAACAAATCCAAACGTTTCCCCTTTTTAGTGATTTAGGCCAAACGTTTCACCTTTTTAGCAATTGAAGCCAAACGTTTACCAACGTTACGAAATAAATCCAAACGTTTCACCTTTTTAGCGATTTAATTCAAAAGTTTAAAAATGTTCTGAAAGAAATCCAAACGTTTAAAACGTTATGAAACCCTTTTAGCAATTTAAGCCAAACGTTTACAAACGTTACGAAACAAATCGAAACATTTCACCTTTTTAGCGATTTAAGCCAAACGTTCACAAACGTTACGAAACAAATCCAAACGTTTCCCTTCTTAGCGATTTAAGCCAAACGTTTACAAACGTTACGAAACAAAACCAAAGGTTTAAAACGTTACGAAACAAATCCAAGCATTACACCTTTTTAGCAATTTAAGCCAAACATTTACAAATGTAACAAAACAAATCCAAGCGTTTCACGTTTTTTGCAGTTTAAGCCAAACATTTACAAATGTTACGAAACAAATCCACACATTTCTCCTTTTTAACAATATAAGCCAAACGTTTACAAACGTTACGAAACAAATCCAAACGTTTCCCCTTTTTAGCGATTTAAGCCAAACGTTTACAAACGTTACGAAACAAATCCAAACGTTTCACCTTTTTAGCAATTTAAATCCAAATGTTTCGCCTTTTTAGCGATTGAAGCCAAACGTTTACAAACGTTACGAAACAAATCCGAACATTTCACCTTTTTAGTGATTTAAGACAAACGTTTAACCTTTTTTAGCGATTTAAGCCAAACATTTACAAACGTTATGAAACAAATCCAAACGTTTCCCCTTTTTAGCGAATTAAGCCAAACGTTTAAAAACGTTACGAAAAAATCCAAACGTTTAAAACGTCACGAAACCCTTTTTAGCAATTTAAGCCAAACGTTTAAAAACGTTACGAAACAAATCCAAATGTTTCACCTTTTTAGCGATTTAAGCAAAACGTTTACAAATGTTACGAAACAAATCCAAACGTTTCACTTTTTTAGCGATTTAAGCTAAACGTTTACAAACGTTACGAAACAAATCCAAACGTTTCCCCTTTTTAGTGATTTGAGCCAAACGATTACAAACTCTCTCCGAAACAAATCCAAACGTTTACAAATGTTACGAAACAAATCCAAACGTTTCACCTTTTTAGCAATCTATGCAAAACATTTACAAACGTTACAAAAAAAATCCAAGCATTTCACCTTTTTAGCAATTTAAGCCAAACGTTTATAAACGATAGGAAACAAATCGAAGCGTTTTTACCTTTTTAGCAATTCAAGCCAAACATTTACAAACGTTACGAAACAAATCCAAACATTTCACCTTTTTAGCGATTTAAGCCAAACGGTTACAAATGTTACGAAACAAATCCAAACGTTTACCTTTTAGCGATTTAAGCCAAACGTTTTCAAATGTTGCGAAACAAATCCAAACGAACACAAAGGTTACGAAACAAATCCAAACGTTTCACCCTCTTAGTGATTTCAGCCTAACGTTTACAAATATTACGAAACAAAACCAAACGTTTTACCTTTTTAGCGATTTAAGCCAAACATTTACAAACATTTCGAAACAAACCAAATGTTTAAAACGTTACGAAACAAATCCAAGCGTTTCACCTTTTTAGCAATTTAAGCCAAACATTTAAAAACGTAACGAAACAAACCCTCGCGTTTCACCTTTTTAGCAATTTAAGCCAAACGTTTTCAAACGTTACGAAACAAATCTAAAAGTTTCCCCTTTTTAGTAATTTAAGCCAAACGTTTACAAACGGTACCAAAAAAATCCAAACGTTTCTCGTTTTTAGCGATTTAAGCCAAACGTTTACAAACGTTACGAAACAAATCCAAACGTTTCGCCTTTTTAAAGATTTAAGCCAAACGTTTAATAATGTTGCGTAAGAAATCCAAACGTTTAAAACGTTACAAAACCCTTTTTAGCAATTTAAGCCAAACGTTTGCAAACGTTACTAAACAAATCAAAACGTTTTACCTTTTTAGCGATTTAAGCCAAACGTTTACAAACTTTACAAAACAAATCCAAACATTTCACCTTTTTACCAATATAAGCCAAACGTTTACAAACGTTACGAAACAAAACCAAACATTTTACGTTTTTTGCGATTTAAACAAAACGTTTACAAACATTACGAAACAAAACCAAACGTTTCACCTTTTTAGCGATTTAAGCAAAACGTTTACAAACTCTACGAAAAAAATCCAAACGTTTCCCCTTTTTAGCGATTTAAGCCAAACGTTTACAAACAATACAAAAGAAATCCAAGCGTTTACCTTTTAGCAATTTAAGCCAAACGTTTACAAACGTTACGAAACAAATCCAAACGTTTCACCTTTTTAGCGATTTAAGACAAACGTTAACAAACGTTACGAAACAAATCCAAACGTTTACAAACGTTAAGAAACAAATCCAAACATTTCACGTTTTTAGCGATTTAAGCCAAACGTTTACAAACGTTATGAAAAAAAAACCAAACATTTCACTTTTTTAGCGATATAAGCCAAACGTATACAAACGTTACGAAACAAAACAAAACGTTTAAAACGTTACGAAACAATACAAGCGTTTCACATTTTTAGCAATTTAATCCAAACGTTTACAAACGTTGTGAAACAAATCCAAACGTTTCCTCTTTTTAGCGATTTAAGCCAAACGTTTGCAAACATTACGAAACAAATCCATACGTTTCACCTTTTTAGCGAATTAAGCCGAATGTTTACAAACGTTACAAAATAAATCCAAACGTTACAAAACAAAACCAAAAGTTTACAAACGTTACGAAACAAATCCAAGCGTTTCACCTTTTTAGCAATTTTAGTCAAATATTTACAAACGTTACGAAACAAATCCAAACGTTTCACCCTTTTAACTATTTAAGCCAAACTTTTACAAGAGTTACGAAACAAAACCAAATGTTCACCTTTTTTGCGATTTAAGCCAAACATTTACAAACGTTACGAAACAAATCCAAACATTTCCCCATTTTAGCAATTTAAGCCAAACATATAAAACGTTACGAAACAAATCCAAACGTTTACAAACGTTACGTAACAAATCCAAATGTTTCCCCATTTTAGCAATTTAAGTCAAACATTTAAATGTTATGAAACAAATCCAAACATTTCACCTTTTTGTTGATTTAAGCCAAATGTTTAAAAACGTTACGAAACAGATCCGAGCGTTTCTCCTTTTTAGCAATTGAAGCCAAATGTTTACAAATGTTACAAAACAAATCCAAATATTTCACCTTTTTAGTGATTTAAGCCAAACGTTTACAAAACGCTACGAAACATATCCAAGCGTTTCCCCTTTTTAGCAATTTAAGCCAATCGTTTACAAACGTTACGAAACAAATCCAAACGTTTCACCTTTTTAGCGATATAAGACGAATGTTTACAAACGTTACGAAACAAAACCAACACATCACATTTTTAGCGATGTAAGCCAAACGTTTACAAACGTTACGAAAGAAAACCAATTGTTTCATTTTTCTAGCGATTTAAGCTGAACGTTTACAAACGGTACGAAACAAATCCAAACATTTCACCTTTTTAGCGATTTAAGCCAAACGTTTACAAATGGTACGAAACAAATCCAAGCGTTTCACCTTTTTAGCAATTTAAGCCAAACGTTTACAAACGTTGCGAAACTAATCCAAACGTTTCCCCTTTTTAGCGATTTATGCCAAACGTTTACAAACCTTACAAAACAAATCCAAACGTTTCACTTTTTTAGTGATTTAAGCCAAACGTTTACAAACGTTACGAAACAAATCCAAACGTTTCACCTTTTTAGCAATTTAAATCCAAACGTTTCACCTTTTTAGCGATTTAAGCCAAACGTTTACAAACGTTACGAAACAAATCCAAACGTTTCACCTTTTTTGTGATTTAAGCCAAACATTTAATCTTTTTAGCGATTTAAGCCAAACATTTACAAATGTTACGAGACAAATCCAAACGTTTCACCTTATTACCGATTTAAGCCAAATTTTTAAAAACGATATGAAAGAAATCCAAATGTTCGAAACGTTACGAAACCCTTTTTAGAAAGTTAAGCCAAATGTTTACAAACATTAAGAAACAAATCCAAACGTTTCACCTTTTAAGCGATTTAAGCCAAACGTTTACAAACGTTACGAAACAAAACAAAAGGTTTCACCTTTTTAGCGATTTAAGCCAAACATTTACAAATGTTACGAAACAAAACCAAACGTTTACAAACGTTACGAAACAAAACCAAATGTTTCACCTTATTAGCGATTTAAGCCAAACGTTTACAAACGTTACGAAACAAATCAAACGTTTTACCCTTTTAGCGATTTAAGCCAAACATTTACAAACGTTACGAAACAAATCCAAATGTTTCACCTTTTTAGCGATTTAAGCCAAACGTTTACAAACGATACCAAACAAATCCAAGCGTTTCACCTTTTTAGCAATTTAAGCCAAACCTTTACAAACGTTACGAAATAAATACAAACGTTTCACCTTTTTAGCAATTTAAGCCAATCGTTTACAAACGTTACGAAACAAAACCAACACATCACATTTTTAGCGATGTAAGCCAAACGTTTACAAACGTTACGAAAGAAAACCAATTGTTTCATTTTTCTAGCGATTTAAGCTGAACGTTTACAAACGGTACGAAACAAATCCAAACATTTCACCTTTTTAGCGATTTAAGCCAAACGTTTACAAATGGTACGAAACAAATCCAAGCGTTTCACCTTTTTAGCAATTTAAGCCAAACGTTTACAAACGTTGCGAAACTAATCCAAACGTTTCCCCTTTTTAGCGATTTATGCCAAACGTTTACAAACCTTACAAAACAAATCCAAACGTTTAACCTTTTTAGTGATTTAAGCCAAACGTTTACAAACGTTACGAAACAAATCCAAACGTTTCACCTTTTTAGCAATTTAAATCCAAACGTTTCACCTTTTTAGCTATTCAAGCCAAACGTTTACAAACGTTACGAAACAAATCCGAACATTTCACCTTTTTAGTGATTTAAGCGCCAAACGTTTAACCTTTTTTAGCGATTTAAGCCAAACGTTTACAAACGTTATGAAACAAATCCAAACGTTTCCCCTTTTTAGCGAATTAAGCCAAACGTTTAAAAACGTTACGAAAAAATCCAAACGTTTAAAACGTTACGAAACCCTTTTTAGCAATTTAAGCCAAACGTTTAAAAACGTTACGAAACAAATCCAAATGTTTCACCTTTTTAGCGATTTAAGCAAAACGTTTACAAATGTTACGAAACAAATCCAAACGTTTCACTTTTTTAGCGATTTAAGCTAAACGTTTACAAACGTTACGAAACAAATCCAAACATTTCCCCTTTTTAGTGATTTGAGCCAAACGATTACAAACTCTCTCCGAAACAAATCCAAACGTTTACAAATGTTACGAAACAAATCCAAACGTTTCATCTTTTTAGCAATCTATGCCAAACATTTACAAACGTTACGAAAAAAATCCAAGCATTTCACCTTTTTAGCAATTTAAGCCAAACGTTTATAAAAGATAGGAAACAAATCGAAGCGTTTTTACCTTTTTAGCAATTCAAGCCAAACATTTACAAACGTTACGAAACAAATCCAAACATTTCACCTTTTTAGCGATTTAAGCCAAACGGTTACAAATGTTACGAAACAAATCCAAACGTTTACCTTTTAGCGATTTAAGCCAAACGTTTTCAAATGTTGCGAAACAAATCCAAACGAACACAAAGGTTACGAAACATATCCAAACGTTTCACCCTCTTAGTGATTTCAGCCAAACGTTTACAAATATTACGAAACAAAACCAAACGTTTTACCTTTTTAGCGATTTAAGCCAAACATTTACAAACATTTCGAAACAAACCAAATGTTTAAAACGTTACGAAACAAATCCAAGCGTTTTACCTTTTTAGCAATTTAAGCCAAACATTTAAAATAGTAACAAAACAAATCCAAGTGTTTCACCTTTTTAGCAATTTAAGCCAAACGTTTACAAACGTTATGAAATGAATCCAAACGTTTCACCTTTTTAGCGATTTAAGCCAAACGTTAACAAACGGTACAAAACAAATCTAAACGTTTCTCCTTTTTAGCGATTTAAGCCAAAACGTTTACAAACGTTGCTAAACAAATCCAAGTGTTTCACCTTTTTAGCAATTTAAGACAAACGTTTACAAAGGTTAAGAAACAAAGCAAAACATTTAAAACGTTACGAAATAAATCCAAACGTTTCACATTTTTAGCGATTTAAGCCAAACGTTTACAAGCGTTATGGAACAAAACCAAATGTTTCACATTTTTAGCGATTTAAGCCAAACGTTTACAAACAATACTAAACAAATCCAAGCATTTCACCTTTTTAGCAATATAAGCCAAACATTTACAAACATTATGAAACAAATCCAAACGTTTCACCTTTTTAGACGTTTAAGCCAAACGTTTACAAATGTTACGAAACAAAACCAAATGTTTCACCTTTTTAGCGATTTAAGCCAAATGTATAACCTTTTTAGCGATTCAAGCCAAACGTTACGAAACAAATCCAAACGTTTCCCCTTTTTAGTGATTTAGGCCAAACGTTTCACCTTTTTAGCAATTGAAGCCAAACGTTTACCAACGTTACGAAATAAATCCAAACGTTTCACCTTTTTAGCGATTTAATTCAAAAGTTTAAAAATGTTCTGAAAGAAATCCAAACGTTTAAAACGTTATGAAACCCTTTTAGCAATTTAAGCCAAACGTTTACAAACGTTACGAAACAAATCGAAACATTTCACCTTTTTAGCGATTTAAGCCAAACGTTCACAAACGTTACGAAACAAATCCAAACGTTTCCCTTCTTAGCGATTTAAGCCAAACGTTTACAAACGTTACGAAACAAAACCAAAGGTTTAAAACGTTACGAAACAAATCCAAGCATTACACCTTTTTAGCAATTTAAGCCAAACATTTACAAATGTAACAAAACAAATCCAAGCGTTTCACGTTTTTTGCAGTTTAAGCCAAACATTTACAAATGTTACGAAACAAATCCACACATTTCTCCTTTTTAACAATATAAGCCAAACGTTTACAAACGTTACGAAACAAATCCAAACGTTTCCCCTTTTTAGCGATTTAAGCCAAACGTTTACAAACGTTACGAAACAAATCCAAACGTTTCACCTTTTTAGCAATTTAAATCCAAATGTTTCGCCTTTTTAGCGATTGAAGCCAAACGTTTACAAACGTTACGAAACAAATCCGAACATTTCACCTTTTTAGTGATTTAAGACAAACGTTTAACCTTTTTTAGCGATTTAAGCCAAACATTTACAAACGTTATGAAACAAATCCAAACGTTTCCCCTTTTTAGCGAATTAAGCCAAACGTTTAAAAACGTTACGAAAAAATCCAAACGTTTAAAACGTCACGAAACCCTTTTTAGCAATTTAAGCCAAACGTTTAAAAACGTTACGAAACAAATCCAAATGTTTCACCTTTTTAGCGATTTAAGCAAAACGTTTACAAATGTTACGAAACAAATCCAAACGTTTCACTTTTTTAGCGATTTAAGCTAAACGTTTACAAACGTTACGAAACAAATCCAAACGTTTCCCCTTTTTAGTGATTTGAGCCAAACGATTACAAACTCTCTCCGAAACAAATCCAAACGTTTACAAATGTTACGAAACAAATCCAAACGTTTCACCTTTTTAGCAATCTATGCAAAACATTTACAAACGTTACAAAAAAAATCCAAGCATTTCACCTTTTTAGCAATTTAAGCCAAACGTTTATAAACGATAGGAAACAAATCGAAGCGTTTTTACCTTTTTAGCAATTCAAGCCAAACATTTACAAACGTTACGAAACAAATCCAAACATTTCACCTTTTTAGCGATTTAAGCCAAACGGTTACAAATGTTACGAAACAAATCCAAACGTTTACCTTTTAGCGATTTAAGCCAAACGTTTTCAAATGTTGCGAAACAAATCCAAACGAACACAAAGGTTACGAAACAAATCCAAACGTTTCACCCTCTTAGTGATTTCAGCCTAACGTTTACAAATATTACGAAACAAAACCAAACGTTTTACCTTTTTAGCGATTTAAGCCAAACATTTACAAACATTTCGAAACAAACCAAATGTTTAAAACGTTACGAAACAAATCCAAGCGTTTCACCTTTTTAGCAATTTAAGCCAAACATTTAAAAACGTAACGAAACAAACCCTCGCGTTTCACCTTTTTAGCAATTTAAGCCAAACGTTTTCAAACGTTACGAAACAAATCTAAAAGTTTCCCCTTTTTAGTAATTTAAGCCAAACGTTTACAAACGGTACCAAAAAAATCCAAACGTTTCTCGTTTTTAGCGATTTAAGCCAAACGTTTACAAACGTTACGAAACAAATCCAAACGTTTCGCCTTTTTAAAGATTTAAGCCAAACGTTTAATAATGTTGCGTAAGAAATCCAAACGTTTAAAACGTTACAAAACCCTTTTTAGCAATTTAAGCCAAACGTTTGCAAACGTTACTAAACAAATCAAAACGTTTTACCTTTTTAGCGATTTAAGCCAAACGTTTACAAACTTTACAAAACAAATCCAAACATTTCACCTTTTTACCAATATAAGCCAAACGTTTACAAACGTTACGAAACAAAACCAAACATTTTACGTTTTTTGCGATTTAAACAAAACGTTTACAAACATTACGAAACAAAACCAAACGTTTCACCTTTTTAGCGATTTAAGCAAAACGTTTACAAACTCTACGAAAAAAATCCAAACGTTTCCCCTTTTTAGCGATTTAAGCCAAACGTTTACAAACAATACAAAAGAAATCCAAGCGTTTACCTTTTAGCAATTTAAGCCAAACGTTTACAAACGTTACGAAACAAATCCAAACGTTTCACCTTTTTAGCGATTTAAGACAAACGTTAACAAACGTTACGAAACAAATCCAAACGTTTACAAACGTTAAGAAACAAATCCAAACATTTCACGTTTTTAGCGATTTAAGCCAAACGTTTACAAACGTTATGAAAAAAAAACCAAACATTTCACTTTTTTAGCGATATAAGCCAAACGTATACAAACGTTACGAAACAAAACAAAACGTTTAAAACGTTACGAAACAATACAAGCGTTTCACATTTTTAGCAATTTAATCCAAACGTTTACAAACGTTGTGAAACAAATCCAAACGTTTCCTCTTTTTAGCGATTTAAGCCAAACGTTTGCAAACATTACGAAACAAATCCATACGTTTCACCTTTTTAGCGAATTAAGCCGAATGTTTACAAACGTTACAAAATAAATCCAAACGTTACAAAACAAAACCAAAAGTTTACAAACGTTACGAAACAAATCCAAGCGTTTCACCTTTTTAGCAATTTTAGTCAAATATTTACAAACGTTACGAAACAAATCCAAACGTTTCACCCTTTTAACTATTTAAGCCAAACTTTTACAAGAGTTACGAAACAAAACCAAATGTTCACCTTTTTTGCGATTTAAGCCAAACATTTACAAACGTTACGAAACAAATCCAAACATTTCCCCATTTTAGCAATTTAAGCCAAACATATAAAACGTTACGAAACAAATCCAAACGTTTACAAACGTTACGTAACAAATCCAAATGTTTCCCCATTTTAGCAATTTAAGTCAAACATTTAAATGTTATGAAACAAATCCAAACATTTCACCTTTTTGTTGATTTAAGCCAAATGTTTAAAAACGTTACGAAACAGATCCGAGCGTTTCTCCTTTTTAGCAATTGAAGCCAAATGTTTACAAATGTTACAAAACAAATCCAAATATTTCACCTTTTTAGTGATTTAAGCCAAACGTTTACAAAACGCTACGAAACATATCCAAGCGTTTCCCCTTTTTAGCAATTTAAGCCAATCGTTTACAAACGTTACGAAACAAATCCAAACGTTTCACCTTTTTAGCGATATAAGACGAATGTTTACAAACGTTACGAAACAAAACCAACACATCACATTTTTAGCGATGTAAGCCAAACGTTTACAAACGTTACGAAAGAAAACCAATTGTTTCATTTTTCTAGCGATTTAAGCTGAACGTTTACAAACGGTACGAAACAAATCCAAACATTTCACCTTTTTAGCGATTTAAGCCAAACGTTTACAAATGGTACGAAACAAATCCAAGCGTTTCACCTTTTTAGCAATTTAAGCCAAACGTTTACAAACGTTGCGAAACTAATCCAAACGTTTCCCCTTTTTAGCGATTTATGCCAAACGTTTACAAACCTTACAAAACAAATCCAAACGTTTCACTTTTTTAGTGATTTAAGCCAAACGTTTACAAACGTTACGAAACAAATCCAAACGTTTCACCTTTTTAGCAATTTAAATCCAAACGTTTCACCTTTTTAGCGATTCAAGCCAAACGTGTACAAACGTTACGAAACAAATCCAAACGTTTCACCTTTTTTGTGATTTAAGCCAAACATTTAATCTTTTTAGCGATTTAAGCCAAACATTTACAAATGTTACGAGACAAATCCAAACGTTTCACCTTATTACCGATTTAAGCCAAATTTTTAAAAACGATATGAAAGAAATCCAAATGTTCGAAACGTTACGAAACCCTTTTTAGAAAGTTAAGCCAAATGTTTACAAACATTAAGAAACAAATCCAAACGTTTCACCTTTTAAGCGATTTAAGCCAAACGTTTACAAACGTTACGAAACAAAACAAAAGGTTTCACCTTTTTAGCGATTTAAGCCAAACATTTACAAATGTTACGAAACAAAACCAAACGTTTACAAACGTTACGAAACAAAACCAAATGTTTCACCTTATTAGCGATTTAAGCCAAACGTTTACAAACGTTACGAAACAAATCAAACGTTTTACCCTTTTAGCGATTTAAGCCAAACATTTACAAACGTTACGAAACAAATCCAAATGTTTCACCTTTTTAGCGATTTAAGCCAAACGTTTACAAACGATACCAAACAAATCCAAGCGTTTCACCTTTTTAGCAATTTAAGCCAAACCTTTACAAACGTTACGAAATAAATACAAACGTTTCACCTTTTTAGCAATTTAAGCCAATCGTTTACAAACGTTACGAAACAAAACCAACACATCACATTTTTAGCGATGTAAGCCAAACGTTTACAAACGTTACGAAAGAAAACCAATTGTTTCATTTTTCTAGCGATTTAAGCTGAACGTTTACAAACGGTACGAAACAAATCCAAACATTTCACCTTTTTAGCGATTTAAGCCAAACGTTTACAAATGGTACGAAACAAATCCAAGCGTTTCACCTTTTTAGCAATTTAAGCCAAACGTTTACAAACGTTGCGAAACTAATCCAAACGTTTCCCCTTTTTAGCGATTTATGCCAAACGTTTACAAACCTTACAAAACAAATCCAAACGTTTAACCTTTTTAGTGATTTAAGCCAAACGTTTACAAACGTTACGAAACAAATCCAAACGTTTCACCTTTTTAGCAATTTAAATCCAAACGTTTCACCTTTTTAGCTATTCAAGCCAAACGTGTACAAACGTTACGAAACAAATCCAAACGTTTCACCTTTTTTGTGATTTAAGCCAAACATTTAATCTTTTTAGCGATTTAAGCCAAACATTTACAAATGTTACGAGACAAATCCAAACGTTTCACCTTATTACCGATTTAAGCAAAATTTTTAAAAACGATATGAAAGAAATCAAAATGTTCGAAACGTTACGAAACCCTTTTTAGAAAGTTAAGCCAAATGTTTACAAACATTAAGAAACAAATCCCAACGTTTCACCTTTTAAGCGATTTAAGCCAAACGTTTACAAACGTTACGAAACAAAACAAAAGGTTTCACCTTTTTAGCGATTTAAGCCAAACATTTACAAATGTTACGAAACAAAACCAAACGTTTACAAACGTTACGAAACAAAACCAAACGTTTCACCTTATTAGCGATTTAAGCCAAACATTTACAAACGTTACGAAACAAATCCAAACGTTTTACCCTTTTAGCGATTTAAGCCAAACATTTACAAACGTTACGAAACAAATCCAAATGTTTCACCTTTTTAGCGATTTAAGCCAAACGTTTACAAACGATACCAAACAAATCCAAGCGTTTCACCTTTTTAGCAATTTAAGCCAAACCTTTACAAACGTTACGAAATAAATACAAACGTTTCACCTTTTTAGCAATTTAAGCCAATCGTTTACAAACGTTACGAAACAAATCCAAACGTTTCACCTTTTTAGCGATATAAGACGAATGTTTACAAACGTTACGAAAAAACACCAACACATCACATTTTTAGCGATGTAAGCCAAACGTTTACAAACGTTACGAAAGAAAACCAATCTTTTCATTTTTTTAGCGATTTAAGCTGAACGTTTACAAACGGTACGAGACAAATCCAAACGTTTCACGTTTTTAGCGATTTAAGCCAAACGATTACAGATTGTACGAAACAAATCCAAGCGTTTCACCTTTTTAGCAATTTAAGCCAAACGTTTACAAACGTTACGAAACTAATCCAAACGTTTCCCCTTTTTAGCGATTTATGCCAAACATTTACAAACCTTACAAAACAAATCCAAATGTTTCACCTTTTTAGCGATTTAAGCTAAACGTTTACAAACGTTACGAAACAAATCCAAACGTTTCCTCTTTTTAGAAATTTAAATCCAAACGTTTTACCTTTTTAGCGATTCAAGCCAAACGTTTACAAACGTTACGAAACAAATCCAAACGTTTCACCTTTTTAGTGATTTAAGCCAAACATTTAATCTTTTTAGCGATTTAAGCCAAACATTTACAAATGTTACTAAACAAATCCAAACGTTTCACCTTATTAGCGATCTAAGCCAAATTTTTAAAAACGATACGAAAGAAATCCAAATGTTCGAAACGTTACGAAACCCTTTTTAGAAATTTAAGCCAAATGTATACAAACATTAAGAAACAAATCCAAACGTTTCACCTTTTAAGCGATTTAAGCCAAACGTTTACAAACATTACGAAACAAAACCAAAGGTTTCACCTTTTTAGCAATTTAAGCCAAACATTTACAAACATTACAAAAGAAATCCAACCGTTTCCCCTTTTTAGCGATTTAAGCCAAACGTTTACAAACGTTACAAAACAAATCATAACGTTTCACCCTTTTAGCGATTTAAGCCAAACATTTACAAACATTACGAAACAAATCCAAATATTTTACCTTTTTAGCGATTTAAGCCAAACATTTACAAACTATACCAAACAAATCCAAGCGTTTCACCTTTTTAGCAATTTAAGCCAAATGTTTACAAACGTTACGAAACAAATCCAAATGTTTCACCTTTTTTGCGATTTAAGCCTAACATTACGACACAAATCCAAACGTTTCATATTTTTAGTTATTTAGGCCGAACGTTTACAAACGTTACGAAACAAATCCAAACGTTTCCCCTTTTTAACGATTGAAGCCAAACGTTTACAAACGCTACGAAAAAAATCAAAACGTTTCACATTTTTGGCGATTTAAGCCAAACGTTTACAAACGCTATGAAACAAAACCAAGCGTTTCACCTTTTTAGCCATTTAAGCCAAACGTTTAAAAACGTTAGAAACAAATCCGAGCGTTTCACCTTTTTAGCAATTTAAGCCAAACATTACAAACGTAACGAAACAAATCCAAGCGTTTCACCTTTTTAGAAATTTACGCCAAATGTTTACAAATTTTACGAAACAAATCAAAACGTTTCCCCTTTTTAGCGATTTAAGCCAAACGTTTGCAAACGGTACGAAACAAAACCAAGCGTTTCCCCTTTTTATTGATTTAAGCCAAACATTTACAAACGTTACAAAACAAATCCAAACGTTTCCCCTTTTTAGCAATTTAGGCCAAACCTTTACAAACGTTACGAAACAAATCCAAATGTTTCACCTTTTTAGCAATTTAAGCCAAACGTTTACAAACATTACGAAACAACTCCGAACGTTTCACCTTTTTAGCGGTATAAGCCGAACGTTTACAAACGTTACGAAACAAAACCAACACATCACATTTTTAGCGATTTAAGCCAAACGTTTAGAAACGTTACGAAACAAAACCAAACGTTTCACTTTTTTAGCGATTTAAGCCGAACGTTTACAAACAGTATGAAACAAATCCAAACGTTTCACCTTTTTAGCGATTTAAGCCAAACGTTTACAAATGCTACGAAACAAATCCAAGCGTTTCACCTTTTTAGCAGTATAAGCCAAACATTTACAAACGTAATGAAACTAAACCAAACGTTTCCCCTTTTTAGCGATTTATGCCAAACGTTTACAAACCTTACAAAACAAATCCAAAAGTTTCACCTATTTAGCGATTTAAGCCAAACGTTTACAAACGTTACGAAACAAATCCAAACGTTTCACCTTTTTAGCAATTTAAATCCAAACGTTTCACCTTTTTAGCGATTCAAGCAAAACGTTTACAAACGTTACAAAACAAATCCAAACGTTTCACCTTTTTAGTGATTTAAGCCAAACATTTAACCTTCTTAGCTATTTAAGCCAAACGTTTACAAACTTTACGAAACAAATCCAAACGTTTCACCTTTTTAGCGATATAAGCCAAATGTTTAAAAAAGATATGAAAGAAATCCAAATGTTTAAAACGTTACAAAACCCTTTTTAGAAATTTAAGCCAAATGTTTACAAACGCTAAGAAACAAATCCAAACGTTTCACCTTTTAAGCGATTTAAGCCAAACGTTTACAAACGTTACGAAGCAAAACAAAAGATTTCCCTTTTTTAGCGATTTAAGCGAAACGTATACAAACTTTACGAAACAAATTCAAACGTTTCACCTTTTTAGCGATTTAAGCCAAACGTTTAAACGTTACGAAACAAATCAAAACGTTTCACCCTTTTAGTGATTTAAGCCAAACATTTACAAACGTTACGAAATAAATCCAAACGTTTCACCTTTTTAGCGATTTTAAGTCAAACGTTTACAAACGATACCAAACAAATCCAAGCGTTTCACCTTTTTAGCAATTTAAGCCAAATATTTACAAACGTTACGAAACAAATCCAAACGTTTCAACTTTTTTGCGTTTTAAGCCAAACATTACTACACAAATCCAAATGTTTCATATTTTTAGTTATTTATGCCGAACGTTTACAAACGTTACGAAACAAATCCAAATGTTTCACCTTTTTAGCGATTTAATCCAAACATTTACAAACGTTACGGAACAAATCCAAACGTTTCACCTTTTTAGCGATTTACGCCAAACGTTTACAAACGTTACGAAACAAATCTAAACTTTACGAAATAAAACCAAATGCTTACAAACGTTAAGAAATAAATTCAAGCGTTTCACCTTTTTAGCAATTTAAACCAAACATTTACAAACGTTAAGAAACAAATCCAAGCGTTTCACCTTTTTAGCAATTTAAGCCAAACTCTTACAAACGTTACGAAACAAATCCAAACGTTTCACCTTTTTATCGATTGAAGCCGAGCGTTAACAAACGTTACAAAACAAAACCAAACATTTCTCCTTTTTAACGATTTAAGCTAAACGTTTACTAACGTTATGAAATAAATCCAAACGTTTCCCCATTTTAGAGATTTAAGCCAAATGTTTAATACGTTACGAATCAAATCCAAACGTTTCCCCATTAGCGATTTAAACCAAACGTTTACAAACGTTACGAAACAAATCCAAACATTTCATATTTTTAGCGATTTAAACCAAACGTTTACAAACGTTACGAAACAAATCCAAACGTTTCCCCTTTTTAACGATTTAAGCCAAACATTTACAAACGTTACGAAACAAATCGAAACGTTTACAAACGTTACGAAACAAATCCAAGCGTTTCACCTTTTTAGCAATTTAAGCAAAACGTTTACAAACGTTACGAAACAAATCCAAGCGTTTCACTTTTTTAGCAATTTAAGCCAAGATTTTACAAACATTAGGAAAGAAATCTAAACGTTTCACCTTTTTAGCGATTTAAGCCGAACATTTACAAACGTTACGAAACAAAACCAAACGTTTCACCTTTTTAGCGATTTAAGCCAAACATTTACAAACGTTACTAAACAAATCCAAACGTTTCACCTTTTTAGTGATTTAAGTCAAACGTTTAAAAAAGTTACAAAAGAAATCAAAACGTTTAAAACGTTACGAAACCCTTTTTAGCAATTTAAGCCAAACGTTTACAAACGTTACGAAACAAAACCGAACGTTCAAAACGTTACGAAACAAATCCAAAAGTTTCCAATTTTTATCGATTTAAGCCAAACGTTTACAAATGTTACAAAACAAAACCAAGCATTTCACCTTTTTAGGAATTTTAAGCCAAACGTTTACAAATGTTTCAAAACAAATCCAAACGTTTCCCCTTTTTAGCGATTTAAGCCAAACGATTATAAACGTTACAAAACAAACGTTTCACCCTATTAGCGATGTCAGCCAAACGTTTACAAACACTACGAAACAAATTGAAGCATTTCACCTTTTTAGGAATTTTAAGCCAAACGTTTACAAACATTATGAAACAAATCCAAACGTTTCACCTTTTTAGCAATTTAACCTTAACGTTTACAAACGCTACAAAACAATGCAAACATTTCACCTTTTTAGCAATTTAAGCCAAACATTTACTAACGTTACGAATTTGTTTTAGCAATTTAAGCCAAATGTTTACAAACGTTACGAAACAAATCCAAACGTTTTACCTTTTTAGCGATTTAAGTCAAACTTTTATAAACGTTACGAAACAAATCCAAACATTTCCCTTTTTTAGCAATTTAAGCCAAACGTTTACAAACGTTAAGAAACAAATCCAAACGTTCACAAACGTTAAGTCACAAATCGAAGCGTTTTTACCTTTTTAGCAATTCAAGCCAAAAGTTTACAAACGTTACGAAACAAATCCAAACATTTCACCTTTTTAGCGATTTAAGCCAAACGGTTACAAATGTTACGAAACAAATCCAAGCGTTTACCTTTTAGCGATTTAAGCCAAACGTTTTCAAATGTTGCGAAACAAATCCAAACGAACACAAAGGTTACGAAACATATCCAAACGTTTCACCCTCTTAGTGATTTCAGCCAAACGTTTACAAATATTACGAAACAAAACCAAACGTTTTACCTTTTTAGCGATTTAAGCCAAACATTTACAAACATTTCGAAACAAACCAAATGTTTAAAACGTTACGAAACAAATCCAAGCGTTTCACCTTTTTAGCAATTTAAGCCAAACATTTAAAATAGTAACAAAACAAATCCAAGTGTTTCACCTTTTTAGCAATTTAAGCCAAACGTTTAAAAACGTTACGAAACAAATCCAAACGTTTTACCTTTTTAGTGAACGTTTACAAACGGTACAAAACAAATCCAAATGTTTCCCCTTTTTAGCAATTTAACCTAAACGTTTACAAACGCTACAAAACAAATCCAAACATTTCACATTACGAAACAAATCCATACGTTTCACCTTTTTAACGAATTAAGCCGAATGTTTACAAACGTTACAAAATAAATCCAAACGTTACGAAACAAAACCAAAAGTTTATAAACGTTACGAAACAAATCCAAGCGTTTCACCTTTTTTGCAATTTTAGTCAAATATTTACAAACGTTACGAAACAAATCCAAATGTTTCACCTTTTTAGCGATTTAAGCAAAACGTTTACAAATGTTACGAAACAAATCCAAACGTTTCACTTTTTTAGCGATTTAAGCTAAACGTTTACAAACGTTACGAAACAAATCCAAACGTTTCCCCTTTTTAGCGATTTGAGCCAAACGATTACAAACTCTCTACGAAACAAATCCAAACATTTCACCTTTTTAGAAATTTATGCCAAACATTTACAAACGTTACGAAAACAATCCAAGCATTTCACCTTTTTAGCAATTTAAGCCAAACGTTTATAAACGATAGGAAACAAATCCAAGCGTTTTTACCTTTTTAGCAATTCAAGCCAAACATTTACAAACGTTACGAAACAAATCCAAACATTTCACCTTTTTAGAGATTTAAGCCAAACGTTTACAAATGTTACGAAACAAATCCAAACGTTTACCTTTTAGCGATTTAAGCCAAACGTTTCAAATGTTGCGAAACAAATCCAAACGAACACAAAGGTTACGAAACAAATCCAAACGTTTCACCTTCTTAGCGATTTCAGCCAAACGTTTACAAACATTACGAAACAAAACCAAACGTTTCACCTTTTTAGCGATTTAAGCCAAACATTTACAAACATTTCGAAACAAACCAAATGTTTAAAACGTTACGAAACAAATCCAAGCGTTTCACCTGTTTAGCAATTTAAGCCATACTTTTAAAAACGTAACGAAACAAACCCTCGCGTTTCACCTTTTTAGCAATATAAGCCAAACGTTTTCAAACGTAACGAAACAAATCCAAAAGATTCCCCTTTTTAGCGATTTAAGCCAAACGTTTACAAACGGTATCAAAAAAATCCAAACGTTTCTCCTTTTTAGCGATTTAAGCCAAACGTTTATAAACGTTACGAAACAAATCCAAACGTTTCGCCTTTTTAACGATTTAAGCCAAACGTTTAATAATGTTGCGTAAGAAATCCAAACGTTTAATACGTTACAAAACCCTTTTTAGCAATTTAAGCCAAACGTTTGTAAACGTTACTAAACAAATCAAAACGTTTTACCTTTTTAGCGATTTAAGCCAAACGTTTACAAACTTTACAAAACAAATCCAAACATTTCACCTTTTTAAAAATATAAGCCAAACGTTTACAAACGTTACGAAACAAAACCAAACATTTTACGTTTTTTGCGATTTAAGCCAAACGTTTACAAACATTACGAAACAAAACCAAACGTTTAACCTTTTTAGCGATTTAAGCAAAACGTTTACAAACTCTACGAAAAAAATCCAAACGTTTCCCCTTTTTAGCGATTTAAGCCAAACATTTACAAACAATACAAAAGAAATCCAAGCGTTTACCTGTTAGCAAATTAAGCCAAACGTTTACAAACGTTACGAAACAAATCCAAACGTTTCACCTTTTTAGCGATTTAAGACAAACGTTAACAAACGTTACGAAACAAATCCAAACGTTTACAAACGTTAAGAAACAAATCCAAACATTTAACGTTTTTAGCGATTTAAGCCAAACGTTTACAAACGTTATGAAACAAAACCAAACATTTCACTTTTTTAGCGATATAAGCCAAACGTATACAAACGTTACGAAACAAAACAAAACGTTTAAAACCTTACGAAACAATACAAGCGTTTCACCTTTTTAGCAATTTAAGCCAAACGTTTACAAACGTTGTGAAACAAATCCAAACGTTTCCTCTTTTTAGCGATTTAAGCCAAACGTTTGCAAACATTACGAAACAAATCCATACGTTTCACCTTGTTAATGAATTAAGCCGAATGTTTACAAACGTTACAAAATAAATCCAAACGTTACGAAACAAAACCAAAAGTTTACAAACGTTACGAAACAAATCCAAGCGTTTCACCTTTTTAGCAATTTTAGTCAAATATTTACAAACGTTACGAAACAAATCCAAACGTTTCACCCTTTTAACTATTTAAGCCAAACTTTTACAAGAGTTACGAAACAAAACTAAATGTTCACCTTTTTTGCGATTTAAGACAAACATTTACAAACGTTACGAAACAAATCCAAACGTTTCCCCATTTTAGCAATTTATGCCAAACATTTAAAACGTTACGAAACAAATCCAAACGTTTCACCTTTTTGTTGATTTAAGCCAAACGTTTACAAACATTACGTAACAAATCCAAATGTTTCCCCATTTTAGCAATTTAAGTCAAACATTTAAAATGTTATGAAACAAATCCAAATATTTCACCTTTTTGTTGATTGAAGCCAAATGTTTAACCTTTTTAGCGATTTAAGTCAAACGTTTACAAACTTTACGAAACAAATCCAAACGTTTCACCTTTTTAGCGATTTAATTCAAACGTTTAAAAACGTTGCGAAAGATATCCAAACGTTTAAAACGTTACAAAACCCTTTTTAACAATTTAAGCCAAACGTTTACAAACGTTAGGAAACAAATCTAAATGTTTCACCTTTTTAGCGATTTAAGCCAAACATTTACAAACGTTACGAAACAAATCCAAACGTTTTACCTTTTTAGTGATTTAAGCCAAACGTTTACAAACGGTACAAAACAAATCCAAATGTTTCCCCTTTTTAGCAATTTAACCTAAACGTTTACAAACGCTACAAAACAAATCCAAACATTTCACCTTTTTAGCAATTTATGCCAAACATTTACTAACGTTACGAATTCGTTTTAGCAATGTAAGCCAAATGTTTACAAACGTTACGAAACAAATCCAAACGTTTTACCTTTTTAGCGATTTAAGTCAAACTTTTATAAACGTTACGAAACAAATCCAAACATTTCCCTTTTTTAGCAATTTAAGCCAAACGTTTACAAACGTTAAAAAACAAATTCAAACGTTCACAAACGTTAAGAAACAAATCCAAGCGTTTCACCCTCTTAGCAATTTAAACCAAACGTTTACAAACGTTACGAAACAAAACTAAACGTTTCACCTTTTTAGTGATTTAAGCCAAACGTTTACAAACGTTACGAAACAAAACCAAACGTTTATAACGTTACGAAATAAATACAAGCGTTTCACCTTTTTAGCAATTTAAGCCAAACATTTAAAATAGTAACAAAACAAATCCAAGTGTTTCACCTTTTTAGCAATTTAAGCCAAACGTTTACAAACGTTATGAAATGAATCCAAACGTTTCACCTTTTTAGCGATTTAAGCCAAACGTTAACAAACGGTACAACACAAATCTAAACGTTTTTCCTTTTTCGCGATTTAAGCCAAACGTTTACAAACGTTGCTAAACAAATCCAAGTGTTTCACCTTTTTAGCGATTTAAGACAAACGTTTACAAAGGTTAAGAAACAAAACAAAACATTTAAAACGTTACGAAATAAATCCAAACGTTTCACATTTTTAGCGATTTAAGCCAAACGTTTACAAGCGTTACGGAACAAAACCAAATGTTTCACATTTTTAGCGATTTAAGCCAAACGTTTAAAAACAATACTAAACAAATCCAAGCATTTCACCTTTTTAGCAATATAAGCCAAACATTTACAAACATTATGAAACAAATCCAAATGTTTCACCTTTTTAGACGTTTAAGCCAAACGTTTACAAATGTTACGAAACAAAACCAAATGTTTCACCTTTTTAGCGCTTTAAGCCAAATGTTTAACCTTTTTAGCAATTCAAGCCAAACGTTACGAAACAAATCCAAACGTTTCCCCTTTTTAGTGATTTAGGCCAAACGTTTCACCTTTTTAGCAATTGAAGCCAAACGTTTACCAACGTTACGAAATAAATCCAAACGTTTCACCTTTTTAGCGATTTAATTCAAAAGTTTAAAAACGTTCCGAAAGAAATCCAAACGTTTAAAACGTTATGAAACCCTTTTAGCAATTTAAGCTAAACGTTTACAAACGTTACGAAACAAATCGAAACATTTCACCTTTTTAGCGATTTAAGCCAAACGTTCATAAACGTTACGAAACAAATCCAAACGTTTCCCTTCTTAGCGATTTAAGCCAAACGTTTACAAACGTTACGAAAGAAAACCAAATGTTTCACCTTTTTAGCTATTTAAGCCAAACATTTACAAACGTTACGAAACAAAACCAAAGGTTTAAAACGTTACGAAACAAATCCAAGCATTACACCTTTTTAGCAATTTAAGCCAAACATTTACAAATGTAACAAAACAAATCCAAGCGTTTCACGTTTTTTGCAATTTAAGCCAAACATTTACAAATGTTACGAAACAAATCCACACATTTCTCCTTTTTAGCAATTTAAGCCAAACGTTTACAAACGTTACGAAACAAATCCAAACGTTTCCCCTTTTTAGCGATTTAAGCCAAACGTTTACAAACGTTTACAAACGTTACGAAACAAATCCAAACGTTTCACCTTTTTAGCAATTTAAATCCAAATGTTTCGCCTTTTTAGCGATTGAAGCCAAACGTTTACAAACGTTACGAAACAAATCCGAACATTTCACCTTTTTAGTGATTTAAGCCAAACGTTTAACCTTTTTTAGCGATTTAAGCCAAACGTTTACAAACGTTATGAAACAAATCCAAACGTTTCCCCTTTTTAGCGAATTAAGCCAAACGTTTAAAAACGTTACGAAAAAATCCAAACGTTTAAAACGTTACGAAACCCTTTTTAGCAATTTAAGCCAAACGTTTAAAAACGTTACGAAACAAATCCAAATGTTTCACCTTTTTAGCGATTTAAGCAAAACGTTTACAAATGTTACGAAACAAATCCAAACGTTTCACTTTTTAGCGATTTAAGCTAAACGTTTACAAACGTTACGAAACAAATCCAAACGTTTCCCCTTTTTAGTGATTTGAGCCAAACGATTACAAACTCTCTCCGAAACAAATCCAAACGTTTACAAATGTTACGAAACAAATCCAAACGTTTCACCTTTTTAGCAATCTATGCCAAACATTTACAAACGTTACGAAAAAAATCCAAGCATTTCACCTTTTTAGCAATTTAAGCCAAACGTTTATAAACGATAGGAAACAAATCGAAGCGTTTTTACCTTTTTAGCAATTCAATCCAAACATTTACAAACGTTACGAAACAAATCCAAACATTTCACCTTTTTAGCGATTTAAGCCAAACGGTTACAAATGTTACGAAACAAATCCAAACGTTTACCTTTTAGCGATTTAAGCCAAACGTTTTCAAATGTTGCGAAACAAATCCAAACGAACACAAAGGTTACGAAACAAATCCAAACGTTTCACCCTCTTAATGATTTCAGCCAAACGTTTACAAATATTACAAAACAAAACCAAACGTTTTACCTTTTCAGCGATTTAAGCCAAACATTTACAAACATTTCGAAACAAACCAAATGTTTAAAACGTTACGAAACAAATCCAAGCGTTTCACCTTTTTAGCAATTTAAGCCAAACATTTAAAAACGTAACGAAACAAACCCTCGCGTTTCACCTTTTTAGCAATTTAAGCCAAACATTTTCAAACGTTACGAAACAAATCCAAAAGTTTCCCCTTTTTAGCAATTTAAGCCAAACGTTTACAAACGGTACCAAAAAAATCCAAACGTTTCTCCTTTTTAGCGATTTAAGCCAAACGTTTACAAACGTTACGAAACAAATCCAAACGTTTCGCCTTTTTAAAGATTTAAGCCAAACGTTTAATAATGTTGCGTAAGAAATCCAAACGTTTAAAACGTTACAAAACCCTTTTTTATTAATTTAAGCCAAACGTTTGCAAACGTTACTAAACAAATAAAACGTTTTACCTTTTTAGCGATTTAAGCCAAACGTTTACAAACTTTACAAAACAAATCCAAACATTTCACCTTTTTAGCAATATAAGCCAAACGTTTACAAACGTTACGAAACAAAACCAAACATTTTACATTTTTTGCGATTTAAACAAAACGTTTACAAACATTACGAAACAAAAACAAACGTTTCACCTTTTTAGCGATTTAAGCAAAACGTTTACAAACTCTACGAAAAAAATCCAAACGTTTCCCCTTTTTAGCGATTTAAGCCAAACGTTTACAAACAATACAAAAGAAATCCAAGCGTTTACCTTTTAGCAATTTAAGCCAAACGTTTACAAACGTTACGAAACAAATCCAAACGTTTCACCTTTTTAGCGATTTAAGACAAACGTTAACAAACGTTACGAAACAAATCCAAACGTTTACAAACGTTAAGAAACAAATCCAAACATTTCACGTTTTTAGCGATTTAAGCCAAACGTTTACAAACGTTATGAAAAAAAAACCAAACATTTTACTTTTTTAGCGATATAAGCCAAACGTATACAAACGTTACGAAACAAAACAAAACGTTTAAAACGTTACGAAACAATACAAGCGTTTCACCTTTTTAGCAATTTAAGCCAAACGTTTACAAACGTTGTGAAACAAATCCAAACGTTTCCTCTTTTTAGCGATTTAAGCCAAACGTTTGCAAACATTACGAAACAAATCCATACGTTTCACCTTTTTAGCGAATTAAGCCGAATGTTTACAAACGTTACAAAATAAATCCAAACGTTACGAAACAAAACCAAAAGTTTACAAACGTTACGAAACAAATCCAAGCGTTTCACCTTTTTAGCAATTTTAGTCAAATATTTACAAACGTTACGAAACAAATCCAAACGTTTCACCCTTTTAACTATTTAAGCCAAACTGTTACAAGAGTTACGAAACAAAACCAAATGTTCACCTTTTTTGCGATTTAAGCCAAACATTTACAAACGTTACGAAACAAATCCAAACATTTCCCCATTTTAGCAATTTAAGCCAAACATTTAAAACGTTACGAAACAAATCCAAACGTTTACAAAAGTTACGTAACAAATCCAAATGTTTCCCCATTTTAGCAATTTAAGTCAAACATTTAAATGTTATGAAACAAATCCAAACGTTTCACCTTTTTGTTGATTTAAGCCAAATGTTTAAAAACGTTACGAAACAGATCCGAGCGTTTCTCCTTTTTAGCAATTGAAGCCAAATGTTTAAAATGTTACAAAACAAATCCAAATATTTCACCTTTTTAGCGATTTAAGCCAAACGTTTACAAAACGCTACGAAACATATCCAAGCGTTTCCCCTTTTTAGCAATTTAAGCCAATCGTTTACAAACGTTACGAAACAAATCCAAACGTTTCACCTTTATAGCGATATAAGACGAATGTTTAGAAACGTTACGAAACAAAACCAACACATCACATTTTTAGCGATGTAAGCCAAACGTTTACAAACGTTACGAAAGAAAACCAATTGTTTCATTTTTCTAGCGATTTTAGCTGAACGTTTACAAACGGTACGAGACAAATCCAAACATTTTACCTTTTTAGCGATTTAAGCCAAACGTTTACAAATGGTACGAAACAAATCCAAGCGTTTCACCTTTTTAGCAATTTAAGCCAAACGTTTACAAACGTTGCGAAACTAATCCAAATGTTTCCCCTTTTTAGCGATTTATGCCAAACGTTTACAAACCTTACAAAACAAATCCAAACGTTTCACCTTTTTAGTGATTTAAGCCAAACGTTTACAAACGTTACGAAACAAATCCAAACGTTTCACCTTTTTAGCAATTTAAATCCAAACGTTTCACCTTTTTAGCGATTCAAGCCAAACGTGTACAAACATTACGAAACAAATCCAAACGTTTCACCTTTTTTGTGATTTAAGCCAAACATTTAATATTTTTAGCGATTTAAGCCAAACATTTACAAATGTTACGAGACAAATCCAAACGTTTCACCTTATTACCGATTTAAGACAAATTTTTAAAAAAGATATGAAAGAAATCCAAATGTTCGAAACGTTACGAAACCCTTTTTAGAAAGTTAAGCCAAATGTTTACAAACATTAAGAAACAAATCCAAACGTTTCACCTTTTAAGCGATTTAAGCCAAACGTTTACAAACGTTACGAAACAAAACCAAAGGTTTCACCTTTTTAGCGATTTAAGCCAAACATTTACAAATGTTACGAAACAAAACCAAACGTTTACAAACGTTACGAAACAAAACCAAACGTTTCACCTTATTAGCGATTTAAGCCAAACGTTTACAAACGTTACGAAACAAATCCAAACGTTTTACCCTTTTAGCGATTTAAGCCAAACATTTACAAACGTTACGAAACAAATCCAAATGTTTCACCTTTTTAGCGATTTAAGCCAAACGTTTACAAACGATACCAAACAAATCCAAGCGTTTCACCTTTTTAGCAATTTAAGCCAAACCTTTACAAACGTTACGAAATAAATACAAACGTTTCACCTTTTTAGCAATTTAAGCCAATCGTTTACAAACGTTACGAAACAAATCCAAACGTTTCACCTTTTTAGCGATATAAGACGAATGTTTACAAACGTTATGAAAAAACACCAACACATCACATTTTTAGCGATGTAAGCCAAACGTTTACAAACGTTACGAAAGAAAACCAATCTTTTCATTTTTTTTAGCGATTTAAGCTGAACGTTTACAAACGGTACGAGACAAATCCAAACGTTTCACGTTTTTAGCGATTTAAGCCAAACGATTACAGATGGTACGAAACAAATCCAAGCGTTTCACCTTTTTAGCAATTTAAGCCAAACGTTTACAAACGTTACGAAACTAATCCAAACGTTTCCCCTTTTTAGCGATTTATGCCAAACATTTACAAACCTTACAAAACAAAAATCCAAATGTTTCACCTTTTTAGCGATTTAAGCTAAACGTTTACAAACGTTACGAAACAAATCCAAACGTTTCATCTTTTTAGCAATTTAAATCCAAACGTTTTACCTTTTTAGCGATTCAAGCCAAACGTTTACAAACGTTACGAAACAAATCCAAACGTTTCACCTTTTTAGTGATTTAAGCCAAACATTTAATCTTTTTAGCGATTTAAGCCAAACATTTACAAATGTTACGAAAAATCCAAACGTTTCACCTTATTAGCGATCTAAGCCAAATTTTTAAAAACGATACGAAAGAAATCCAAATGTTCGAAACGTTACGAAACCCTTTTTAGAAATTTAAGCCAAATGTATACAAACATTAAGAAACAAATCCAAACGTTTCACCTTTTAAGCGATTTAAGCCAAACGTTTACAAGCATTACGAAACAAAACCAAAGGTTTCACCTTTTTAGCAATTTAAGCCAATCATTTACAAACAATACAAAAGAAATCCAAACGTTTCCCCTTTTTAGCGATTTAAGCCAAACGTTTACAAACGTTACAAAACAAATCATAACGTTTCACCCTTTTAGCGATTTAAGCCAAACATCTACAAACATTATGAAACAAATCCAAATATTTTACCTTTTTAGCGATTTAAGCCAAACATTTACAAACTATACCAAACAAATCCAAGCGTTTCACCTTTTTAGCAATTTAAGCCAAATATTTACAAACGTTACGAAACAAATCCAAATGTTTCACCTTTTTTGCGATTTAAGCCTAACATTACGACACAAATCCAAACGTTTCATATTTTTAGTTATTTAGGCCGAACGTTTACAAACGTTACGAAACAAATCCAAACGATTCCCCTTTTTAACGATTGAAGCCAAACGTTTACAAACGCTACGAAAAAAATCCAAACGTTTCACATTTTTGGCGATTTAAGCCAAACGTTTACAAACGCTATGAAACAAAACCAAGCGTTTCCCCTTTTTAGCCATTTAAGCCAAACGTTTAAAAACGTTAGAAAGAAATCCGAGCGTTTCACCTTTTTAGCAATTTAAGCCAAACATTACAAACGTAACGAAACAAATCCAAGCGTTTCACCTTTTTAGAAATTTAAGCCAAATGTTTACAAATTTTACGAAACAAATCAAAACGTTTCCCCTTTTTAGCGATTTAAGCCAAACGTTTGCACACGGTACGAAACAAAACCAAGCGTTTCCCCTTTTTATTGATTGAAGCCAAACATTTACAAACGTTACAAAACAAATCCAAACGTTTCCCCTTTCTAGCAATTTAGGCCAAACCTTTACAAACGTTACGAAACAAATCCAAATGTTTCACCTTTTTAGCAACTTAAGCCAAACGTTTACAAACATTACGAAACAACTCCGAACGTTTCACCTTTTTAGCGGTATAAGCCGAACGTTTACAAACGTTACGAAACAAAACCAACACATCACATTTTTAGCGATTTAAGCCAAACGTTTAGAAACGTTACGAAACAAAACCAAACGTTTCACTTTTTTAGCGATTTAAGCCGAACGTTTACAAACAGTATGAAACAAATCCAAACGTTTCACCTTTTTAGCGATTTAAGCCAAACGTTTACAAATGCTACGAAACAAATCCAAGCGTTTCACCTTTTTAGCAGTATAAGCCAAACATTTACAAACGTAATGAAACTAAACCAAACGTTTCCCCTTTTTAGCGATTTATGCCAAACGTTTACAAACCTTACAAAACAAATCCAAACGTTTCCCCTATTTAGCGATTTAAGCCAAACGTTTACCAACGTTACGAAACAAATCCAAACGTTTCACCTTTTTAGCAATTTAAATCCAAACGTTTCACCTTTTTAGCGATTCAAGCAAAACGTTTACAAACGTTACAAAACAAATCCAAACGTTTCACCTTTTTAGTGATTTAAGCCAAACATTTAACCTTTTTAGCTATTTAAGCCAAACGTTTACAAACGTTACGAAACAAATCCAAACGTTTCACCTTTTTAGCGATATAAGCCAAATGTTTAAAAAAGATATGAAAGAAATCCAAATGTTTAAAACGTTACAAAACCCTTTTTAGAAATTTAAGCCAAATGTTTACAAACGCTAAGAAACAAATCCAAACGTTTCACCTTTTAAGCGATTTAAGCCAAACGTTTACAAACGTTACGAAACAAAACAAAAGATTTCCCTTTTTTAGCGATTTAAGCGAAACGTATACAAACTTTACGAAACAAATTCAAACGTTTCACCTTTTTAGCGATTTAAGCCAAACGTTTACAAACGTTACGAAACAAATCAAAACGTTTCACCCTTTTAGTGATTTAAGCCAAACATTTACAAACGTTACGAAATAAATCCAAACGTTTCACCTTTTTAGCGATTTTAAGTCAAACGTTTACAAACGATACCAAACAAATCCAAGCGTTTCACCTTTTTAGCAATTTAAGCCAAATATTTAGAAACGTTACGAAACAAATCCAAACGTTTCAACTTTTTTGCGATTTAAGCCAAACATTACTACACAAATCCAAATGTTTCATATTTTTAGTTATTTATGCCGAACGTTTACAAACGTTACGAAACAAAACAAAAGATTTCCCTTTTTTAGCGATTTAAGCGAAACTTATACAAACTTTACGAAACAAATTCAAACGTTTCACCTTTTTAGCGATTTAAGCCAAACGTTTACAAACGTTACGAAATAAATCAAAACGTTTCACCTTTTTAGCGATTTAAGCCAAACGTTTACAAACGTTACGAAATAAATCAAAGCGTTTCACCCTTTTAGTGATTTAAGCCAAACATTTACAAACATTACGAAATAAATCCAAACGTTTCCCCTTTTTAGCGATTTTAAGCCAAACGTTTACAAACGATACCAAACAAATCCAAGCGTTTCACCTTTTTAGCAATTTAAGCCAAATATTTACAAACGTTACGAAACAAATCCAAACGTTTCAACTTTTTTACGATTTAAGCCAAACATTACGACACAAATCCAAATGTTTCATATTTTTAGTTATTTATGCCGAACGTTTACAAACGTTACGAAACAAATCCAAATGTTTCACCTTTTTAGCGATTTAATCCAAACATTTACAAACATTGCGGAACAAATCCAAACGTTTCACCTTTTTAGCGATTTACGCCAAACGTTTACAAACGTTACGAAACAAATCTAAACTTTACGAAATAAAACCAAATGTTTACAAACGTTAAGAAATAAATTCAAGCGTTTCACCTTTTTAGCAATTTAAACCAAACATTTACAAACGTTACGAAACAAATCCAAGCGTTTCACCTTTTTAGCAATTTAAGCCAAACTTTTACAAACGTTACGAAACAAATCCAAACGTTTCACCTTTTTATCGATTGAAGCCGAGCGTTAACAAACGTTACAAAACAAAACGAAACATTTCTCCTTTTTAACGATTTAAGCTAAACGTTTACTAACGTTACGAAATAAATCCAAACGTTTCCCCATTTTAGAGATTTCAGCCAAATGTTTAATACGTTACGAATCAAATCCAAACGTTTCCCCTTTAGCGATTTAAACCAAACGTTTACAAACGTTACGAAACAAATCCAAACATTTCATATTTTTAGCGATTTAAACCAAACGTTTACAAACGTTACGAAACAAATCCAAACGTTTCCCCTTTTTAACGATTTAAGCCAAACATTTACAAACGTTACGAAACAAATCGAAACGTTTACAAACATTACGAAACAAATCCAAGCGTTTCACCTTTTTAGCAATTTAAGCCAAACGTTTACAAACGTTACGAAACAAATCCAAGCGTTTCACTTTTTTAGCAATTTAAGCCAAGCTTTTACAAACATTAGGAAAGAAATCTAAACGTTTCACCTTTTTTGCGATTTAAGCCGAACATTTACAAACGTTACGAAACAAAACCAAATGTTTCACCTTTTTAGCGATTTAAGCCAAACATTTACAAACGTTACTAAACAAATCCAAACGTTTCACCTTTTTAGTGATTTAAGTCAAACGTTTAAAAAAGTTACAAAAGAAATCAAAACGTTTAAAACGTTGCGAAACCCTTTTTAGCAATTTAAGCCAAACGTTTACAAACGTTACGAAACAAAACCGAACGTTCAAAACGTTACGAAACAAATCCAAAAGTTTCCAATTTTTATCGATTTAAGCCAAACGTTTACAAAAGTTACAAAACAAAACCAAGCATTTCACCTTTTTAGGAATTTTAAGCCAAACGTTTACAAATGTTTCAAAACAAATCCAAACGTTTCCCCTTTTTCGCGATTTAAGCCAAACGATTATAAACGTTACAAAACAAACGTTTCACCCTATTAGCGATGTCAGCCAAACGTTTACAAACACTACGAAACAAATTGAAGCGTTTCACCTTTTTAGGAATTTTAAGCCAAACGTTTACAAACATTATGAAACAAATCCAAACGTTTCACCTTTTTAGTAATTTATATCCAGACGTTTCACCTTTTTAGCGATTCAAGCTAAACGTTTACGAAAAAATCTAAACGTTTCACGTTTTTAGCGATTTAAGCCAAACGTTTAACCTTTTTAGCGATTTAAGCCAAACGTTTAAAAACGTTACGAAACAAATCCAAACGGTTAAAACGTTACGAAACCCTTTTTAGCAATTTAAGTCAAACGTTTACAAACATTACGAAACAAATCCAAACGTTTCACCTTTTTAGCGATTTAAGCTAAACGTTTACAAACGTTATGAAACAAAACCAAATGTTTAAAACGTTACGAAAAAAATCCAAACGTTTCACATTTTTAGCGATTTAAGCCAAACGTTTACAAACGTTACGAAACAAAACCAAGCGTTTCACCCTTTTAGAAATATAAGCCAAATGTTTACAAACAAAGCGAAACACATCCAAGCGTTTCACCTTTTAAGAAATTTAAGCCAAACGTTTACAAACGTTACGAAACAAAACTAAACATTTCCCCTTTTCGATTCAAGCCAAAAGTTTACAAACGTTAAAAAAAAATCCAAACGTTTCCCTTTTTAGCGATTTAAGCCAAACGTTTACAAACGTTACGAAACAAATACAAATGTTTTACCCTATTAGCGATTTAAGCCCAATGTTTACAAACGCTACGAAAAAAATCCAAGCGTTTCACCTTTTTAGCAATTTAAGCCAAACGTTTACAAACGTTACGAAACAAAACCAAACGTTTCACCTTTTTAGCGATTTAAGCAAAACGTTTTAAAACGTTACAAAAAATCCAAAAGTTTTACCTTTTTAGCAGTTTAAGCCAAACGTTTACAAAGGATACCAAACAAATCCAAGCGTTTCACCTTTTTAACAATTTAAGCCAAATGTTTACAAACGTCACGAAACAAATCCAAACGTTTCAACTTTTTTGTGATTTTAGCTAAACATTACGACACAAATCCAAATGTTCCATATTTTTAGTTATTTAGGCCGAATGTTTGCAAACGTTACGAAACAATTCCAAACGTTTCACCTTTTTACCGATTTAATCCAAACATTTACAAACGTTACGAAATAAATCCAAACATTTCCCCATTTTAGCGATTTACGCCAAACGTTTACAAATGTTACGAAACAAATATAAACGTTACGAAACAAAACCAAATGTTTACAAACGTTACGAAACAAATCCAAGCGTTTCACCTTTCTAGCAATTTAAACCAAACATTTACAAACGTTACGAAACAAATCCAAGCGTTTCATCTTTTTAGCAATTTAAGCCAAACTTTTACAAATCCAAACGTTTCACCTTTTTAGTGATTTAAGCCGAGCGTTAACAAACGTTACGAAACAAAACCAAACATTTCTCCTTTTTAGTGATTTAAGCTAAACGTTTACTAAAGTTATGAAATAAATCCAAACGTTTCCCCATTTTAGAGATTTAAGCCAAATGTTTAATACGTTGCGATTCAAATCCAAACGTTTCCCCTTTATAGCGATTTATGCCAAACGTTTACAAACGTTACGAAACAAATCAAAACGTTTACAAACGTTACGAAACAAATCCAAGCTTTTCACCTATTTAGCAATTTAAGCCAAATGTTTACAAAAGTTACGAAAAAAATCCAAGGGTTTCACCTTATTGGCAATTTAAGCCAAGCTTTTACAAACGTTACGAAACAAAACCAAACGTTTCACCTTTTTAGCGATTTAAGCCAAACGTATACAAACGTTACGAAACAAATCCAAATGTTTCACCTTTTTAGTGATTTAAGTCAAACGTTTAAAAACGTTACGAAAGAAATCAAAACATTTAAAACGTTACGAAACCCTTTTTAGCAATATAAGCCAAACTTTTACAAACGTTACGAAATAAAACCAAACGTTTAAAACGTTTCGAAACAAATCCAAACGTTTCCAATTTTTATCCATTTAAGCCAAACGTTTACAAACGTTACGAAACAAAACCAAGCATTTCACCTTTTTAGCAATTTAAGCCAAACGTTTACAAACGTCTCGAAAAACATCCAAGCGTTTCACCTTTTTAGCAATTTAAGCCAAACGTTTACAAACGTTACGAAACAAATCCAAACGTTTCACCTTTTAGCGATTTATGCCAAACGATTATAAACGTTATAAAACAAACGTTTCACCCTATAGCGATGTCAGCCAAACGTTTACAAACACTACAAAACAAATCCAAGCATTTCACCTTTTTAGGAATTTAAGCCAAACGTTTACAAACGTTATGAAACAAATCCAAACGTTTCACCTTTTTAGTAATTTAAATCCAAACATTTCACCTTTTTAGCGATTTAAGCCAAACGTTTACGAAACAAATCTAAACATTTCACGTTTTTAGCGATTTAAGCCAAACGTTTAACCTTTTTAGCAATTTAAGCCAAATGTTTAAAAACGTTACGAAAGAAATCCAAACGGTTAAAACGTTACGAAACCCTTTTTTGCAATTGAAGTCAAATGTTTACAAAAGTTACGAAACAAATCCAAACGTTTCACTTTTTTTGCGATTTAAGCTAAATGTTTACAAACGTTATGAAACAAAACTAAACGTTTAAAACGTTACGAAAAAAATCCAAACGTTTCACATTTTTAGCGATTTAAGCCAAACGTTTACAAACGTTACGAAACAAAACCAAGCGTTTCACCTTTTTAGAAATTTAAGCCAAACGTAACAAAACAAATCCAAACGTTTCACCTTTTAAGCAATTCAAGACAAATATTTACAAACGTTATGAAACAAAACTAAACGTTTCACCTTTTCGATTTAAGCTAAAAGTTCACAAACGTTAAAAAAAATCCAAACATTTCCCCTTTTTAGCGATTTAAGCCAAACGTTTACCAACGTTACGAAACAAATCCAAATGTGTTACCCTATTAGCGATTTAAGCCCAATGTTTACAAACGCTACGAAAAAATCCAAGCGTTTCACCTTTTTAGCAATTTAAGCCAAACGTTTACAAACGTTACGAAACAAAACCAAACATTTCCCCTTTTTAGCGATTTAAGCAAAACGTTTACAACCGTTAAAAAAAATCCAAAAGTTTTACCTTTTTAGCGATTTACGCCAAACGTTTACAAACGTTACGAAACAAATACAAACGTTTCACCTTTTTAGCAATTTAAATCCAAACGTTTCACCTTTTTAGCGATTCAAGCCAAATGTTTACAAATATTTCGAAACAAGTCCAAATGTTTCACCTTTTTAGTGATTTAAGCCAAACGTTTAACCTTTTTAGCGATTTAATCCAAACGTTTAAAAACGTTACGAAACAAATCCAAATGTTTCCCCTTTTTAGCAATTTAAGCCAAACATTTAAAAATGTTACGAAATAAATCCAAACGTTTAAAACGTTACGAAACCCTTTTTAGCAATTTAGGCCAAACGTTTACAAACGTTACGAAGCAAATTCAAACGTTTAACCTTTTTAGTGATTTAAGCCAAACGTTTACCCTTTTTAGCGATTTACGCCAAACGTTTACAAACGTTACGAAACTAATCCAAACATTTCACCTTTTCAACAATTTAAGCCAAACGTTTAAGAACGGTACGAAACGAATCCAAACGTTTCTTCTTTTTAGCGATTTAAGCCAAACGTTTACAAACTCTACAAAACAGATCCAATTATTTCAGCTTTCTAGTAATTTAAGCCAAACATTTACAAACGTTATGAAACAAATCCAAGCGTTTCACCTTTTTAGAAATTTAAGCAAAACGTTTACAAACGTTATGAAACTAATCCAAGCGTTTCATCTTTTTAGCAATTTAAGCAAAACGTTTACAAACGTTATGAAATAAAACCAAACGTTTAAAACGTTACGAAAAAAATCCAAACGTTTCATATTTTTAGCGATTTAAGCCAATACGTTTGAAAACGTTACGAAACAAAACTAAGCGTTTCACCTTTTTAGCAATTTAAGCCAAACGTTTACAAACGTTACGAAACAAATCCAAATGTTTCACCTTTTTAGTGATTTAAGCCAAACGTTTAACCTTTTTAGCAAAAAAATCCAAACGTTTCATATTTTTAGCGATTTAAGCCAATACGTTTACAAACGTTATCGAAACAAAATCCAAGCGTTTCACCTTTTTAGCAATTTAAGCCAAACGTTTACAAACGTTACGAAACAAAACTAAACGTTTCATCTTTTCGATTTAAGCCAAAAGTTTACAAACGTTACAAAACAAATCCAAATGTTTCCCCTTTTTAGCGATTTAAGCCAAATGTTTACAAACGGTACGAAACAAATCTAAACGTTTTACCCTATTAGCGATATAAGCCCAATGTTTACAAACGCTACGAAACAAATCCAAGTGTTTCACCGTTTTAGCGATTCAAGCCAAACGTTTACAAAACTTACGAAACAAAACCAAATCTTTCAACTTTTTAGCGATTTAAGCCAAACATTTAAAAACGTTACAAAAAAATCCAAAAGTTTTACCTTTTTAGCGATTTACGCCAAACGTTTACAAACGTTACGAAACAAATCCAAACGTTTCACCTTTTTAGCAATTTAAATTCAAACATTTCACCTTTTTAGCGATTCAAGCCAAACGTTTTCAAATATTACGAAACAAATCCAAATGTTTCACCTTTTTAGTGATTTAAGCCAAACATTTAACCTTTTTTGCAATTTAAGACAAACATTTACAAACATTACGAAACAAATCCAAACGTTTCACCTTTTTAGCAATTTAAGCCAAACGTTTAAAAACATTACGAAAGAAATCCAAACGTTTAAAATGTTACGAAACCCTTTTTAGCAATTTAAGCCAAACGTTTACAAGCGTTACGAAACAAATCCAAACGTTTCACCTTTTTAGTAATTTAAGCCAAACGTTTACCCTTTTTAGCAATTTAGGCCAAACGTTTACAAACGTTACGAAACTAATCCAAACGTTTCACCTTTTTAGCGATTTAAGCCAAACGTTTACAAACGGTACGAAATAAATCCAAACGTTTCTCCTTTTTAGCGATTTAAGCTAAACATTTACAAACTCTACAAAACAAATCCAATTATTTCACCTTTTTAGTAATTTAAGCCAAATATTTGCAAACGTTACGAAACAAATCCAAGCGTTTCACCTTTTTAGAAACTTAAGCCAAACATTTACAAACGTTGTGAAACAAATTCAAGCATTTCATCTTTTTAGCAATTTAAGCCAAACGTTTACAAACGTTACGAAACAAATCCAAACGTTTCATATTTTTAGCAATTTAAGTCAAACACTTACAAACGTTACAAAAAAATCCAAACATTTTACCTTTTTAGCAATTTAAGCCACACGGTTACAAATGTTACGAAACAAAACCAAACGTTTACAAATGTTACGAAACAAAACCAAACGTTTACAAACGTTTACAAAAGTTTACAAACGTTACGAAAAAAATCAAAACGTTTCACATTTTTATCGGTTTAAGCCAAACTTTTACAAACGTTACGAAACAAACCCAAGCGTTTCGCCTTTTTAGCAATTTAAGCCAAACATTTACAAATGTATAAGCGTTTTACCTTTTTAACAATTAAAGACAAACGTTTACAAACGTTACGAAACAAAACCAATCGTTTCACCTTTTCGATTTAAGCCAAACGTTTACAAACGTTACGAAACTTATCCAAACGTTTCACCTTTTAAGCGATTTAAGCCAAACGTTTACAAACGGTACGAAACAAATCCAAACGTTTCTCCTCTTCAGTGATGTAAGCCAAACGTTTATAAACGCTACGCAACAAATCCAAACGTTTCCCCTTTTTAGCGATATAAGCCAAACGTTTACAAACGTTAGGAAACAAATCCAAACATTTCACCTTTTTAGCAATTTAAATCCAAATGTTTCTCCTTTTCAACGATTCAAGCCAAACGTTTAGAAACATTACGAAACAAATCCAAACGTTTCACCTTTTTAGTGATTTGAGCAAAACGTTTAACCTTTTTAGCGATTATAGTCAAACGTTTACAAACGTTGCGAAACAAATCCAAACGTTTCACCTTTTTAGCGATTTAAGGCAAACGATTAAAAACGTTACGAAAGAAATCCAAACGTTTAAAACGTTACAAAACCCTTTTTAACAATTTAAGCCAAACGTTTACAAACGTTACGAAACAAATCCAAACGTTTCACCTTTTTAGCGATTTAAGCCAAACGTTTACAAACGTTACGAAACAAAACTAAACGTTTAAAACGTTCCAAAACAAATCCAAACGTTTCTCATTTTTAGCGATTTAAGCCAAACATTTATAAACATTACGAAACAAAACCGAGCGTTTCACCTTTTTAGCAATTTAAGCCAAACGTTTAGAAATGTAAATAAACAAATCCAAACATTTCACTTTTTTAGCAATTTAAGCCAAACGTTTACAGACGTTACGAAACAAATCCAAACATTTCACCTTTTTAGTGATTTAAGCCAAACGTTTTCTCTTTTTAGTGATTTAAGCCAAACGTTTACAAACAGTACGAAACAAATCCAAACGTTTCACCTCTTTAGCGATTTAAGCCAAACGTTTACAAACGGTACGAAACAAATCCAAAAGTTTCTCCTCTTTAACGATTTAAGCCAAACATTTACAAACGCTACGAAACAAATCCAATTATTTCACCTTTTTAGTAATTTAGGCCAAACATTTACAAACGTTACGAAACAAATCGAAGCGTTTCACCTTTTTAGAAATTTAAGCCAAACGTTTACAAACGTTATAAAACAAATCCAAGCGTTTCACCTTTTTAGCAATTTAAGCCAAACATTTACAAACGTTACGAAACAAATACAAACGTTTCAACTTTTTAGCAATTTAAGCCAAACATTTACAAACGTAACGAAACAAATCCAAACGTTTTACCTTTTTAGTGATTTAAGTCAAATGTTTACAAACGGTACAAAACAAATCCAAATGTTTCCCCTTTTTAGCAATTTAACCTAAACGTTTACAAACGCTACGAAGCAAATCCAAACATTTCACCTTTTTAGCAATTTAAGCCAAACATTTACTAACGTTACGAATTCGTTTTAGCAATTTATGCCAAATGTTTACAAACTTTTTGAAACAAATCCAAGCGTTTCACCTTTTTAGCAATTTAAGCCAAATGTTTACAAACGTTACGAAACAAATCCAAACGTTTCACCTTTTTAGCGATTTAAGCCAAATGTTTACCTTTTTAGCGATTTAAGTCAAACGTTTACAAACGTTACAGAACAAATCCAAACGTTTCCCCTTTTTAGTGATTTAAGCCAAAAGTTTAACCTTTTTAGCGATTTAAGCTAAACGTTTACAAACTTTACGAAACAAATCCAAACGTTTCACCTTTTTAGCGATTCAATTCAAACGTTTAAAAAGATTACGAAAGAAATCCAAACGTTTAAAACGTTACAAAACCCTTTTTAACAATTTAAGCCAAACGTTTACAAACGTTACGAAACAAATCTAAACGTTTCACCTTTTTAGCGATTTAAGCCAAACATTTACAAACGTAACGAAACAAATCCAAACGTTTTACCTTTTTAGTGATTTAAGCCAAATGTTTACAAACGGTACAAAACAAATCCAAATGTTTCCCCTTTTTAGCAATTTAACCTAAACGTTTACAAACGCTACGAAGCAAATCCAAACATTTCACCTTTTTAGCAATTTAAGCCAAACATTTACTAACGTTACGAATTCGTTTTAGCAATTTAAGCCAAATGTTTACAAACTTTTTGAAACAAATCCAAGCGTTTCACCTTTTTAGCAATTTAAGCCAAATGTTTACAAACGTTACGCAACAAATCCAAACGTTTCACTTTTTAGCGATTTAAGCCAAATATTTACCTTTTTAGCGATTTAAGTCAAACGTTTATAAACGTTATGAAACAAATCCAAAGGTTTCCCTTTTTTAGCAATTTAAGCCAAACGTTTACAAACGTTTAGAAACAAATCCAAACGTTCACAAATGTTGCAAAACAAATCCAAACGTTTCACCCTCTTAGCGATTTAAACCAAACGTTTACAAACGTTACGAAACAAAACTAAACGTTTCACCTTTTTAGCGATTTAAGCCAAACGTTTACAAACGTTACGAAACAAAACCAAACGTTTATAACGTTATGAAACAAATCCAAGCGTTTCACCTTTCTAGCAATTTAAGCCAAACATTTATAATAGTAACAAAACAAATCCAAGCGTTTCACCTTTTTAGCAATTTAAGCCAAACGTTTACAAACGTTATGAAATGAATCCAGACGTTTCACCTTTTTAGCGATTTAAGCAAAACGTTAACAAACGGTACGAAACAAATCCAAACGTTTCTCCTTTTTAGCAATTTAAGCCAAAAGTTTACAAACGTTGCTAAACATATCAATACGTTTCACCTTTTCAGCGATTTAAGCCAAACGTTTACAAACGTTAAGAAACAAAACAAAACATTTAAAACGTTACAAAATAAATCCAAACGTTTCACATTTTTAGCGATTTAAGCCAAACGTTTACGAGCGTTACGTAACAAAACCAAACGGTTTACTTTTTTAGCGATTTAAGCCAAACGATACTAAACAAATCCAAGCGTTTCATCTTTTTAGCGATTTAAGACAAACGTGTACAAACGTTACGAAACAAATCCAAGCGTTTCACCTTTTTAGCAATTTAAGCCAAACATTTACAAACGTTATGAAACAAATCCAAACATTTCACCTTTTTAGCCATTCAAGCCAAACGTTTACAAATGTTACGAAACAAAACCAAACGTTTCACCTTTTTAGCGATATAAGCCAAATTTTTACCTTTTTAGCGATCCAAGCCAAATGTTACGAAACAAATCCAAATGTTTGACTTTTTTAGTGATTTAAGCCAAACGTTTCACCTTTTTAGCGATTGAAGCCAAACGTTTACCAACGTTACGAAATAAATCCAAACGTTTCACCTTTTTAGCGATTTAATTCAAAAGTTTAAAAACGTTCCGAAAGAAATCCAAACGTTTAAAATGTTATGAAACCCTTTTAGCAATTTAAGCCAAACGTTTACAAACGTTGCGAAACAAATCGAAACATTTCACCTTTTTAGCGATTTAAGCCAAACGTTCACAAACGTTACGAAACAAATCCAAACGTTTCACCTTCTTAGCGATTTAAGCCAAACGTTTACAAACGTTACGAAAGAAAACCAAATGTTTCACCTTTTTAGCTATTTAAGCCAAACATTTACAAACGTTACGAAACAAAACCAAAGGTTTAAAACGTTACTAAACAAATCCAAGCATTACACCTTTTTAGCAATTTAAGCCAAACATTTACAAACGTAACGAAACAAATCCAAGTGTTTCACCTTTTTTGCAATTTAAGCCAAACATTTACAAACGTTACGAAAAAAATCCACACATTTCTCCTTTTTAGCAATTTAAGCCAAACGTTTACAAACGTTACGAAACAAATCCAAATGTTTCCCTTTTTTAGCGATTTAAGCCAAACGTTTACAAACGTTACGAAACAAATCCAAATGTTTCACCTTTTTAGCAATTTAAATCCAAATGTTTTGCCTTTTTAGCGATTGAAGCCAAATGTTTACAAATGTTACGAAAAAAAATCCGAACATTTCACCTTTTTAGTGATTTAAGCCAAATGTTTAACCTTTTTAGCGATTTAAGCCAAACGTTTACAAACGTTAAGCAACAAATCCAAAAGTTTCCCCTTTTTAGCGAATTAAGCCAAACGTTTAAAAACGTTACGAAAAAAATCAAACGTTTAAAACGTTACGAAACCCTTTTTAGCAATTTAAGCCAAACGTTTACAAACGTTACGAAACAAATCCAAATGTTTCACCTTTTTAGCGATTTAAGCAAAACGTTTACAAATGTTACGAAACAAATCCAAACGTTTCACTTTTTTAGCGATTTAAGCTAAACTTTTACAAACGTTACGAAACAAATCCCAATGTTTCCCCTTTTTAGTGATTTGAGCCAAACGATTACAAACGCTCTCCGAAACAAATCCAAACATTTCACCTTTTTAGCAATTTATGCCAAACATTTACAAACGTTACGAAAAAAAACCAAGCGTTTCACCTTTTTAGCAATTTAAGCCAAACGTTTACAAACGATAGGAAACAAATCCAAGTGTTTCACCTTTTTAGCAATTCAAGCCAAACATTTACAAACGTTACGAAACAAATCCAAACGTTTCACCTTTTTAGCGATTTAAGCCAAACGTTTACAAATGTTACGAAACAAATCCAAACATTTACCTTTTAGCGATTTAAGCCAAACGTTTTCAAATGTTGCGAAACAAATCCAAACGAACACAAACGTTACGAAACAAATCCAAACGTTTCACCTTCCTAGCGATTTAAGTCAAACGTTTCACCTTTTTAGCGATTTAAGCCAAACATTTACAAACGTTTCGAAACAAACCAAACGTTTAGAACGTTACGAAACAAATCCAAGTGTTTCACCTTTTTAGCAATTTAAGCCAAACATTTAAAAACGTAACGAAACAAATCCTAGCGTTTCACCTTTTTAGCAATTTAAGCCAAACGTTTTCAAACGTTACGAAACAAATCCAAAAGTTTCCCCTTTTTAGCGATTTAAGCCAAATGTTTACAAACGGCACGGAAAAATCCAAACGTTTCGCCTTTTTAGCGATTTAAGCCAAACGTTTAATAACGTTGCGTAAGAAATCCAAACGTTTAAAACGTTACAAAACACTTTTTAGCAATTTAAGCCAAACGTTTGCAAACGTTACTAAACAAATCAAAACGTTTTACCTTTTTAGTGATTCAAGCCAAACGTTTACAAACGTTACAAAACAAATCCAAACATTTCACGTTTTTAGCAATATAAGCCAAACGTTTACAAACGTTACGAAACAAAACCAAACATTTCACGTTTTTTGCGATTTAAGCCAAACGTTTACAAACATTACGAAACGAGCCAAACGTTTAACCTTTTTAGCAATTTAAGCCAAACGTTTACAAACTCTATGAAAAAAATCCAATCGTTTCCCCTTTTTAGCGATTTAAGCCAAACGTTTACAAACAATACAAAAGAAATCCAAGCGTTTACCTTTTAGCAATTTAAGCCAAACGTTTACAAACGTTACGAAACAAATCCAAACGTTTACCTTTTTAGCGATTTAAGACAAACGTTAACAAACGTTACGAAACAAATCCAAACGTTTACAAACGTTAAGAAACAAATCCAAACATTTCATGTTTTTAGCGATTTAAGACAAACGTTTACAAACGTTATGAAACTAAACCAAACATTTCACTTTTTTAGCGATATAAGCCAAACGTATAGAAATGTCACGAAACAAAACCAAACGTTTAAAGCGTTACGAAACAATACAAGCGTTTCACCTTTTTGGCAATGTAAGCCAAACGTTTACAAACGTTGCGAAACAAATCCAAACGTTTCCTCTTTTTAGCGATTTAAGCCAAACGTTTGCAAACATTACGAAACAAATCCAAACGTTTCACCTTTTAAGCAAATTAAGCCGAATGTTTACAAATGTTACAAAATAAATCCAAACGTTACGAAAAAAAACCAAAAGTTTACAAACGTTACGAAACAAATCCAAGCGTTTCACCTTTTTAGCAATTTCAGTCAAATGTTTACAAACGTTACGAAACAAATCCAAACGTTTCACCCTTTTAACTATTTAAGCCAAACTTTTACAAGAGTTACGAAACAAAACCAAATGTTCACCTTTTTTGCGATTTAAGCCAAACGTTTACAAACGTTACGAAACAAATCCAAACGTTTCCCCATTTTAGCAATTTAAGCCAAACATTTAAAACGTTACGAAACAAATCCAAACGTTTCACCTTTTTGTTGATTTAAGCCAAACGTTTAGAAACGTTACGAAACAAATCCGAATGTTTCCACATTTTAGCAATTTAATCCAAACATTTAAAATGTTATGAAACAAATCCAAACGTTTCACCTTTTTGTTGATTTAAGCCAAATGTTTAGAACGTTACGAAACAAATCCGAGCGTTTCACCTTTTTAGCAATTTAAGTCAAACATTTACAAACGTAACGAAACAAATCCAAGCGTTTCCCCTTTTTAGCAATTTAAGCCAAACGTTTACAAACTTTACGAAACCAATCAAAGCGTTTCCCTTTTTTAGTGATTTAAGCCAAACGTTTACAAATGGTGCGAAAAACAAATCCAAATATTTCACCTTTTTAGCGATTTAAGCGAAACGTTTACAAACGTTACGAAAGAAAACTAAATGTATTACCTTTTTAGCTATTTAAGCCAAACATTTACAAACGTTACGAAACAAAACCAAAGGTTTAAAACGTTACGAAACAAATCCAAGCATTACACCTTTTTAGCAATTTAAGCCAAACATTTACAAACGTAACGAAACAAATCCAAACGTTTCACCTTTTTTGCAATTTAAGCCAAACATTTACAAACGTTACGAAACAAATCCACACATTTCTCCTTTTTAGCAATTTAAGCCAAACGTTTACAAACGTTACGAAACAAATCCAAACGTTTCCCCTTTTTAGCGATTTAAGCCAAACGTTTACAAACATTACGAAATAAATCCAAACGTTTCACCTTTTTAGCAATTTAAATCCAAATAATTCGCCTTTTTAGGGATTGAAGCCAAACGTTTACAAACGTTACGAAAAAAATCCGAACATTTCACCTTTTTAGTCATTTAAGCCAAACGTTTAACCTTTTTAGCGATTTAAGCCAAACGTTTACAAACGTTACCAAAAAAATCAAACGTTTAAAACGTTACAAAACCCTTTTTAGCAATTTAAGCCAAACATTTACAAACGTAACGAAACAAATCCAAACGTTTTACCTTTTTAGTGATTTAAGCCAAATGTTTACAAACGGTACAAAACAAATCCAAATGTTTCCCCTTTTTAGCAATTTAACCTAAACGTTTACAAACGCTACGAAGCAAATCCAAACATTTCACCTTTTTAGCAATTTAAGCCAAACATTTACTAACGTTACGAATTCGTTTTAGCAATTTAAGCCAAATGTTTACAAACTTTTTGAAACAAATCCAAGCGTTTCACCTTTTTAGCAATTTAAGCCAAATGTTTACAAACGTTACGCAACAAATCCAAACGTTTCACTTTTTAGCGATTTAAGCCAAATATTTACCTTTTTAGCGATTTAAGTCAAACGTTTATAAACGTTATGAAACAAATCCAAAGGTTTCCCTTTTTTAGCAATTTAAGCCAAACGTTTACAAACGTTAAGAAACAAATCCAAACGTTCACAAATGTTGCAAAACAAATCCAAACGTTTCACCCTCTTAGCGATTTAAACCAAACGTTTACAAACGTTACGAAACAAAACTAAACGTTTCACCTTTTTAGCGATTTAAGCCAAACGTTTACAAACGTTACGAAACAAAACCAAACGTTTATAACGTTATGAAACAAATCCAAGCGTTTCACCTTTCTAGCAATTTAAGCCAAACATTTATAATAGTAACAAAACAAATCCAAGCGTTTCACCTTTTTAGCAATTTAAGCCAAACGTTTACAAACGTTATGAAATGAATCCAGACGTTTCACCTTTTTAGCGATTTAAGCAAAACGTTAACAAACGGTACGAAACAAATCCAAACGTTTCTCCTTTTTAGCAATTTAAGCCAAAAGTTTACAAACGTTGCTAAACATATCAATACGTTTCACCTTTTCAGCGATTTAAGCCAAACGTTTACAAACGTTAAGAAACAAAACAAAACATTTAAAACGTTACGAAATAAATCCAAACGTTTCACATTTTTAGCGATTTAAGCCAAACGTTTACGAGCGTTACGTAACAAAACCAAACGGTTTACTTTTTTAGCGATTTAAGCCAAACGATACTAAACAAATCCAAGCGTTTCATCTTTTTAGCGATTTAAGACAAACGTGTACAAACGTTACGAAACAAATCCAAGCGTTTCACCTTTTTAGCAATTTAAGCCAAACATTTACAAACGTTATGAAACAAATCCAAACATTTCACCTTTTTAGCCATTCAAGCCAAACGTTTACAAATGTTACGAAACAAAACCAAACGTTTCACCTTTTTAGCGATTTAAGCCAAATTTTTACCTTTTTAGCGATCCAAGCCAAATGTTACGAAACAAATCCAAATGTTTGACTTTTTTAGTGATTTAAGCCAAACGTTTCACCTTTTTAGCGATTGAAGCCAAACGTTTACCAACGTTACGAAATAAATCCAAACGTTTCACCTTTTTAGCGATTTAATTCAAAAGTTTAAAAACGTTCCGAAAGAAATCCAAACGTTTAAAATGTTATGAAACCCTTTTAGCAATTTAAGCCAAACGTTTACAAACGTTGCGAAACAAATCGAAACATTTCACCTTTTTAGCGATTTAAGCCAAACGTTCACAAACGTTACGAAACAAATCCAAACGTTTCACCTTCTTAGCGATTTAAGCCAAACGTTTACAAACGTTACGAAAGAAAACCAAATGTTTCACCTTTTTAGCTATTTAAGCCAAACATTTACAAACGTTACGAAACAAAACCAAAGCTTTAAAACGTTACTAAACAAATCCAAGCATTACACCTTTTTAGCAATTTAAGCCAAACATTTACAAACGTAACGAAACAAATCCAAGTGTTTCACCTTTTTTGCAATTTAAGCCAAACATTTACAAACGTTACGAAAAAAATCCACACATTTCTCCTTTTTAGCAATTTAAGCCAAACGTTTACAAACGTTACGAAACAAATCCAAATGTTTCCCTTTTTTAGCGATTTAAGCCAAACGTTTACAAACGTTACGAAACAAATCCAAATGTTTCACCTTTTTAGCAATTTAAATCCAAATGTTTTGCCTTTTTAGCGATTGAAGCCAAATGTTTACAAATGTTACGAAAAAAAATCCGAACATTTCACCTTTTTAGTGATTTAAGCCAAATGTTTAACCTTTTTAGCGATTTAAGCCAAACGTTTACAAACGTTAAGCAACAAATCCAAAAGTTTCCCCTTTTTAGCGAATTAAGCCAAACGTTTAAAAACGTTACGAAAAAAATCAAACGTTTAAAACGTTACGAAACCCTTTTTAGCAATTTAAGCCAAACGTTTACAAACGTTACGAAACAAATCCAAATGTTTCACCTTTTTAGCGATTTAAGCAAAACGTTTACAAATGTTACGAAACAAATCCAAACGTTTCACTTTTTTAGCGATTTAAGCTAAACTTTTACAAACGTTACGAAACAAATCCAAATGTTTCCCCTTTTTAGTGATTTGAGCCAAACGATTACAAACGCTCTCCGAAACAAATCCAAACATTTCACCTTTTTAGCAATTTATGCCAAACATTTACAAACGTTACGAAAAAAAACCAAGCGTTTCACCTTTTTAGCAATTTAAGCCAAACGTTTACAAACGATAGGAAACAAATCCAAGTGTTTCACCTTTTTAGCAATTCAAGCCAAACATTTACAAACGTTACGAAACAAATCCAAACGTTTCACCTTTTTAGCGATTTAAGCCAAACGTTTACAAATGTTACGAAACAAATCCAAACATTTACCTTTTAGCGATTTAAGCCAAACGTTTTCAAATGTTGCGAAACAAATCCAAACGAACACAAACGTTACGAAACAAATCCAAACGTTTCACCTTCCTAGCGATTTAAGTCAAACGTTTCACCTTTTTAGCGATTTAAGCCAAACATTTACAAACGTTTCGAAACAAACCAAACGTTTAGAACGTTACGAAACAAATCCAAGTGTTTCACCTTTTTAGCAATTTAAGCCAAACATTTAAAAACGTAACGAAACAAATCCTAGCGTTTCACCTTTTTAGCAATTTAAGCCAAACGTTTTCAAACGTTACGAAACAAATCCAAAAGTTTCCCCTTTTTAGCGATTTAAGCCAAATGTTTACAAACGGCACGGAAAAATCCAAACGTTTCGCCTTTTTAGCGATTTAAGCCAAACGTTTAATAACGTTGCGTAAGAAATCCAAACGTTTAAAACGTTACAAAACACTTTTTAGCAATTTAAGCCAAACGTTTGCAAACGTTACTAAACAAATCAAAACGTTTTACCTTTTTAGTGATTCAAGCCAAACGTTTACAAACGTTACAAAACAAATCCAAACATTTCACGTTTTTAGCAATATAAGCCAAACGTTTACAAACGTTACGAAACAAAACCAAACATTTCACGTTTTTTGCGATTTAAGCCAAACGTTTACAAACATTACGAAACGAGCCAAACGTTTAACCTTTTTAGCGATTTAAGCCAAACGTTTACAAACTCTATGAAAAAAATCCAATCGTTTCCCCTTTTTAGCGATTTAAGCCAAACGTTTACAAACAATACAAAAGAAATCCAAGCGTTTACCTTTTAGCAATTTAAGCCAAACGTTTACAAACGTTACGAAACAAATCCAAACGTTTACCTTTTTATCGATTTAAGACAAACGTTAACAAACGTTACGAAACAAATCCAAACGTTTACAAACGTTAAGAAACAAATCCAAACATTTCATGTTTTTAGCGATTTAAGACAAACGTTTACAAACGTTATGAAACTAAACCAAACATTTCACTTTTTTAGCGATATAAGCCAAACGTATACAAATGTCACGAAACAAAACCAAACGTTTAAAGCGTTACGAAACAATACAAGCGTTTCACCTTTTTGGCAATGTAAGCCAAACGTTTACAAACGTTGCGAAACAAATCCAAACGTTTCCTCTTTTTAGCGATTTAAGCCAAACGTTTGCAAACATTACGAAACAAATCCAAACGTTTCACCTTTTAAGCAAATTAAGCCGAATGTTTACAAATGTTACAAAATAAATCCAAACGTTACGAAAAAAAACCAAAAGTTTACAAACGTTACGAAACAAATCCAAGCGTTTCACCTTTTTAGCAATTTCAGTCAAATGTTTACAAACGTTACGAAACAAATCCAAACGTTTCACCCTTTTAACTATTTAAGCCAAACTTTTACAAGAGTTACGAAACAAAACCAAATGTTCACCTTTTTTGCGATTTAAGCCAAACGTTTACAAACGTTACGAAACAAATCCAAACGTTTCCCCATTTTAGCAATTTAAGCCAAACATTTAAAACGTTACGAAACAAATCCAAACGTTTCACCTTTTTGTTGATTTAAGCCAAACGTTTAGAAACGTTACGAAACAAATCCGAATGTTTCCACATTTTAGCAATTTAATCCAAACATTTAAAATGTTATGAAACAAATCCAAACGTTTCACCTTTTTGTTGATTTAAGCCAAATGTTTAGAACGTTACGAAACAAATCCGAGCGTTTCACCTTTTTAGCAATTTAAGTCAAACATTTACAAACGTAACGAAACAAATCCAAGCGTTTCCCCTTTTTAGCAATTTAAGCCAAACGTTTACAAACTTTACGAAACCAATCAAAGCGTTTCCCTTTTTTAGTGATTTAAGCCAAACGTTTACAAATGGTGCGAAAAACAAATCCAAATATTTCACCTTTTTAGCGATTTAAGCGAAACGTTTACAAACGTTACGAAAGAAAACTAAATGTATTACCTTTTTAGCTATTTAAGCCAAACATTTACAAACGTTACGAAACAAAACCAAAGGTTTAAAACGTTACGAAACAAATCCAAGCATTACACCTTTTTAGCAATTTAAGCCAAACATTTACAAACGTAACGAAACAAATCCAAACGTTTCACCTTTTTTGCAATTTAAGCCAAACATTTACAAACGTTACGAAACAAATCCACACATTTCTCCTTTTTAGCAATTTAAGCCAAACGTTTACAAACGTTACGAAACAAATCCAAACGTTTCCCCTTTTTAGCGATTTAAGCCAAACGTTTACAAACATTACGAAATAAATCCAAACGTTTCACCTTTTTAGCAATTTAAATCCAAATAATTCGCCTTTTTAGGGATTGAAGCCAAACGTTTACAAACGTTACGAAAAAAATCCGAACATTTCACCTTTTTAGTCATTTAAGCCAAACGTTTAACCTTTTTAGCGATTTAAGCCAAACGTTTACAAACGTTACCAAAAAAATCAAACGTTTAAAACGTTACAAAACCCTTTTTAGCAATTTAAGCCAAACGTTTACAAACGTTACGAAACAAATCCAACTGTTTCACCTTTTTAGCGATTTAAGCAAAACGTTTACAAATGTTACGAACAAATCCAAATGTTTCACTTTTTTAGCGATTTAAGCTAAAATTTCACAAACGTTACGAAACAAATCCAAACGTTTCCCCTTTTTAGCAATTTATGCCAAACATTTACAAACGTTACGAAAAAAATCCAAGCGCTTCACCTTTTTAGCAATTTAAGCCAAACGTTTACAAACGATAGGAAACAAATCCAAGCGTTTCACCTTTTTAGCAATTTAAGCCAAACGTTTACAAACGATAGGAAACAAATCCAAGTGTTTCACCTTTTTAGCAATTCAAGCCAAACATTCACAAACGTTACGAAACAAATCCAAACATTTCACCTTTTTAGCAATTTAAGCCAAACGTTTACAAATGTTACGAAACAAATCCAAACGTTTACCTTTTAGCGATTTAAGCCAAACGTTTTCAAATGTTGCGAAATAAATCCAAACGAACACAAACGTTACGAAACAAATCCAAACGTTTCACATTCCTAGCGATTTAAGCCAAACGTTTACAAACATTACGAAACAAAACCAAACGTTTCACCTTTTTAGCGATTTAAGCCAAACATTTACAAACGTTTCGAAACAAACCAAACGTTTAGAACGTTACGAAACAAATTCAAGTGTTTCACTGTAACACCCCGTATTTTTCTAACTTGTTCCGTTAAGCCTTAACGGTACCTTGGGTTCGTTTGAGTGGTTCGACCACTTAGATTTGCGTTTCGAAGGTTCCAAACCTTTTAAAATGTGTTTTAAGATGTACTAGAAGTAATCTCGGAGTTTGAAACGTTTTCGATTTCAATTTCAAAATCTCAAATTTTCATCGGAGGCAGTAGCTTTTCGCGGGCGCGACATGCATGAATCACGGGCGCGATTCATGTATCGCGGGCGCGATATAGGTGTAGCGGGCGCGACGCGTGCACTGTTCAGTTCGCTGATTTCTATTTAAACCCACCTAATTCGACCTAAACTGATTTTACACTTTCTCTAAAACCCTAAAACGGCTGTAGCATTTCTCTTAATCGGTTTCTATCATTCCTAAGCCTATTTCCATCAATTGTAAGTATTTCTAATCCTCTCCTTAAGGTTTAATCCATTAATTATCATATCTATCAATTATAAATTCATTAGCTATTATATGAATTGGTTGTAGGCTGATTGTAGATCAATATTTTTCTGAGTTCCTCTCTTGATTGTTGTTCTTAATTCATCTCAAGAGGTTAGTGGCTTATATCCCTTGCTTTGATTTGTAGATATTGCTATATATTCATTTGCCTCGATACCTTGGGTGGTTTGATTGTAATTTCTGTGTTTCTTGAATTATTAATTCTGGAAATATTAATTTGATGTTATATTAGTCTCTTGAATTTCATTTGTACATTGGGTGATTTGGTTTAACGTTACAATTGATAAACTTATCGAATTTCTAAAGATTTTGGGTTATAAATTGTTTTTGATGGTTATTTAAAAATCTGGAAATTTCTTAAAAGCTAATCTTAGTTTGTTTAAACATCAAACGTACATTGGGTGTGTTGGGGGAATCTTGTGAACGGATTTTAGTATTGTTTGATTAATGCTTTTGAGATAAAATTATGTTTTAAGGTTAAACTAAAATCTGGAAATTTCAAAGTAATGGATCATAGGGTATTAGATGCTAAACAATACATGGGGTGATTTTGAGAAATTGTTTAAATGGATTAGCGTATAGTTTGGTTAACATTTTTGAAATTAAACTCGGTTTTGAACTTATTTCTAAGGGCTGGAAATTGTTTAGAAGATGGGTTAAAACTTGTTAAAAGAATGTTAGATTATCTTAGGATGCGAATTGACTTGAATTTAATAATATAAGGCATACAAGGCATTATATGTCATTAGGGATTCGATTGAACTATTTTAACTTCAAGTTGATACTTAAAGGATGTTGAATCTTATTGATTCTTTTTGAGGTGATATATTTAATTTTACTTGGGGTGCTACTTGCTAAGTGTTAGCAAGCTTAATTGTTTATGGCATTATTAAGTTACAGTGTGAGTTCTTATTTAAAATTGACTTTGGTTTCATTTTAGGTTTGATTAAAGACTTTTGTTTTAAACTTGTTTTATGGATGGGTCGGGTTACACGTGGTCTCCCGACATGTTGTGTTGAGCTATACTGCAGTAAGGCTAACACACTACTTTGGGAACTGTAATTGTTTTGAAAGACTATTTAAGTATTTAAGTACTTTGGTTTCGTTTTAAAAGATAAGAACTCACCTAAGCTTAACTTGCCTTATTTGTTAATAAGTTGTATGGATATTTGGTGATATTTTAATTACCTTGTTTGAATCTTTGGTTGTTGTGTTGTGAAATGCTAGTCCTATGTGGAGTCTAGTATTCTTAGAGTTAGGGATTGTTCGGATTTTGACTTATATATGTTTTAGACCCGTCGACTGCTCGTGCTTGGGAGTCTACGCAGGGTTAGCTGTTTGCCAAGATTCACGTGGACAAGCAAGCAGTGAGTTTGTAGTGCTATTTACCGCTTTATTAAGTACCGCATCGTATTTTAATATTATAAATGTTTGTGAACTGTTTTTACGGATTATGGAACTGGATTGAAACGAGCTACTCGGTAGGCTTGTATCGAGACTGTGTGCACCGGTAAGTACTCTGGGAAACGGCAGACTAAAGTCTTGCTTACGCTGGTATATATTTATGACGAGGATTTGTTCCCGTCCACTCTGGGTTTATCAGTATGCTATGTCATACTTACGCTGGGATCATTTCAATACTGTTTTTCCAAAAATGTTTTGATTTAAGGGTTTTAAACTTAATAAATGTAAATAGTATTGCGAACTCATCTCAGTATATCTGACCCCGTTGTTTTCCCAAATTTTCCAGGTTTATGATTTGAAAGCCGGTCCACTCCGATTCTTTTGATTCCTCGGAGGTTTTTATGTTATTAAACTAGTTTCTATTTTCGAACTCTTAGACCGCAGTAGAGCTAGTTTATATATTACATTTGTTATTGCATTGGGATTATCGATTAGACCGATTGTTTATTTTTAGCATGTTTACACTGGAATATTTTATTTTTATATTTAAGGCATGCTGTTGAGCATTTCAGATATTTAAGTTATTTATAATAGAACTGTATTATAAATTGCTAGACTTAAGTTGGAGTCTCGGTTGCCCCCGAGCAGTTTTTCTGCAGGTTTAAATGTTCATTTGATTTCCGCAAGGCTTGCTACGGGTTTTGGTACAACCATACCCATACCCTAGCGCCGGTCACGATTCATGAAATTGGGTCGTGACAATGTTGTTGTTTAGTTTCGTGGTTGTAAAATCGAGGACGATTTTGTTTTTAAGTTGGGGAGAATGTAACACCCCGTATTTTTCTAACTTGTTCCGTTAAGCCTTAACGGTACCTTGGGTTCGTTTGAGTGGTTCGACCACTTAGATTCGCGTTTCGAAGGTTCCAAACCTTTTAAAATGTGTTTTAAGATGTACTCGAAGTAATCTCGGAGTTTGAAACGTTTTCGATCAACCTTGTATCTTAGTTCTTATATTTGGTTGTACCACCGTACAAATTCTCATTTTATGTTTATTATTTAATTCTATTTTCCGTTCTGTTGTATTGATCCTTTATGGACCATGACATGCACATTCCAATCTACAATCATACATCTATAACACACGCACGTATGGTTATTTGTTATAATTAAAAGTACGTATGGAGACGTACTATGTTTCTTTATAACATATGAATAATTGTACATATAGGAATGTACTATACTTCTCTTATACGTATTTTATTTGATACATGTATATTACCAAAACTTTGAGTTCATAACATATTGCTCTTACCCTCCCCGATTCTTTAAGTATTCGTATTCATTTCATATAATTATGCTATTTAAAATAACATAATGCAAATATTTCAAAGCATACGTATATATACCTTTTCAAACATACCTTCAAACATATAAGTATTCACATAGTCATCCGTATATGAAAATACGCGACTTTATGAATATTAGCAAGTAATTAAAGTGTACTCACAGAAAACGCTTATCCAATAACACTTCAGGGCTTAGAAACATCAAGCTTCGAGCTCTTTGTCCAGCTGCCTCTTGCCTCACCGGATCTAGAAAAATTTCAAAACGTTTGATTCATATCAGAATCTGATTCTAAGATTAATTCTATACTCGAGACACGACACGCCACACTCTTTAACCGTCGTGCTCCTCACGTATTTATCTCGATGAACGATATCTAATTCGTTTACGGATTGAATATCATTTCCAAGTTATCTTACGTTTAACCTCATTAGGTTAACAGTTCAATCAATCGATAATCGATCGATTTCAATCTTGATATGTGATTACGGAACGGGTCGCAAAACAATATGATAGGGCGATAAGATCCAGGTGCACGTTCGTGCCTTAGGGTGCACGATCGTGCACTTGCTAGTGGTGCACGTTCGTGCACCTTAGTGCACGGTCGTGCACCACACATAGGTGCACGTTCGTGCACCATTGATGGTGCACGTTCGTGCACCTCGTGTGCACGATCGTGCACTTTCGTGCACGATCCCCGGAATCGTTTTTCGGGGCTCCCGACGTGCTATAGGCGTAAAAACGCTCCTAACGCATCCAAAACGCTTATTCTATATTCAAAACATCCAAATTCAATCCTATAATCGTTAAAACGATAAAATCGTTTCGTGGCCTAAAACTTTAACTCGATATATAATGAAATTCATCCATCCAAACGATAAAACGTCAAGCTTACCGTGATCCGCCACTGAAATACGATCGTTTCGAGCTATAGAACGTCGAAAACGGACGAGAAACGGAGATCGAGCGACGGAACCGTAAGAAACCAACGAACGAAGGAAATAAATGAAAATGATCTGCTTATGGCTCTGGACGCTTCCTTTCTCATTTCAATCCTTATATCCATTTGGCTAAAAGATCATTTTAATCCCTCACTTCTTTAACTTGAACCATTTCTCTTTTAAACTTTCTATTTTTACTAAACAGTTAATTACTTACTTTAACTCAATTACGTACGTATTATTTATATCCAAATAAATAATACTAACCGAGAATTATTATATTCCGTGAATAATCTTTTAATTGTTATCCTCGAGGCTTAATTGGCTAATTTGCACTTTAGTCCTTAAACTTTTCATAAATTGCAATTTGGCCCCAAAATGCATCCGCGTCCAAATTTTCAAAGGTCTCCGATTGACCCGAGATTTCTACCATAAATACTATAAATCATTTCGCGGACTTTGGCGAAATGAATTCCGTTATGGGATTTATAATTTATTTTATTTTAATTTCTGAAGTTATTTCCTTAAATCCCGCTAATTAGCTTAATAAAATTATTCCAATTTCCCGACATAATTAAATTAAATTCTTCTTAACTTAATTTATCGGAATTCTCTACACGTGGCACGACTTAATTATTTGGGGTATTACATTCTTTCCCCCTTATAAAAATTCGTCCTCGAATTTTCATATACCTTTCTTACATACTTTGTTTAATTGTATTCTTACAACCCGCCATAATAGTTTACCTTTTTGATCACCCTCGATAGTGAGTTCAGTTGTACTCACATATATACTGTATCATTAGGGACGATAATCCATTATTCTTCTTTTGTTATCATTTCACTTATTATATATAAGTTCCTTCTTCTACTACTTAATACTTGATTCATAATTATTATGAATCAATCCTCTTTTATTGACCGTTTACGATAACATCTTGTTAACCAATCCTTATTCACAATTTATCATTCTTTTCTTTCCACACTTCCGCTGCGATACTCTGACTAATCATTCCTTAACTGTTGACTTTACAGTTAGGTTCATACGGTCTCTTATCTATTACTGTTCCTCGGTGACATTATCTCGATATACTTATCGAGTAATTTCTTATGCTAACAATCCTTAACCTTCTTACTACTGTTTGATTCATAATTATTATGAATCAATTCTCTTTATTCGACCTTTTTGAACAAGGTTTGTTTGTTGGTACGATTCATATTCCCTGACGTATGTAACTTCTATGTTCGATTTTCTCATTCTAGAGGTACACTAGCTCTTATCTTATTAGACGTGGTCGCTATTACTTTGCAAACGTGTAAAGAAACGCCATTGTACTCGTATTTTACATACAATACTGCTTTAAAGATTTGCAATTCAGATATCGATACATCTCACTTCACGATACACTATTCGTTATTCTATACATATATATATTCTTATGTAGGCCTAGCAAGATGATCAGTCTTGTTCTATGCCTCTAGGTACAGAGTCATTGTCTGAGCATACTTACGTTTGAAAACTCATTCGTTTAAAATCACGATACTTTTTATTTTTAAATCATGTCATAATTGTGCGCCGGTGTGATGACTTCTCTCATCACAAGAGTTGCAAAGACACTTTTCTTTTCTTTCAGACACACAATGTATATGATGCATGTCCTACTAGTGAATGCAAAATTAATGTAGTGATGCATTTCTATTCGTGTTAATGCGATGTCTTTATGATTCGTGTCCGGGCACAATTATGTCTTTTCACAACATTTCATTTCATCAAATACATTTCTTTTCGCAAAACGAAATTTACGTAAGTTTCTATCGACATAAGACTCTGTACAAACTTTTTATTTATAGCGATTAACGCTCTATCATTTACAAACTAAACATACATATTACATACAAAAAGATGTAACCCTATTCGTCTGTTTCAGGCGTCGTGCTAAACTCAAGTCCTAAACGTTCTTCTCTGTACTAGATTAGCTCAAGAGGTCCAATCATTAGTGAGCTTCTTGTGTTTGGATTCCATAACTTCCACAGCTACTATGTGGTCTATCTTGTAATGTTTAACCAAACATCATTGTAGCGACAAAACCGTTGGGCATTTCACATGATTCGTTGTACTCCGTTATATGGAAAGTGGGCATTCACTCTCGTAGTGACCTTGTTGTCCACACTTAAAGCATACATCCCTTGCAGCCTGACAGACACCTAAGTGTCTTCTGCCACATTGTGGACATATGGGGTTTGTAAAGCTTGAACTTCCTTGCTCAGACTTTAGATTAATGGTTCTAGCCCTTTTGGCCGCTTTTCCTTGCCTGCCCTTCTTATGAGTCCGGCCATGTCGTCGCTCAATTTCTTCTCTCACTTGACTAGACGTTTGATGTCCGCAATTCAAACGTTCACTTCTTGTCTGATTTGAACGTGAAGGATCAGGAATTTCATCGAAATGGATGAGTGCTCGTTCCATTTGTTTCGCACTATCCACAAGCTGAACAAACTTTTTATCAGTATGACTCAATAATCCTATAAATTGAGATCCTAATCCATTCACGAATCTTGTATTAACTTGGACCCTATCTATCATTAAATCTGGAGCAAATCTGCTTAGTCGATTAAACTCAGCGACATAATCGTGAACTGATCCATCACCTCGAGATAATGATAATAACTTATCTCTATTACCTTCAATCACAGCGAATGGTAGGAAGAATTCTTTAAATCGGGTCACAAACTCTGCCCATGTTATTTGACCCATTATCGGTCTGATTACTTGTCGAAACCAATCCATGGCTGAACCTTTCATTGACATCTCGGTCAACATTACTGTTTGTCTTTCGTCTGCTTGGAGTCTACGAGCATTCTGCTCTACTTCTTCTAGGAAATCAAGTGCATCGCTTGATCCGTCAAACTTCTTTGAGTTTAACTTCGTATAAGCCAATAACAAATCTCTATCTGTGTTTCTCTCTTCGCGTTGATACTGTCGTTGTATCAACTGCCCCATTATTAACATACAATTCCGCATATCAGTTACCTCTGCTGCCAGTTGATTAACATCGACATTGGGTGGTTGCGGCACTCCTGGTGCCTGCACGTTCCCGACTTGGCCTACTCCAGGTTCCTCTTGGTCTCTGCCCCGTCCACGGCCTCTACCTTCCAATTGGACCGGGTCATATTCGCCCGTATTACCTCTGGCCTCCTCGTGGGTCTCGTTTACGAGTTGTGCGACTGCACGCGCTTGTGTAGTTCTTTGCTCAGCCATTCTATTCGTATAGAATTCTCGATGTGTCCCTTAAAACATAGCATAAATAAACCATCACAAACAAGTTCCTTTTGGCTTAACTTGGCCACGTCAGAAACTTAATAGTTTCTAGAGTATTCCGTTCCCTATAGACTTAGCGGAACATTAAAATCATATAGTCATGTGTACATGTTTTATTCCTATGCTACGCATGTCTATAAACATTCTATGTCGATCAAATCCAAAGAAACTAAGTATTCCCTAGATTTTCCTCGGTGACGTCGCATGTTTTAAGTCTTGCGAGCATTCCGCTCACTGTAGACTTAGCAAAAATTAAGCAGTATCTAATCAATAAGCGCAAGTTCTATTCATAACAACCAATCACAAACATACATTTCATATATCGTATATATTATCACAGGCGTACATACCTGTGAGCATACCACTCTCCTAAGTGATCGCGCTACAAAACAATACATATCTCATCTTATCAATCATATAACAGCTGATCATTTCAATCTCATCATCATTATTGATAATATTCTAATATAATATGAGTCTCGAGAGTATATAACTCTTTACAGACTATAGATACTCGAAAGCGTACTGTTTATTCGAGTAAACACAAACATGTATTGTGCTCACGCACACATCTAACTCGACTCCTATTAGCACATATAGGAGAGGACGTTTTTGGAAAACGTTTAAAAAAATTGATGAAAACGATGACAACGTTCAAGAGACATGACTGGAAAATCCCTAAAATCCGCAGTAGTTCCTAGGTACTGACTGACTCATTCCTGAACTCCAATCACAAAAGAACAATGGCCTAGGAATACTAAACCATTGCTCTGATACCAACTTTGTCACGACCCAAATTATTGAGCCGCGACCGGCGCTAGGGAATGGGAGTGGTAGCTCCAAAACCCGTAGCAAGCCTGAAAATACATATAAATTTTTCGCAAATCAAATCATATTTTATATATGATAATAATATCAAAATACGCACGACCCCTGTTTGAAATATACATCAGAGTTAAAGCGTTTTATAAAACAGAGCCTGTCTATTCTAAACTACTGCGGACTTGCTAGAATGAGAACCTAGTCTCATGACTCGTACTACTTCTGAGAATTAAAACTTCGGAAGCTTCGTTCTCCACATCATACCTAACTCAACCTGTAAAAATTGGAATAACAACGGGGTCAGTATAAAACTGAGTGAATACACATAATTACAAGTAATATTGCATAAAGGGTGAAAATGTTTAAAAACCTCTTTATGTAGAAAATATTCTTTTTGTATTATACTTCACACGATCTTACTCCCAACATACTTTGTATGTTCATTCATACTATCAGAGGCCATGTACGTGTCATAAACTAAGCGTTTATGTTATAGACGTACTTGATATCCTTGCCTCGTTCTTATGTCTCATGTACGTTTTTATTACGTACATACTTAACATGATTTGTGTATTGTTATGACTTTGATTATCTTTATTCTTCTCATTAAATTTCTCTGACTTTATCTTTCTGACATCGATAGCAAAGCCAACCGATGTAATCACTTCTCTGACATCGATAACAAAGCCAACCGATGTATTTTTCATATCTGACATCGATAGCAAAGCCAACCGATGTGTTTCACATATCTGACATCGATAGCAAAGCCAACCGATATGTTTCACATATCTGACATCGATAGCCACGCCAACCGATGTATCTGATATCATATCTTAATTATTGCTCTTATCTCATATTGATTCTCGATATATTACGCTTGATTTTATCTTCATATGAGTCCCGAGGACTATTATCGAGAATGGGTAAGATACAGGTCTCGGGATTCCTCTACCGAGATCAACCTTGTATCTTAGTTCTTATATTTGGTTGTACCACCGTACAAATTCTCATTTTATGTTTATTATTTAATTCTATTTTCCGTTCTGTTGTATTGATCCTTTATGGACCATGACATGCACATTCCAATCTACAATCATACATCTATAACACACGCACGTATGGTTATTTGTTATAATTAAAAGTACGTATGGAGACGTACTATGTTTCTTTATAACATATGAATAATAGTACATATAGGAATGTACTATACTTCTCTTATACGTATTTTATTTGATACATGTATATTACCAAAACTTTGAGTTCATAACATATTGCTCTTACCCTCCCCGATTCTTTAAGTATTCGTATTCATTTCATATAATTATGTTATTTAAAATAACATAATGCAAATATTTCAAAGCATACGTATATATACCTTTTGAAACACACCTTCAAACATATAAGTATTCACATAGTCGTCCGTATATGAAAATACGCGACTTTATGAATATTAGCAAGTAATTAAAGTGTACTCACAGAAAACACTTATCCAATAACACTTCAGGGCTTAGAAACATCAAGCTTCGAGCTCTTTGTCCAGCTGCCTCTTGCCTCACCGGATCTAGAAAAATTTCAAAACGTTTGATTCATATCAGAATCTGATTCTAAGATTAATTCTATACTCGAGACACGACACGCCACACTCTTTAACCGTCGTGCTCCTCACGTATTTATCTCGATGAACGATATCTAATTCGTTTACGGATTGAATATCATTTCCAAGTTATCTTACGTTTAACCTCATTAGGTTAACAGTTTAATGAATCGATAATCGATCGATTTCAATCTTGATATGTGATTACGGAACGGGTCGCAAAACAATATGGTAGGGCGAAAGGATCCAGGTGCACGTTCGTGCCTTAGGGTGCACGATCGTGCACTTGCTAGTGGTGCACGTTCGTGCACCTCGTGTGCACGATCCCCGGAATCGTTTTCCGGGGCTTCCGACGTGCTATAGGCGTAAAAACGCACCTAACGCATCCAAAACGCTTATTCTATATTCAAAACATCCAAATTCAATCCTATAATCGTTAAAACGATAAAATCGTTTCGTGGCCTAAAACTTTAACTCGATATATAATGAAATTCATCCACCCAAACAATAAAACGTCAAGCTTACCGTGATTCGCCACTGAAATACGATCGTTTCGAGCTATAGAACGTCAGAAACGGACGAGAAACGGAGATCGAGCGACGGAACCGTAAGAAACCAACGAACGAAGGAAATAAATGAAAATGATCTGCTTATGGCTCTGGACGCTTCCTTTCTCATTTCAATCCTTATATCCATTTGGCTAAAAGATCATTTTAATCCCTCACTTCTTTAACTTAAACCAATTCTCTTTTAAACTTTCTATTTTTACTAAACAGTTAATTACTTACTTTAACTCAATTACGTACGTATTATTTATATCCAAATAAATAATACTAACCGAGAATTATTATATTCCGTGAATAATCTTTTAATTTTTATCCTCGAGGCTTAATTGGATAATTTGCACTTTAGTCCTTAAACTTTTCATAAATTGCAATTTGGCCCCAAAATGCATCCGCGTCCAAATTTTCAAAGGTCTCTGATTGACCCGAGATTTCTACCATAAATACTATAAATCATTTCGCGGACTTTGGCGAAATGAATTCCGTTATGGGATTTATAATTTATTTTATTTTAATTTCTGAAGTTATTTCCTTAAATCCCGCTAATTAGCTTAATAAAATTATTCCAATTTCCCGACATAATTAAATTAAATTCTTCTTAACTTAATTTATCGGAATTCTCGACACGTGGCACGACTTAATTATTTGGGGTATTACACTCTAAAACCCTAAAACGGCTGTAGCATTTCTCTTAATCGGTTTCTATCATTCCTAAGCCTATTTCCATCAATTGTAAGTATTTCTAATCCTCTCCTTAAGGTTTAATCCATTAATTATCATATCTATCAATTATAAATTCATTAGCTATTATATGAATTGGTTGTAGGCTGATTGTAGATCAATATTTTTCTGAGTTCCTCTCTTGATTGTTGTTCTTAATTCATCTCAAGAGGTTAGTGGCTTATATCCCTTGCTTTGATTTGTAGATATTGCTATATATTCATTTGCCTCGATACCTTGGGTGGTTTGATTGTAATTTCTGTGTTTCTTGAATTATTAATTCTGGAAATATTAATTTGATGCTATATTAGTCTCTTGAATTTCATTTGTACATTGGGTGATTTGGTTTAACGTTACAATTGATAAACTTATCGAATTTCTAAAGATTTTGGGTTATAAACTGTTTTTGATGGTTATTTAAAAATCTGGAAATTTCTTAAAAGCTAATCTTAGTTTGTTTAAACATCAAAGGTACATTGGGTGTGTTGGGGGAATCTTGTAAACGGATTTTAGTATTGTTTGATTAATGCTTTTGAGATAAAATTATGTTTTAAGGTTAAACTAAAATCTGGAAATTTCAAAGTAATGGATCATAGGGTATTAAATGCTAAACAATACATGGGGTGATTTTGAGAAATTGTTTAAATGGATTAGCGTATAGTTTGGTTAACATTTTTGAAATTAAACTCGGTTTTGAACTTATTTCTAAGGGCTGGAAATTGTTTAGAAGATGGGTTAAAACTTGTTAAAAGAATGTTAGATTATCTTAGGATGCGAATTGACTTGAATTTAATAATATAAGGCATACAAGGCATTATATGTCATTAGGGATTCGATTGAACTATTTTAACTTCAAGTTGATACTTAAAGGATGTTGAATCTTATTGATTCTTTTTGAGGTGATATATTTAATTTTACTTGGGGTGCTACTTGCTAAGTGTTAGCAAGCTTAATTGTTTATGGCATTATTAAGTTACAGCGTGAGTTCTTATTTAAAATTGACTTTGGTTTCATTTTAGGTTTGATTAAAGACTTTGGTTTTAAACTTGTTTTATGGATGGGTCGGGTTAGACGTGGTCTCCCGACATGTTGTGTTGAGCTATACTGCAGTAAGGCTAACACACTACTTTGGGAACTGTAATTGTTTTGAAAGACTATTTAAGTATTTAAGTACTTTGGTTTCATTTTAAAAGATAAGAACTCACCTAAGCTTAACTTGCCTTATTTGTTAATAAGTTGTATGGATATTTGGTGATATTTTAATTACCTTGTTTGAATCTTTGGTTGTTGTGTTGTGAAATGCTAGTCCTATGTGGAGTCTAGTATTCTTAGAGTTAGGGATTGTTCGGATTTTGACTTATATATGTTTTAGACCCGTCGATTGCTCGTGCTTCGGAGTCTACGCAGGGTTAGCTGTTTGCCAAGATTCACGTGGACAAGCAAACAGTGAGTTTGTAGTGCTATTTACCGCTTTATTAAGTACCGCATCGTATTTTAATATTATAAATGTTTGTGAACTGTTTTTACGGATTATGGAACTGGATTGAAACGAGCTACTCGATAGGCTTGTATCGAGACTGTGTGCACCGGTAAGTACTCTAGGAAACGGCAGACTAAAGTCTTGCTTACGCTGGTATATATTTATGACGAGAATTTGTTCCCGTCCACTCTGGGTTTATCAGTATGCTATGTCATACTTACGCTGGGATCATTTCAATACTGTTTTTCCATAATCATATTATATTAGTATAAAAATGTTTTGATTTAAGGGTTTTAAACTTAATAAATGTAAATAGTATTGCGAACTCATCTCAGTATATCTGACCCCGTTGTTTTCCCAAATTTTCCAGGTTTATGATTTGAAAGCCGGTCCACTCCGATTCTTTTGATTCCTCGGAGGTTTTTATGTTATTAAACTAGTTTCTATTTTCGAACTCTTAGACCGCAGTAGAGCTAGTTTATATATTACATTTGTTATTGCATTGGGATTATCGATTAGACCGATTGTTTATTTTTAGCATGTTTACACTGGAATATTTTATTTTTATATTTAAGGCATGCTGTTGAGCATTTCAGATATTTAAGTTATTTATAATAGAACTGTATTATAAATTGCTAGACTTAAGTTGAAGTCTCGGTTGCCCCCGAGCAGTTTTTCTGCAGGTTTAAATGTTCATTTGATTTCCGCAAGGCTTGCTACGGGTTTTGGTACAACCATACCCATACCCTAGCGCCGGTCACGATTCATGAAATTGGGTCGTGACATTCACCTTTTTTGCAATTTAAGCCAAACATTTAAAAACGTAACGAAACAAATCCTAGCGATTCACCTTTTTAGCAATTTAAGCCAAACGTTTTCAAACGTTACGAAACAAATCCAAAAGTTTCCCCTTTTTAGCAATTTAAGCTAAACGTTTACAAACGGTACGAAAAAATCCAAACGTTTCTCGTTTTTAGCGATTTAAGCCAAACGTTTACAAACGTTACGAAACAAATCCAAACGTTTCGCCTTTTTAGCGATTTAAGCCAAACGTTTAATAACGTTGCGTATGAAATCCAAATGTTTAAAACGTTACAAAACACTTTTTAGCAATTTAAGCCAAACGTTTGCAAACGTTACTAAACAAATCAAAACGTTTTACCTTTTTAGTGATTTAAGCCAAACGTTTACAAACGTTACAAAACAAATCCAAACATTTCACCTTTTTAGCAATATAAGCCAAACGTTTACAAACGTTACGAAACAAAACCAAACATTTCACGTTTTTTGCGATTTAAGCCAAACGTTTACAAATATTACGAAACAAAACCAAACGTTTAACCTTTTTAGCGATTTAAGCCAAACGTTTACAAACTCTATGAAAAAAATCCAAACGTTTCCCCTTTTTAGCGATTTAAGCCAAACGTTTACAAACAATACAAAAGAAATCCAAGCGTTTACCTTTTAGAAATTTAAGCCAAACGTTTACAAACGTTACGAAACAAATCCAAACGTTTACCTTTTTAGCGATTTAAGACAAACGTTAACAAACGTTACGAAACAAATCCAAACGTTTACAAACGTTAAGAAACAAATCCAAACATTTCACGTTTTTAGCGATTTAAGCCAAACGTTTACAAACGTTATGAAACAAAACCAAACATTTCACTTTTTTAGCGATATAAGCCAAACGTATACAAACATCACGAAACAAAACAAAACGTTTAAAGCGTTACGAAACAATACAAGCGTTTCACCTTTTTAGCAATTTAAGCCAAACGTTTATAAACGTTGCGAAACAAATCCAAACGTTTCCTCTTTTTAGCGATTTAAGCCAAACGTTTGCAAACATTACGAAACAAATCCAAACGTTTCCCCTTTTTAGCAAATTAAGCCGAATGTTTACAAACGTTACAAAATAAATCCAAACGTTACGAAAAAAAACCAAAAGTTTACAAACGTTACGAAACAAATCCAAGCGTTTCACCTTTTTAGCAATTTCAGTCAAATGTTTACAAACGTTACGAAACAAATCCAAACGTTTCACCCTTTTAACTATTTAAGCCAAACTTTTACAAGAGTTACGAAACAAAACCAAATGTTCACCTTTTTTGCGATTTAAGCCAAACGTTTACAAACGTTACGAAACAAATCCAAACGTTTCCCCATTTTAGCAATTTAAGCCAAACATTTAAAACGTTACGAAACAAATCCAAACGTTTCACCTTTTTGTTGATTTAAGCCAAACGTTTAGAAACGTTACGAAACAAATCCGAATGTTTCCCCATTTTAGCAATTTAATCCAAACATTTAAAATGTTATGAAACAAATCCGAACGTTTCACCTTTTTGTTGATTTAAGCCAAATGTTTAAAAACGTTACGAAACAGATCCGTGCGTTTCACCTTTTTAGCAATTTAAGTCAAACATTTACAAACGTAACGAAACAAATCCAAGCGTTTCACCTTTTTAGCAATTTAAGCCAAACGTTTACAAACTTTACGAAACCAATCAAAGCGTTTCCCTTTTTTAGTGATTTAAGCCAAACGTTTACAAATGGTGCGAAAAACAAATCCAAATATTTCACCTTTTTAGCGATTTAAGCGAAACGTTTACAAACGTTACGAAAGAAAACCAAATGTTTTACCTTTTTAGCTATTTAAGCCAAACATTTACAAACGTTACGAAACAAAACCAAAGGTTTAAAACGTTACGAAACAAATCCAAGCATTACACCTTTTTAGCAATTTAAGCCAAACATTTACAAACGTAACGAAACAAATCCAAGCGTTTCACCTTTTTTGCAATTTAAGCCAAACATTTACAAACGTTACGAAACAAATCCACACATTTCTCATTTTTAGCAATTTAAGCCAAACGTTTACAAACGTTACGAAACAAATCCAAACGTTTCCCCTTTTTAGCGATTTAAGCCAAACGTTTACAAACGTTACGAAATAAATCCAAACTTTTCACCTTTTTAGCAATTTAAATCCAAATGTTTCGCCTTTTTAGGGATTGAAGCCAAACGTTTACAAACGTTACGAAACAAATCCGAACATTTCACCTTTTTAGTCATTTAAGCCAAACGTTTAACCTTTTTAGCGATTTAAGCCAAACGTTTACAAACGTTACCAAAAAAATCAAACGTTTAAAACGTTACGAAACCCTTTTTAGCAATTTAAGCCAAACGTTTACAAACGTTACGAAACAAATCCAAATGTTTCACCTTTTTAGCGATTTAAGCAAAACGTTTACAAATGTTACGAAACAAATCCAAATGTTTCACTTTTTTAGCGATTTAAGCTAAACTTTCACAAACGTTACGAAACAAATCCAAACGTTTCCCCTTTTTAGCGATTTGAGCTAAACGATTACAAACGCTCTCCGAAACAAATCCAAACATTTCACATTTTTAGCTATTTATGCCAAACATTTACAAACGTTACGAAAAAAATCCAAGCGTTTCACCTTTTTAGCAATTTAAGCCAAACGTTTACAAACGATAGGAAACAAATCCAAGTGTTTCACCTTTTTAGCAATTCAAGCCAAACATTCACAAACGTTACGAAACAAATCCAAATATTTCACCTTTTTAGCAATTTAAGCCAAACGTTTACAAATGTTACGAAACAAATCCAAACGTTTACCTTTTAGCGATTTAAGCCAAACGTTTTCAAATGTTGCGAAATAAATCCAAACGAACACAAACGTTACGAAACAAATCCAAACGTTTCACCTTTCTAGCGATTTAAGCCAAACGTTTACAAACATTACGAAACAAAACCAAACGTTTCACCTTTTTAGCGATTAGAGCCAAACATTTACAAACGTTTCGAAACAAACCAAACGTTTAGAACGTTACGAAACAAATCCAAGTGTTTCACCTTTTTAGCAATTTAAGCCAAACATTTAAAAACGTAACGAAACAAATCCTAGCGTTTCACCTTTTTAGAAATTTAAGCCAAACGTTTTCAAACGTTACGAAACAAATCCAAAAGTTTCCCCTTTTTAGCGATTTAAGCCAAACGTTTACAAACGGTACGAAAAAATCCAAACGTTTCTCGTTTTTAGCGATTTAAGCCAAACGTTTACAAACGTTACGAAACAATTCCAAACGTTTCGCCTTTTTAGCGTTTTAAGACAAACGTTTAATAACGTTGCGTATGAAATCCAAATGTTTAAAACGTTACAAAACACTTTTTAGCAATTTAAGCCAAACGTTTGCAAACGTTACTAAACAAATCAAAACGTTTTACCTTTTTAGTGATTTAAGCCAAACGTTTACAAACGTTACAAAACAAATCCAAACATTTCACCTTTTTAGCAATATAAGCCAAACGTTTACAAACGTTACGAAAAAAAACCAAACATTTCACGTTTTTTGCGATTTAAGCCAAACGTTTACAAACATTACGAAACAAAACCAAACGTTTAACCTTTTTAGCGATTTAAGCCAAACGTTTACAAACTCTATGAAAAAAATCCAAACGTTTCCCCTTTTTAGCTATTTAAGCCAAACGTTTACAAACAATACAAAAGAAATCCAAGCGTTTACCTTTTAGCAATTTAAGCCAAACGTTTACAAACGTTATGAAACAAATCCAAACGTTTACCTTTTTAGCGATTTAAGACAAACGTTAACAAACGTTACGAAACAAATCCAAACGTTTACAAACGTTAAGAAACAAATCCAAACATTTCACGTTTTTAGCGATTTAAGCCAAAGGTTTACAAACGTTATGAAACAAAACCAAACATTTCATTTTTTTAGCGATATAAGCCAAACGTATACAAACATCACGAAACAAAACAAAACGTTTAAAGCGTTACAAAACAATACAAGCGTTTCACCTTTTTAGCAATTTAAGCCAAACGTTTACAAACGTTGCGAAACAAATCCAAACGTTTCCTCTTTTTAGCGATTTAAGCCAAACGTTTGCAAACATTACGAAACAAATCCAAACGTTTCACCTTTTTAGCAAATTAAGCCGAATGTTTACAAACGTTACAAAATAAATCCAAACGTTACGAAAAAAAACCAAAAGTTTACAAACGTTACGAAACAAATCCAAGCGTTTCACCTTTTTAGCAATTTCAGTCAAATGTTTACAAACGTTACGAAACAAATCCAAACGTTTCACCCTTTTAACTATTTAAGCAAAACTTTTACAAGAGTTACGAAACAAAACCAAATGTTCACCTTTTTTGCGAATTAAGCCAAACGTTTACAAACGTTACGAAACAAATCCAAACATTTCCCCATTTTAGCAATTTAAGCCAAACATTTAAAACGTTACGAAACAAATCCAAACGTTTCACCTTTTTGTTGATTTAAGCCAAACGTTTAGAAACGTTACGAAACAAATCCGAATGTTTCCCCATTTTAGCAATTTAATCCAAACATTTAAAATGTTATGAAACAAATCCAAACGTTTCACCTTTTTGTTGATTTAAGCCAAATGTTTAAAAACGTTACGAAACAGATCTGAGCGTTTCACCTTTTTAGCAATTTAAGTCAAACATTTACAAACGTAACGAAACAAATCCAAGCGTTTCACCTTTTTAGCAATTTAAGCCAAACGTTTACAAAATTTACGAAACTAATCAAAGCGTTTCCCTTTTTTGGTGATTTAAGCCAAAAGTTTACAAATGGTGCGAAAAACAAATCCAAATGTTTCACCTTTTTAGCGATTTAAGCCGAACGTTAACAAAACGCTACGAAACATATCCAAGCGTTTCCCCTTTTTAGCAATTTAATCCAAACCTTTACAAACGTTACGAAACAAATACAAACGTTTCACCTTTTTAGCAATTTAAGCCAATCGTTTACAAACGTTACGAAATAAATCCAAACGTTTCACCTTTTTAGCGATATAAGACGAATGTTTACAAACGTTACGAAACAAAACCAACACATCACATTTTTAGCGATGTAAGCCAAACGTTTACAAACGTTATGAAAGAAAACCAATCGTTTCATTTTTTTAGCGATTTAAGCGGAACGTTTACAAACGGTACGAGACAAATCAAAACGTTTCACCTTTATAGCGAGCCAAACGTTTAAAAATGGTACGAAACAAATCCAAGCGTTTCACCTTTTTAGCAATTTAACCCAAACGTTTACAAACGTTACGAAACTAATCCAAACGTTTCCCCTTTTTAGCGATTTATGCCAAAGTTTACAAACCTTACAAAACAAATCCAAACGTTTCCCCTTTTTAGCGATTTAAGCCAAACGTTTACAAAGGTTACAAAACAAATCCAAACGTTTCACCTTTTTAGCAATTTGAATCCAAACGTTTCCCCTTTTTAGCGATTCAAGCCAAACGTTTACAAACGCTACGAAACAAATCCAAACGTTTCACCTTTTTAGTGATTTAAGCCAAACATTTAATCTTTTTAGCGATTTAAGCCAAACATTTACAAATGTTACGAAACAAATCCAAACGTTTCACCTTATTAGCGATTTAAGCCAAATTTTTAAAAACGATACGAAAGTAATCCAAATGTTCGAAACGTTACGAAATCTTTTTTTGAAATTTAAGCCAAATGTTTACAAACATTAAGAAACAAATCCAAACGTTTCACCTTTTAATCGATTTAAGTCAAACGTTTACAAACTTTACGAAACAAAACCAAAGATTTCACCTTTTTAGCGATTTAAGCCAAACATTTACAAATGTTACGAAACAAAACCAAACGTTTACAAACGTTACGAAACAAAACCAAACGTTTCACCTTATTAGCCATTTAAGTCAAACGTTTACAAACGTAATGAAACAAATCCAAACGTTTCACCCTTTTAGCGATTTAAGCCAAACATTTACAAACGTTACGAAACAAATCCAAACGTTTCACCTTATTAGCGATTTAAGCCAAGCGTTTACAAACGATACTAAACAAATCCAAGCGTTTCACCTTTTTAGCAATTTAAGCCAAACCTTTACAAACGTTACGAAACAAATACAAATGTTTCACCTTTTTAGCAATTTAAGCCAATCGTTTACAAACGTTACGAAAAAAATCCAAACGTTTCACCTTTTTAGCGATATAAGACGAATGTTTACAAACGTTACGAAACAAAACCATCACATCACATTTTTAGCGATGTAAGCCAAACGTTTACAAACGTTACGAAAGAAAACCAATGGTTTCATTTTTTTAGCGATTTAAGCTGAACGTTTACAAACGGTACGAGACCAATCCAAACGTTTCATCTTTTTAGAGATTTAAGCCAAACGTTTACAAATGGTACGAAACAAATCCAAGCGTTTCACCTTTTTAGCAATTTAAGCCAAACGTTTACAAACGTTACGAAACTAATCCAAATGTTTCCCCTTTTTAGCGATTTATGCCAAACGTTTACAAACGTTACGAAACAAATCCAAATATTTTACCTTTTTTGCGATTTAAGCCAAACATTTACAAACGATACCAAACAAATCCAAGCGTTTCACCTTTTTAGCAATTTAAGCCAAATGTTTACAAACGTTAGGAAACAAATCCAAACGTTTCACCTTTTTTGCGATTTAAGCCTAACATTACGAAACAAATCCAAACGTTTCATATTTTTAGTTATTTAGGCCAAACATTACAAACGTTACGAAACAAATCCAAACGTTTCCCCTTTTTAGCGATTGAAGCCAAACGTTTACAAACGCTACGAAAAAAATCCAAACGTTTCACATTTTTGGCGATTTAAGCCAAACGTTTATAAACACTACGAAACAAAACCAACCGTTTCACCTTTTTAGCCATTTAAGCCAAACGTTTAAAACGTTAGAAACAAAACCAAACGTTTCACTTTTTTATCGATTTAAGCCGAACGTTTACAAACAGAATGAAACAAATCCAAACGTTTCACTTTTTTAGCGATTTATGCCAAACGTTCACAAATGCTTTGAAACAAATCCAAGCGTTTCACCTTTTAGTAGTTTAAGCCAAACGTTTACAAACGTTACGAAACTAAGCCAAACGTTTCCCCTTTTTAGCAATTTATGCCAAACGTTTACAAACCTTACAAAAGAAATCCAAACGTTTCACCTTTTTAGCGATTTAAGCCAAACGTTTACAAACGTTACGAAACAAATCCAAACGTTTCACCTTTTTAGCGATTCAAGCCAAACGTTTACAAACGTTACGAAACAAATCCAAACGTTTCACCTTTTTAGTGATTTAAGCCAAACATTTAATCTTTTTAGCGATTTAAGCCAAACGTTTACAAATGTTACGAAACAAATCCAAACGTTTCACCTTATTAGCGATTTACGCCAAATTTTTAAAAACGATACGAAAGAAATCCAAATATTTGAAACGTTACGAAACCCTTTTTAGAAATTTAAGCCAAATATTTACAAAAATTAAGAAACAAATCCAAACGTTTCACCTTTTAAGCGATTTAAGCCAAACGTTTACAAACATTACGAAACAAAATGTCACGACCCATTTTCATGAATCGCGACCGGCACTAGGGTATGGGTAATGTAGTACCGAAACCCGTAGCTAGCCTTTCATTTAACATATAAACACATAAACCTGCAGAAAACCAATGCTCGGGGGCAACCGAGACTTCAGCCTAAATCTAGCAGTTATAATATTCAACAGTTAATATAACATGCTTGTCGAATTCCGAGTTTAATATAGATTTATCATAAATCAATGTAAATGATATAACATGCCAAAGCAATATAACCAGTCGAACTAATCCGACAAAATATATAATAATAATAACAATAAAGACGTCTAGTTATTACTGCGGTCTAAGAATAAAACAGTTTTACAGTTTATCAAAAATAAATGGAACCTCCGAGGAAAAGTAAAATGCGGAGATCACCAGACTCTCTCAGATCATAACCCTGGGAAAAATTGGGAAAACAACGGGGTCAGATATACTGAGATGAGTTTATACCACTATCTACATTTATTAAGTGGAAAACCTTTAAAATCGTTTAAAACATTTAATAACGATATTACGAATAATAGTTGGAACCCTAATCCACAATTCTAAATAATAAACGTAATCCAATAGGTCTAGTCCCGAGAGCTGAGCTACACCGAGTTACCACTGACCACACTTATACCAGAGTCCCGAGAGCCGAACTACACCGAGTTACTCTACCTGGTCCCGAGAGCTATGCTCACACCGAGTTACCACATTTCCATATATATCTTACCCAGATCAATACTGGTGCGCACGCAGTCCTAATGATGCCCATTAGGTAGCATGTTCCAACTAAGAGCCATAATATAAAAACAGTTCGAAATATACATATAGTATATATATTTAATATTAAAATAACAATTTACTTAATAAAGCGGTAAATAGTAAGTACAAACTCACTGCTTGCTAATCCACGTGACAACCTCGCAAGCAATCTAATCATGGTTCGTCTCCGAAGTACGAACGGTCGACGGGTCTAAACAAGGTATAAATAATAATTAAAAACAAACTCTAACTCTAAAGAGTACTAGACACCACACAGGACTAGCACAAACGACAAGTCAAGGTAAAGCCCATCAAAATAAACACAACACTCAATAAAATAACAAGCCAACAACAAGTCAAGTTAAGTTGAGTTCCCGATCTTTAAAACATAAACCGGAGTGGGAAAAAGTCCAAATCAACTTTATTTCAAATAAGCGATTCCAAAGTAGTGAGTCAACTGAGTCATCACTATGCTCAATTTCTTCCCACATGTCGGGCGACCAAAGTCTAACCCATCCAAAACCAATGTATAAACCAACTTTAAAAATCCGGAATATCTTTATAATAATATTAACTTGAAATAAAGGAACTCAACACTTAACATCACTAACAATCCAATTGTAACAACATGCCAACACTTAAGCCAACATTTGGCAAAAGATTACCCAAATAAACACAGCGTGTTAAATCACATTAAATAGATACAACAATGATTATGAACACTTATAAACCAACCAATTCAGATTTGAAATTACCTTTTTAATCCACTATCAAAACAATGATAACTTATCTTAACTTATAAACGATTTGTCCAACAATTTCCAATGCAATCAATTAGCCCAACGTATTAGAAGTATCAAAATAACCCTTTTGAAAAGATAATTTCCAGCCACATTTATATGCCTTTAAAACATCGGATTACTTATAGAAACCTACAATTTAGTACCACACTTAAGTCTAGCCAATGATCTCAAGTCACCCAATGTAAGATTCTTAACTAGCCACCTATTACCAATTTATATACGTATTTCCATATTTTTATAGAAAGAGAAACATAATTTAATTCATAACCACATACCAAATCACATAGCCCTTAGTCTAAACAATGATTCCAAGCTAATCAAGTAAGAACATCAACAATTAACAACAACAACACCCGAAGTATGAAATCTCAGATTTCAATCAAGTCAAAACAGAATATACAACATGCTATATCACCCAAAGTAATAAAGTAAACCAATATCTAACAATCTCTACAATTCAAAGCAAAGGATTAGAACCACTAACCTCTTGAAATAGATTAATAATGATCCAATAGAGAAAACCCAGAAAAATAATAACTCAATTCAGCCTATAGCAACATATAATAGAGAACAATTAATAAGAAATCGATTGAATGAGTTTTAAGGGATTAATTGTTGAAATAGTTGATTAAAATACTTACAATTGAAGAAAATAGGTTGAGGAATCAATAGGAGATGATAATCTGAGAGTGACAGCCGCAATAGGGTTTTAAGAAAAGTTCAAAATTGATTTAGGTCGAATAAGGTGGTATTTATAGAAAAACGGCGAACTGTACAGTGCAAGTTGGCGACCGCGAACTATAGTTCGCGACCTCAAAGTAGTTGGCGACCACTAACTAAAGTTGGCGACCGCTAACTTTTCTGCCCAAGAAGGAAAAATGTGAAATTTGACTTTAGGCTCAGAATCGATCCGATGACCCAAACCACACTCAAAACATCATAAAAACATCATTCAAGAGGTCATGAACCTTCAAACCATGTTTTCGAGAAGTCAAACCAACTCAAACAAATCCAAGGTATATTGGAAAGTTCATCGGAACTAGCCGAAAAAACACGGGGTATTACATTCTCCCCAACTTAAAACAAAATCGTCCTCGATTTTTAAAACAAAAACAACTGTCGAACAACATAGCATAAAACTACACGTCTAGCTGAACAAATGCACAAGACTGATATGAAAACGTATCAACAAGATACCCAACGTAACAAGAACAATAATCAACAACACTGTAATGAACCCTGTCTTTTAAGAATAGTTTTTAACCAAAAACCAACCCGACTAAAATCATTAGTACTCTGTGCTTAACGATCAATGCACTTGCGTAAGCAAAACTCAACAGGTTGTTCCTCGAACGATAACTCAAAACCACCACTTTCATAACCAAACAATCTTAAAAGGTCGCAAAAGCCTTAATACTAACTTCCACTTAACATAAAATGATATCGCCCTTTCTAGGTGAAATCAAACGAAGGAATACAAACTCTCCACATAAAGCTCGATTGAAATACTTAGGATAATCAAGAACAAACCTCAAATCTCTTTTGATGATAACTCTATTCAAAATTTCCACCCAGAGAAAGTTAATACAAGACGAAACACGCCAAAAACATATGGGGTATTACACAAAACCAAAGGTTTCACCTTTTTAGCGATTTAAGCCAAACATTTACAAACATTGCGAAACAAATCCAAACGTTTCCCCTTTTTAGCGATTTAAGCCAAACGTTTACAAACGTTGCGAAACAAATCATAACGTTTCACCCTTTTAGCGATTTAAGCCAAACATTTACAAACATTACGAAACAAATCCAAATATTTTACATTTTTAGTGATTTAACCAAACGTTTACAAACGATATCAAACAAATCCAAGCGTTTCACCTTTTTAGCAATTTAAGCCAAATGTTTACAAACGTTACGAAACAAATCCAAACGTTTCACCTTTTTTGCGATTTAAGCCTAACATTACGACACAAATCCAAACGTTTCATATTTTTAGTTATTTAGGCCGAACGTTTACAAACGTTACGAAACAAATCCAAACGTTTCCCTTTTTTAGCGATTGAAGCCAAACGTTTACAAACGCTACGAAAAAATCCAAACGTTTCACATTTTTGGCGATTTAAGCCAAACGTTTGCTAACGCTACGAAACAAAACCAAGCGTTTCACCTTTTTAGCCATTTAAGCCAAACGTTTAAAAACGTTAGAAACAAATCCAAACGTTTCACCTTTTTAGCGATTTAAGCCGAGCGGTAACAAACGTTACGAAACAAAACCAAACATTTCTCCTTTTTAGCGATTTAAACTAAACGTTTACTAAAGTTATGAAATAAATCCAAACGTTTCCCCATTTAAGAGATTTAAGACAAATGTTTAATACGTTAAGAATCAAATCCAAACGTTTCCCCTTTTAGCGATTTAAGCCAAACGTTTACAAACGTTACGAAACAAATCCAAACGTTTCATATGTTTAGCGATTTAAACCAAACGTTTACAAACGTTACAAAACAAATCCAATCGTTTCCCCTTTTTAGCGATTTATGCCAAACGTTTACAAACGTTATGAAACAAATCGAAACGTTTACAAACGTTACGAAACAAATCCAAGCGGTTCACCTTTTTAGCAATTTAATCCAAACGTTTACAAATGTTACGAAACAAATCCAAGCGTTTCACCTTTTTAGCAATTTAAGCCAAGCTTTTACAAACATTACGAAAGAAATCTAAACGTTTCACCTTTTTAGCGATTTAAGCCGAACATTTACAAACGTTACGAAACAAAACCAAATGTTTCACCTTTTTAGCGATTTAAGCCAAACTTTTACAAACGTTACGAAACAAATCCAAACGTTTCACCTTTTTAGTGATTTAAGTCAAACGTTTAAAAACGTGACGAAAGAAATCAAAACGTTTAAAACGTTACGAAACCCTTTTTAGCAATTTAAGCCAAACTTTTACAAACGTTACGAAACAAAACCAAACGTTTAAAACGTTACGAAACAAATCCAAACGTTTCCAATTTTTATCGATTTAAGCCAAACGTTTACAAACGTTACGAAACAAAACCAAGCATTTCACCTTTTTAGCAATTTCAGCCAAACGTTTACAAACGTATCGAAACACATCCAAGCGTTTCACCTTTTTAGCAATTTAAGTCAAACGTTTACAAACGTTATGAAACAAAACCAATCGTTTCCCCTTTTCGATTTAAGCCAAACGTTTACAAATGTTTCAAAACAAATCCAAACGTTTCACCTTTTAGCGATTTAAGCAAAACAATTATAAACATTATAAAATAAACGTTTCACCCTATTAGCGATGTCAGCCAAACGTTTACAAACACTACAAAACAAATCCAAGTGTTTCACCTTTTTAGGAATTTAAGCCAAACGTTTACAAACGTTATGAAACAAATCCAAACGTTTCACCTTTTTAGTAATTTAAATCCAAACGTTTCACCTTTTTAGCGATTCAACCCAAACGTTTACGAAACAAATCTAAACATTTCACGTTTTTAGCGATTTAAGCCAAACGTTTAACCTTTTTAGCGATTTAATCCAAATATTTAAAACCGTTACGAAAGAAATCCAAACGGTTAAAACGTTACCAAACCCTTTTTAGCAATTTAAGTCAAACGTTTACAAAAGTTACGAAACAAATCCAAACGTTTCACTTTTTTTGCGATTTAAGCTAAATGTCTACAAACGTTATGAAACAAAACCAAACGTTTAAAACGTTACGAAAAAAATCCAAACGTTTCACATTTTTAGCGATTTAAGCCAAACGTTTACAAACGTTACGAAACAAAACCAAGCGTTTACCCTTTTTAGAAATTTAAGCCAAACGTTTACAAACGTAACAAAACAAATCCAAGCGTTTCACCTTTTAAGCAATTCAAGACAAATGTTTACAAACGTTACGAAACAAAACTAAACGTTTCACCTTTTCGATTTAAGCCAAAAGTTTACAAACGTTAAAAAAAATCCAAACATTTCCCCTTTTTAGCGATTTAAGCCAAACGTTTACCAACGTTACGAAACAAATCCAAATGTTTTACCCTATTAGCGATTTAAGCCCAATGTTTACAAACGCTACGAAAAAATCCAAGCGTTTCACCTTTTTAGCAATTTAAGCCAAACGTTTATAAAGGTTACGAAACAAAACCAAACATTTCGCCTTTTTTGCGATTTAAGCAAAATGTTTAAAAACGTTACAAAAAAATCCAAAAGTTTTACCTTTTTAGCGATTTACGCCAAACGTTTACAAATGTTACGAAACAAATTCAAACGTTTCACCTTTTTAGCAATTTAAATCCAAACGTTTCACCTTTTTAGCGATTCAAGCCAAACGTTTACAAAAATTTCAAAACAAATCCAAATGTTTCACCTTTTTAATGATTTAAGCCAAACGTTTAACCTTTTTAGCGATTTAAGCCAAACGTTTAAAAACGTTACGAAACAAATCCAAACGTTACTCCTTTTTAGCAATTTAAGCCAAACATTTAAAAATGTTACGAAATAAATCCAAACGTTTAAAACGTTACGAAACCCTTTTTAGCAATTTAAGCCAAACGTTTACAAACGTTACGAAGCAAATCCAAAAGTTTAACCTTTTTAGTGATTTAAGCCAAACGTTTACCCTTTTTAGCGATTTACGCCAAACGTTTACAAACGTTACGAAACTAATCCAAACATTTCACCTTTTCAACAATTTAAGTCAAACGTTTATAAACGGTACGAAACGAATCCAAACGTTTCTTGTTTTTAGCGATTTAAGCAAAACGTTTACAAACTCTACGAAACAGATCCAATTATTTAACCTTTTTAGTAATTTAAGCCAAACATTTACAAACGTTATGAAACAAATCCAAGCGTTTCACCTTTTTAGAAATTAAAGCAAAACGTATTCAAATGTTATGAAACTAATCCAAGCGTTTCACATTTTTAGCAATTTAAGCCAAACGCTTACAAACGTTACGAAACAAAACCAAACGTTTAAAACGTTACGAAACAAATCCAAACGTTTCATATTTTTTGCGATATAAGCCAAAACGTTTACCAACGTTACGAAACAAAACTAAGCGTTTCACCTTTTTAGCAATTTAAGCCAAACGTTTACAAATGTATCGAAACAAATCCAAGCGTTTCACCTTTTTAGAAATTTAAGCCAAACGTTTACAAACGTTACGAAACAAAACTAAACGTTTCATCTTTTCGATTTAAGCCAAAAGTTTACAAACGTTACAAAACAAATCCAAATGTTTCCCCTTTTTAGCGATTTAAGCAAAATGTTTACAAACGTTACGAAACAAATCTAAACGTTTTACCCTATTAGCGATTTAAGCCCAATGTTTACAAACGCTACGAAACAAATCCAAGCGTTTCACCGTTTTAGCAATTTAAGCCAAACGTTTACAAATGTTACGAAACAAAACCAAATCTTTCAACTTCTTAGTGATTTAAGCCAAACGTTTAAAAACGTTACAAAAAATCCAAAAGTTTTACCTTTTTAGCGATTTGCGCCAAACGTTTACAAACGTTACGAAACAAATCCAAACGTTTCACCTTTATAGCAATTTAAATCCAAACGTTTCACCTTTTTAGCGATTCAAGCCTAACGTTTACAAATATTACGAAACAAATCCAAATGTTTCACCTTTTTGTTGATTTAAGCCAAACATTTAACCTTTTTTGCAATTTAAGACAAACATTTACAAACATTACGAAACAAATCCAAACGTTTCACCTTTTTTAGCAATTTAAGCCAAACGTTTAAAAACGTTACGAAAGAAATCCAAACGTTTAAAATGTTACGAAACCGTTTTTAGCAATTTAAGCCAAACGTTTACAAACGTTATGAAACAAATCCAAACGTTTCACCTTTTTAGTGATTTAAGCCAAACGTTTACCCTTTTTAGCGATTTAGGCCAAACGTTTACAAACGTAACGGAACAAATCCAAACGTTTCCCCTTTTTAGCGATTTAAGCCAAGCGTTTACAAACGGTACGAAATAAATCCAAACGTTTCTCCTTTTTAGCGATTTAAGCTAATCATTTACAAACTCTACAAAACAAATCCAATTATTTCACCTTTTTAGTAATATAAGCCAAATATTTACAAACGTTCGAAACAAATCCAAGCGTTTCACCTTTTTAGATATTTAAACCAAACATTTACAAAGGTTATGAAACAAATTCAAGCATTTCACCTTTTTAGCAATTTAAGTCAAACGTTTACAAACGTTATGAAATAAATCCAAACGTTTCATATTTTTAGCAATTTAAGCCAAACACTTACAAACGTTACAAAAAAATCCAAACGTTTTACCTTTTTAGCAATTTAAGCCACACGTTTACAAACGTTACGAAACAAAACCAAACGTTTAAAACGTTACGAAAAAAATCAAAACGTTTCACATTTTTAGAGATTTAAGCCAAACGTTTACAAACGTTCCGAAACAAACCCAAGCGTTTCGCCTTTTTAGCAATTTAAGCCAAACGTTTACAAAAGTATCGAAATAAATCCAAGCGTTTTACCTTTTTACCAATTAAAGACAAACGTTTACAAACGTTACGAAACAAAACCAATCGTTTCACCTTTTCGATTTAAGCCAAATGTTTACAAACGTTACGAAACTTATCCAAACGTTTCACCTTTTTAGCGATATAAGCCAAACGTTTACAAACGGTACGAAACAAATCCAAACGTTTCTCCTTTTTAGCGATGTAAGCCAAACATTTACAAACGCTACGCAACAAATCCAAACGTTTCATCTTTTTAGCGATTTAAGCCAAACGTTTAAAAACGTTACAAAAAATCCAAAAGTTTTACCTTTTTAGCGATTTGCGCCAAACGTTTACAAACGTTACGAACCAAATCCAAATGTTTCACCTTTTTAGGAATTTAAATCCAAACGTTTCACCTTTTTAGCGATTCAAGCCTAACGTTTACAAATATTACGAAACAAATCCAAATCTTTCACCTTTTTAGGGATTTAAGCCAAACATTTAACCTTTTTTGCAATTTAAGACAAACATTTACAAACATTACGAAACAAATCCAAACGTTTCACCTTTTTTAGCAATTTAAGCCAAACGTTTAAAAACGTTACGAAAGAAATTCAAACGTTTAAAATGTTACGAAACCTTTTTTAGCAATTTAAGCCAAACGTTTACAAACGTTACGAAACAAATCCAAACGTTTCACCTTTTTAGTGATTTAAGCCAAACGTTTACCCTTTTTAGCGATTTAGGCCAAGCGTTTACAAACGTTACGAAACGAATCCAAACGTTTCACCTTTTTAGCGATTTAAGCCAAACGTTTACAAACGGTACGAAATAAATCCAAGCGTTTCTCCTTTTTAGCGATTTAAGCTAAACATTTACAAACTCTACAAAACAAATCCAATTATTTCACCTTTTTAGTAATTTAAGCCAAATATTTACAAACGTTACGAAACAAATCCAAGCGTTTCACCTTTTTAGCAATTTAAGCCAAACGTTTACAAACGTTACGAAATAAATCCAAACGTTTCATATTTTTAGCAAATTAAGCCAAACACTTACAAACGTTACAAAAAAATCCAAACGTTTTAGCTTTTTAGCAATTTAAGCCACACGTTTACAAACGTTACGAAACAAAACCAAACATTTAAAACGTTACGAAAAAAATCAAAACGTTTCACATTTTTAGCGATTTAAGCCAAACGTTTACAAACGTTCCGGAAAAAACCCAAGCGTTTCGCCTTTTTAGCAATTTAAACCAAACGTTTACAAAAGTATCGAAACAAATCCAAGCGTTTTACCTTTTTACCAATTAATGACAAACGTTTACAAACTTTACGAAACAAAACCAATCGTTTCACCTTTTCGATTTAAGCCAAATGTTGCAAACGTTACGAAACTTATCCAAACGTTTCACCTTTTTAGCGATTTAAGCCAAACGTTTACAAACGGTACGAAACAAATCCAAACGTTTCTCCTTTTTAGCGATGTAAGCCAAACGTTTACAAACGCTACACAACAAATCCAAACGTTTCACCTTTTTAGTGATTTAAGCCAAACGTTTACAAACGTTAGGAAACAAATCCAAACATTTCACCGTTTTAGCAATTTAAATCCAAATGTTTCTCCTTTTCAGCGATTCAAGCCAAACGTTTAGAAACGTTACGAAACGAATCCAAACGTTTCACCTTTTTAGTGATTTGAGGAAAACGTTTAACCTTTTTAGCAATTTAAGCCAAACGTTTACAAACGTTGCGAAACAAATCCAAACATTTCACCTTTTTTGCGATTTAAGGCAAATGATTAAAAACGTTACGAAAGAAATCCAAACGTTTAAAACATTACAAAACCCTTTTTAGCAATTTAAGCCAAACGTTTACAAAACGTTACGAAACAAATCCAAACGTTTCACCTTTTTAGAGATTTAAGCCAAACGTTTACAAACGTTACGAAACAAAACTAAACGTTTAAAACGTTACAAAACAAATCCAAACGTTTCTCATTTTTAGCTATTTAAGCCAAACATTTACAAACGTTACGAAACAAAAAGCATTTGACCTTTTTAGCAATTTAAGCCAAACGTTTACAAACGTTACGAAACAAATCCAAACATTTCACCTTTTTAGTGATTTAAGCCAAACGTTTTCTCTTTTTAGCGATTTAAGCCAAATGTTTACAAACGTTACGAAAATAATCCAAACGTTTTACCTTTTTACCGATTTAAGCCAAACGTTTACAAACGGTACGAAACAAATCCAAAAGTTTCTCCTCTTTAGCGATTTAAGCCAAACGTTTACAAACGCTACGAAACAAATCCAATTATTTCCCCTTTTTAGTAATTTAGGCCAAACATTTACAAACGTTACGAAACAAATCGAAGCGTTTCACCTTTTTAGAAATTTAAGCCAAACGTTTACAAACGTTATGAAACAAATCCAAGCGTTTCACCTTTTTAGAAATTTAAGCCGAACATTTACAAACGTTATGAAACAAATTCACGCATTTCACCGTTTTAGCAATTTAAGCCAAACGTTTACAAACGTTACGAAATAAATCCAAACGTTTCATATTTTTAGCAAATTAAGCCAAACACTTACAAACGTTACAAAAAAATCCAAACGTTTTAGCTTTTTAGCAATTTAAGCCACACGTTTACAAACGTTACGAAACAAAACCAAACATTTAAAACGTTACGAAAAAAATCAAAACGTTTCACATTTTTAGCGATTTAAGCCAAACGTTTACAAACGTTCCGAAAAAAACCCAAGCGTTTCGCCTTTTTAGCAATTTAAGCCAAACGTTTACAAAAGTATCGAAACAAATCCAAGCGTTTTACCTTTTTACCAATTAATGACAAACGTTTACAAACTTTACGAAACAAAACCAATCGTTTCACCTTTTCGATTTAAGCCAAATGTTTACAAACGTTACGAAACTTATCCAAACGTTTCACCTTTTTAGCGATTTAAGCCAAACGTTTACAAACGGTACGAAACAAATCCAAACGTTTCTCCTTTTTAGCGATGTAAGCCAAACGTTTACAAACGCTACACAACAAATCCAAACGTTTCACCTTTTTAGTGATTTAAGCCAAACGTTTACAAACGTTAGGAAACAAATCCAAACATTTCACCGTTTTAGCAATTTAAATCCAAATGTTTCTCCTTTTCAGCGATTCAAGCCAAACGTTTAGAAACGTTACGAAACGAATCCAAACGTTTTACCTTTTTAGTGATTTGAGGAAAACGTTTAACCTTTTTAGCGATTTAAGCTAAACGTTTACAAACGTTGCGAAACAAATCCAAACGTTTCACCTTTTTAGCGATTTAAGGCAAATGATTAAAAACGTTACGAAAGAAATCCAAACGTTTAAAACATTACAAAACCCTTTTTAGCAATTTAAGCCAAACGTTTACAAAACGTTACGAAACAAATCCAAACGTTTCACCTTTTTAGAGATTTAAGCCAAACGTTTACAAACGTTACGAAACAAAACTAAACGTTTAAAACGTTACAAAACAAATCCAAACGTTTCTCATTATTAGCTATTTAAGCCAAACATTTACAAACGTTACGAAACAAAAAGCATTTGACCTTTTTAGCAAATTAAGCCAAACGTTTACAAACGTTACGAAACAAATCCAAACATTTCACCTTTTTAGTGATTTAAGCCAAACGTTTTCTCTTTTTAGCGATTTAAGCCAAACGTTTACAAACGTTACGAAAATAATCCAAAACGTTTCACCTTTTTACCGATTTAAGCCAAACGTTTACAAACGGTACGAAACAAATCCAAAAGTTTCTCCTCTTTCGCGATTTAAGCCAAACGTTTACAAACGCTACGAAACAAATCCAATTATTTCACCTTTTTAGTAATTTAGGCCAAACATTTACAAACGTTACGAAACAAATCGAAGCGTTTCACCTTTTTAGAAATTTAAGCCAAACGTTTACAAACGTTATGAAACAAATCCAAGCGTTTCACCTTTTTAGCAATTTAAGCCAAACGTTTACAAACGTTACGAAACAAATCCAAACATTTCAACTTTTTAGTGGTTTAAGCCAAACGTTTACTCTTTGTAGCGATTCAAGCCAAACGTTTACAAACGTTACGAAACTAATCCAAACGTTTCACCTTTTTAGCGATTTAAGCCAAACGTTTACAAACGGTACGAAACAAATCCAAACGTTTCTCCTTTTTAGCGATTTAAGCCAAACGTTTACAAATGCTACGAAACAAATTCATTTATTTCACCTTTTTAGCAATTTCAGCCAAACATTTACAAACGTTAAAAAAACAAATCCAAGCAATTCACCTTTTTTGAAATTTAATCCAAACGTTTACAAACGTTTGGAAACAAATCCAAGTGTTTCACCTTTTTAGCAATTTAAGCCAAACGTTTTCAAACATTACGAAACAAATCCAAATGTTTTTCCTTTTTAGCGATTTAAGCCAAACGTTTACAAACGTTACAAAACAAATCCTAAAGTTTCACCTTTTTAGTAATTTAAGAGAAACGTTTACCCTTTTTAGCGATATAAGTCAAACGTTTAAAAACGTTACGAAAGAAATCCAAACATTTAAAACGTTACGAAACCCTTTTTAGCAATTTAAGCCAATCGTTTACAAACGTTACGAAACAAATCCAAACGTTTCACCTATTTAAAGATTTAAGCCAAACGTTTACCCTTTCTAGCGATTTAAACCAAACGTTACGAAACAAATCCAAATGTTTCACGTTTTTAACGATTTAAGCCAAACATTTACAAACGGTACGAAATAAATCCAAATGTTTGTCCTTCTTAGCAATTTAAGCCAAACGTTTACAAACGCTACGAAAAAATCAAATTATTTCACCTTTTTAGTAATTTAAGCCAAACATTTACAAACGTTATGAAACAAATCCAAGCGTTTCACCTTTTTAGAAATTTAAGCCAAACGTTTACAAACATTATGAAACAAATCAAAGCGTTTCACCTTTTTAGCGATTTAAGCCAAATGTTTAAAAACATTACGAAACAAATCCAAGCGTTTCACCGTTTTAGTTATTTAAGCCAAACGTTTAAAAACGTTTTGAAAGAAATCCAAACGTTTAAAACATTACGAAACCCTTTTTAGAAATTTAGGCCAAACGTTTACAAACCTTACGAAACAAATCCAAATGTTTCATCTTTTTAGTGATTTGAGCGAAACGTTTACCCTTTTTAGCGATATAAGCCAAACGTTTAAAAACGTTACGAAAGAAATCCAAACGTTTAAAACGTTACGAAACCCTTTTTAGCAATTTAAGCCAAACGTTTACAAACGTTATGAAACAAATCCAAACGTTTCCCCTTTTTAGTGATTTAAGCCAAACGTTTACCCTTTGTAGCGATTTAAGCCAAACGTTACGAAACAAATCCAAACATTTCACGTTTTTAGCGATTTAAGCCAAACATTTACTAACGGTACAAAATATATCCAAATGTTTCTCCTTTTTAGCGATTTAAGCGAAACGTTTAGAAATGCTACGAAACAAATCCAATCATTTCACCTTTTTAGTAATTTAAGCCAAACATTTACAAACGTTATGAAACAAATCCAAGCGTTTCACCTTTTTCGAAATTTAAACCAAACGTTTACAAACATTGTGAAACAAATCAAAGTGTTTCACCTTTTTAGCGATTTAAGCCAAACGTTTAAAAACGTTACGGAACAAATCCAAGCGTTTCACCGTTTTAGTTATTCACTACAAAAAATATGGCTTGTTGGGGCGAACGAAATTTATCACGTTAAGCCCAAAATTTGTCATAACAACGTTATTGTGACTATTTTGTGACAAATTTTGTTTGTCAAAACAAACAAGTCACAATAAGTCCATTTTATAATTTGTCACCATAAATTTTCTATTGTGATAAAATTGTTTTGTCACATTCATATTTATTGTGACGAAAATATATATCACAAGTAATCAAATCTTGTCAAAATTTCTCGTAATATACATCGACTTCTAGTGACAAAACACTAATAACGTGACAAAAAAATATTTATCACAATTCATATAAATTTGTCACTACATACACCGAGTTATTAGTGACAAAAAGATTATGCAGTGACAAAACAATATTTATCACAATTAATATACATTTGTCACTACATACGCCGAGTTATTAGTGACAAAAAGATTGTGAAGTGACAAAAAAATATTTATCACAAGTAATCTATCATAAAGTGACGAAATTAATTACCATATTAAATAATTAGCTGTGATAAATTTAATTTATCACAACAAGTAATTTAACATAATGTGGCGAGATTAATTGTCATTATAATTAGTTAGCTGTGATAAATTTAATTTATCACAAGAAGTAATTTAATATAACATGACGAAATTAATTGTCATTATAATTACTTAGTTGTGATAAATTAAATTTATCACAACACGTAATTTATGATAATGTGACGAAATTAATCGTCATTATAATTTGTCGACGGTGATAAATTTAATTTATCAAAATAAGTAATTTATCATAACGTGACAAAATTAATTGTCATTATAATTTGTCAACGTGACAAATTTAATTTATCACAACAAGTAATTTATCATAACGTGACGAAATTAATTGTCATTATATTATTTTCATTTTTATCGATACTAAAATAATTGAATACAGTAATTTGTTACTAAAATCAATGAATAAAAAACAAAATCAATTCAAATATTACATAAAATTATCATTGAATAAGTCTTTAATAATACTAAAATAACAGATCGTATGCAAACATGTAAACTATTTTCTATATAGAAAAGAAACTAATTTAAGCCTAACTTTTGATATAGGAGACGTCCATCTTCTTTCATTCCAACAACTTCCATCTGTAAGAAAAAAAAATACATTTATTATATACAGTTTTATTTTCAACTGACATAATTAAGTGAATAATTTTGAAATTATAAAGAAAAATTAAAAGTGTAATGAATTAAAAAAATTGAAATGTTACCTTAATGTGTGCATGTTCATCAAAATGTTCACATAGGTTGTTCCAATTGTTTATCTTTACATCCTTGGGTGGATGTTTTTCAGCTTACTCACGAGTAGAGAACGTCTTATAGTGTAAGTGACAATGATACTTGAAGTTTCTAAATCGTCTAGCCATCATATCATATACTACTTCTCTTGCATGTGGATCACTTAAATCAATCTCAAATTCACCCTATCAATAAACAAGCATATGAATAGTCACATATTATAAGAATATAATTAATTGAAATACAAGTATGATATAAATTTCGTTTCCCTTCTATTTTAATATTGTTTCCCTCCTACTAAATTCGTTTTTCACTTTTCCTTATTTGATTTGTCAAAATCTTTGCAAATCAAATCAGTTTGAGATATATTATGAAAATCTTATTGCAAAAAATTTGTTTGTTACTCGAGGTAGTCCAGAAATTCGACGAGTTTATATATTTCATCGAATATATGTTCTACTGAAATCGTAATAGCTCGACCATTTTTTTTTAGAAGAGGATCTAAGAAGTATAATAGTTTATCTCATGTTAGTTTGCTTTTTATTTCCAAATAGATATGTATTTGTTTAAAGAAATATTTATATGCAGTTTTTTTAAAGTTATAGTGAGTGAATATAAACTACATGTCAACCATATGTCAACCTTAGAAAACAAAAAATAAGCACAAAATAGAGAAATATGTAAGAAATACAAAACTTTACCTCATATTAGTTTGCTTCTCTATAAAATTTTATATGTAATTCTTATACTATTTTAAAATTTCATTTAGATGCACTTTCTTAAAAAAGTTATGGTGACATAATGTGAACCTTATGTCTACCTTATGTCAACCTTATGAAATACAAAATAAACACAAAATAAAGAAACAAACATGTAATACCCCAAAATAATTAATTAGCTAATTGGACCACGTGTCCAGTTTTGAGTCGCAGAAGTGGCAATATTGGAAAGTTTTTCGATAAATAAGTTTTAGTAGGTCGTTTTAGAAAAGGTCATTACGGAGAAAATTTATATTATATTTCAATTCTAAAGTTGGAATTGGAATTTAATGGAAAAATGATGAGAAAAGTCTAAAATAAGGTATAGGGACCAAAGTGGTAATTTAGCCACTTTGTGTCGAAAATAGAAATATTGGATTTTGACGGGAAAGTGTTATTATCGGGCTTTGTATTATTTATAGGATATAAATAATACGTATAAGTCGTAATAAAAGAGATTAACGATTTAGCTATAACTAAATCGTATGATTGAAAAGTTTAAAGGATAAATGATAGGAAACAAAAAGAACAAGGGCCCAAATGAGCTTTTAGCCAAATCATATATAATTAAGGAAATATGAAATGACGATCAGAGAAGGATCGAGAGAATTGTGAGATTATCGCCGATTACGTTATTTCGCCGCCGTTTCGCCGTTCGACGTCCGATTCAAGCGATTCAAGCGGCAATCTCTTCAAAATCTTGTCCTCTATCGATCCTAAGCTTCGTTTTAAGGTAAATATCTCGAAAATTGGTGCAAAAATCGAGTTTAGTTGGCTGTTTTGATGAGATTATGGTTTAAGCATGAATTTGACGTTTTCGAGATTAGTATAGCGTTTTTGAAGAAACCGTGATATGGGTATTGAGCGTGAGTATGCTTAGCACGTCGGGGTTGTGGCGAAACCCCGGAAAATCTGATTTCCGGGGCTGTGCACGTGGTGCACGACCGTGCACCACGGGTGCACGAACGTGTACTGGAAGTACACGAACGTGCACCTAGCAAGGTACACGATCGTGTACTGAAGTACACGAACGTGCACCTTTCCTGGTGCACGAACGTGTACAATAAGTACACGAACGTGTACCCCTGAGGTGCACGAACGTGTACTCAGTTGCACGATCGTGCACCCACCAAAACGCACACCCGTGCACCCCAACTCGCCCCTACGCAAATACAAACTGTAATTGACCTAGGTGTTTGACGTTTAGAGTAATTGGACGCTAAAAGACAGATTTCGGACTTGGAAAGTTATTAATCTCGAGATTAGCTCGACGTTTTAGATAAATAACAATAATGGAAAACGTCAAGGACGTTAAGCAATTCTCAATTATGAGAAATAGTATTCGCTAAATCGTTTATACGACTAAAGTTATTGAATACGTAAACAAGTATAAAATGAAACTAAATCATAAAACTTAAAAAGTATTATACGTATAAGAATGCGAGAATCACGTCTAACTATTAACGATTTATCAGACGTGTCAGCGAGTAGTGGAGTCAGTAGAGGCGGACTAGCGAGAGCGTACTATCAGATCGATCATATCATTTCTTGGATTGCGGTCACTGTGAGTTGTACTTTTACTTTCATGTATTATATATATTGAAATTATTTTATGAAATTATATATAATGTTTTCACGCATCGCATTATATACAATTGATTGGATGTTATATGTTTATTTAATTTCTATATGCGAGAACTAGTATGCGATCCGAAGAAACTAGCTACCTATTGGGTGTCAATAGGCTGTGTGATCACCAGTATCGAGTCAGTCTAGTATGTTTGTATTGAGCAATGACTTGACACAGCTGGGAGCTATTGATGAATATGAAATTTACGATTGGGTATATGATTTCGATACGAGAGTGAACTCGGCTACGGTGTAGCCTGGAAGTCCCCGTATCTAGTGGCTGGGCCACCAGCGAGTTGGACTCGCAATTGATATTTAGGATTGGGTTGAATGATACATGATTATTCGAGAGATGTGTCGCATGCTAGGATATTAGTTTCACACGGATCAAATACATGGTTATATGTTTTATATTAATATTTTCTTGAGATGCGATGCTATGTTTTTATATTAATACTGTTAGTAAATGTCAACTCACTCAGTATTTCCCCAAATACTGACCCCTCACCTTTGATGTCTTTCAGGTGCTTAGCTTGTGGACTTAGCTAGAGGCCAATTTTGAAGTCCAGAAGTCAGCTGTATATGTTAGTTTCTGACTTCTGTGAATGCTGCAGTAGTGGTCCTGTGTCAACAGAATAGTAGCCTAGTCAGCAGTTTATTTTGATTGTATATATCAACTGCTGTCTTTGTTTATATGCTTTTTGATAGGCTACGTACGTTGTATATAATCCACGCCCCAGATGCCAGTGAGATGTTTAAAATACTAACTGATGTATATAGTACCGCGAGGCCAGTTCGTACAGGGTACGGTAACTAGAGCCCGCGAGGTTTTGAAACAGTTAGTGTATATATTTGGTTATATGTTATATATATGTATATTTGCTTCCGTTGTTTGTTGTTATTTGTTTATATTATATTGGCGAAAAATAAATTGTAATTTTAGGCTTGCTATGGGTTCCGGAGCTACCACTCCCGTTCCCTAGCGCCGGTTGCGGCTAAATAGTTTTGGGTCGTGACAAAACACGAATTGCAGAAAAATATATGGTAAAGAAAAACACGAAAAACAATCTTTCCATTCCAGCAAAAGCATTAAAACACATTTTGTTTTGGGAAGAAGACCTAAGAAATATTACAGTTTATCTCATGTTAGTTTGTCTCTATTCAAATTGATATGTATGTCTTATACTATTTTTAAATTTTATTTAGATGCAGTTTTTTAAAAGTTTTTGTGACCGAATATGAACTTTATGTCAACCGTATGTCAACCTTATGAAACACAAAATAAACACAACATAAAGAGATAAAAACGAATTGCATAAAATATATGGTAAAGAATAACTTGAAAACAATATTTTTATTCCAGAAAAAGCATTGAAACACAATTCCATTAGCTAATTATATCAATTCTCTAAGAAAAATAAATGAAACACAAAATAAAGAATCAATTCAACCTAACCTTCATCAACATTTGTTGGTTCAGAGGACATGATTTCAGTTTCTCCAACCGTATTAACTTTAGCAGTCACTGGTCCTTGAGTTGTTGAATAACAAGTATGGTGAGAATTGTTTATAATTGTTTCTATGATATTTTGATAAGAAAGAAGAAATCACTTTATTTTGTCATTCAACAACGTGATTCCTGCAATTATGGTTAATGCCAATGAGTTTTTCTTTTAGAGGGAACTTTCATTAATTAAAAAATTAAATAAGGATATAATTCTTTTTGTTTCCCTCTCTTTTTTTTGTTTCCCTCTTATTTTAATATTGTTTCCCTCCTACTAGATTCGTTTTTCACTTTTCCTGATTTGATTTGCCAAAATCTTAGCAAATCAAATCAGTTTGAGATATATTCTGAAAATCTTGTTGCAGAAAATTTTGTTTAGATGCAGTTTTTTAAAAGTTTTTGTGACCGAATATGAACCTTATCTCAACCGTATGTCAACCTTATGAAACACAAAATAAACACAACATAAAGAGATTAAAACGAATTGCATAAAATATATGGTAAAGAATAACTTGAAAACAATATTTTCATTCCAGAAAAAGCATTGAAACACAATTCTATTAGCTAATTATATCAATTCTCTAAGCAAAATAAATGAAACACAAAATAAAGAATCAATTCAACCTAACCTTCATCAACATTTGTTGGTTGAGAGGACATGGTTTCAGTTTCCCCAACCGTATTAACTTCAGCAGCCACTGGTCCTTGAGTTGTTGAATAACAAGTATGGTGAGAATTGTTTATAATTGTTTCTACGATATTTTGATAAAAAAGAAGAAATCACTTTATTTTTTCATTCAACAACGTGATTCCTGCAATTATGGTTAATGCCAATGAGTTTTCCTTTTAGAGGGAACTTTCATTAATTAAAAAATTAAATAAGGATATAATTATTCTCGTTTCCCTCTCTCTTTTTTTATTTCCCTCCTATTTTAATATTGTTTCCCTCCTACTAGATTCGTTTTTCACTTTTCCTGATTTGATTTGCCAAAATCTTAGCAAATCAAATCAGTTTGAGATATATTATGAAAATCTTGTTGCAGAAAATTTTATTTAGATGCAGTTTTTTAAACGTTTTTGTGACCGAATATGAACCTTATGTCAACCGTATGTCAACCTTATGAAACACAAAATAAACACAACATAAAGAGCTAAAAACGAATTGCATAAAATATACGGTAAAGAATAACTTGAAAACAATATTTTCATTTCAGAAAAAGAATTGAAACACAATTCCATTACCTAATTATATCAATTCTCTAAACAAAATAAATGAAACACAAAATTAAGAATGAATTCAACCTAACCTTCATCAACATTTGTTGTGAGAGGACATGGTTTCAGTTTCTCCAACCGTATTAATTTGGGCAGCCAGTAATCCTTGAGTTGTTGAATAACAAGTATGGTGAGAATTGTTTATAATTGTTTCTATGATATTTTGATAAGAAAGAAGAAATCACTTTATTTTGTCATTTAACAACGTGATTCCTGCAATTATGGTTAATGCCAATGAGTTTTCCTTTTAGAGGGAACTTTCATTAATTAAAAAAAATTAAATAAGGACATAATTATTTTTGTTTCCCTCCTATTTTAATATTGTTTCCCTCCTACTAAATTCGTTTTTCACTTTTCCTAATTTGATTTGCGAAAATCTTGGCAAATCAAATCAGTTTAAGATATATTCTGAAAATCTTGTTGCAGAAAATTTTATTTAGATGCAGTTTTTTAAATGTTTTTGTGACCGAATATGAAACTTATGTCAACCGTATGTCAACCTTATGAAACACAAAATAAACACAACATAGAGAGATAAAAACAAATTGCATAAAATATATGGTAAAGAATAACTTAAAAACAATATTTTCATTTCAGAAAAAGCATTGAAACACTTTTAAGGTAATATATGCCTTTTGTAAATAAATGGGAACAAATAAATTTTTTTTCCACTATTGCCTATTCTTATAATTTATTTTAATGTTTTTAATTAGTATAATTTGAATTTTTGTAATAGGTAAATTTATTCGGTTGAATATGATTTTACTCGCATAACCATTATTGAAATTGTATTTTAGGGTTTAGGGCTTAGAATTTAAGGTTTAGGGTTTAGGGTTTAGGGTTTAGGGTTTTGGGTTATGATTAGTGTTAGGGTTAGCAAAAACAACATTTAACAATATTTAATTTTTTTAATGACCGCTAAAAAAGTAAAATAACATTTAATTTATTTATTATAAATTTAGGAAAAGTAAAAAAAAAAAGCTTAAATTAACACTATACTGATATAAAAATAAATTTGATTACAATAGGTAAAAATGATTATTTTTTTATTATGTAATTTGCTATTATTTATATAACTATAAAATAATGCTTGCTTGAAAAAAAATGTGCCAAAAATTTACGTGAAGTTAATTTTATAACTTTCGATAAAAATTAAGAAAACTTAAAATATACGTTACATGTGCCTCAATTACGTTGCATGTGCCTCAACTTACGTGAGATGTGTCTAAATGTCAACGGAGCTAAGTTATGAGAAAATAATTGCAAAGTCTATACTAATGTGTGTAAAAGACTGTTAATACATTGTTTGTACGTAGGTCGTACACGACCCGTTAAAAATTACGGAAAAATAACAAAGCTAGCTTATTGTAACGGTTTTTGTAGGTTTTGATCATCGATAAGTTTATTTTTATAACTTTCGATAAAAATTATAAGAACCTAAAATATACGTTACATGTGCCTCAAATTACGTTGCATGACGTGCCTCAACTTACGTGAGCAAATGTCAACGGAGTTAAGTTATGAGTAAAAAATCGCAAAGTCTATACTAATGTAAAAAAACCGTTAATACATTGTTTGTACGTAGGTCATACACAGCCCGTTAAAACATATGGCAGAAATACAGTTTAGCTCCTTGAATTGCCAAAAACGCAATTCGGTCCCTAAACTCATAATGTTTGCTCATTTTTCCCAAGACTAAAATGAAACTTAAAAATTAAACACAATAGTTAGAATCAATTTATCAAATATCTCTTAGATCTTTGAATTGCCCAAATCACATTAAATTTAATAAATACAAACTACAATCAAACCATAATCATAATCAACAAAAAAATGCGAATACGGTGCAAAAATTAAAGTTCTCATTTCAAACAGACCTTAGGGTGCAAAAATTATTTATTTTAATATTTTTAATTAGTAAAATTATACCAAATCAATGAAATTCTTAAAAGTTTATAGTATTGATTTAATATTTTTTCCTTGAAAAAATACCTCACTTGAAAACAGTATTTTATTTTAAACACCCTTTTTATTTGTGATTCCTATTTTATCCCTATCTAACGTATATATATCTTAGTGTGTTTTTAATGCACCATATTATTTACCTTCTTTTCTTTTTCATGTAGCGGGAACTAATGGGTATTTCATAATTTTACAATTGATTTCCTTCCTAATCAAACTCTTTCTTTCCTTCCTAATCGACCTAGTTTTTTTTCTGACCTAGATCCATGGTGATTTCACACGGTGCCACTGATAAACTCTAATTTTTGAACGAATATCCATGGGGTATTGACGTATTCAAGTACACGTTTGATTCTTTGTCGAAAATAGCTGTTCTTAGTCCGGGATCTCTTAGTATTGAAGACAACATTTACCAGTATCGCCTTCAAGGTTTCCCATATGCACTGGTATGTTGGTTCTACGAGTGTTGTCCGGCGGTTGAAAATACCTTTGATGTTGACAGGGATTTATTTGTTGAGATTACATCCTATGAGGTTTGTATGTTTTAAATTTTAAATTTTTCAAATTTAATTTATCATTTGCTCTGTTTTCATATATGGTTTTCAAAAAAAATTAAGGGAAACGAGGAGGGTTATTGTCCGGCATTTGATAAATTGAAGGACTGTGAATCAACGTCAAACACTTCGGATTTAACTGTTATGGAAGAGATGCTGGAAATTTTGATGGCTAGTCAAAAGACGATGAAGGATGATATAATGGATTTGAAACGTTTATTCACTTCCAAATGTTCCGAACTTTTGAAAGTTTTCAATTCGTTGAATGCAAAGATAACTCTTATTGGTGATTCTAAAACGATAATTTTTTTGATTTATTTATTTTGTACTTATCACTTAGAGTTTAATTAAATATAATTTATGTTATTTCATATTATGTTATTGTAACTTGATATGAACCTAATATGAACTCCATATCTGTATCAGGTTGAAATTGCAATGCTTAAATTCGATGTCATGTTTAAAACACGATGAGTTACATCCTTACCTCGAGTTTTTTTATCTCTGTTGAAGCACAAACTCGATGTAAGTCTTAATACTCGACGAAATGGAAGCATAACCTCGAGTTTTTGTTTTCATTGAGATAACAAACTCGAGAATAGGAGATAACTCGTCGAGTTTAAAGCCCTACCTCGAGTTTGTACGAATCAGTTGAAAATTTAAATTATCAATTGAAAAAATAAGCAATTTAAATGTGAAATTCATCCTACATTAATAAATTTAGTCTTTTTTTTTTAAATTAAAAAAATACTTGGAAAAATAAGCAGCAACAAGTGGAGCGGCGGGAGAAGTACAACAAAGGAATTGATGCGGTAGTGTGGTGTCAATATTCAGCAAAAAAAGTTTTTCTCTAATGAAGAGTGCTTTGATAAAATAAGAAGTTAACCTAATTTGGATATTTGAATATTAATTGTCACATACCTTTTTTATCAAAATAAAATATAATTTCATGACCCAATGAATCTTGTTATCATTAATTTTTTTTCAGTTGCATAGTGACATAACATTTATTAATCACAATATCATTTATTTTCACTTAATTGCTGGAAAAATAAATTATTCACAATATTTTTACATATAATGATAAAATTTATTTTATCATAATAAATGTATTTTTAATATACAGTGACAAAATATTTTTTGTCAAACCCTTTGTCACAACAACCATAATTAATTTTTATAATGACAAAAATATTTGACACAATATTTAATTATCACAACATTATTTAATTTTAATTAATTGCTGCAAAATAAAATTTGTCACAACTGTATTTAAACATTATACTAAAATTTATTTTATCATTATAACTATATATATTTTTTTCTTTACCATTTATTTTCTGCAATTCGTTTTTATTTCTCTATTTTGTGTGTATTTTGTGTTTCATAAGGTTGACATATGGTCGACATAAGATTCATTTACAGTCATTATAACTTTATTTTTAAAATTCAGGCAGAAAACATTTATTTTGGCCAAATACTTTGTTACAACAATATATTTACTTTTTTTTATAGTGACAAATAAATTTGACACAATAAACTATAGTGGAAAGATTTTTAATGAGTTATTCTTTACCATATATTTTCTGCAATTCCTTTTTCTTTCTCTATTTTGTGTTTATTTTGTGTTTCATAAGGTTAACATAAGGTTTACATAAGGTTTATTTTCTGTCATTATAACTGTATTTTTAAAATACGGGCACAAAATATTTGTTTTTGCAAAATACTTTGTCACAAAAACATATTTACTTTTTCTTAGTGATTAAATAAATTTGACACAATAAACAGTAGTGGAAAGAGTTTTCTTCGAGTTATTCTTTAACATATATTTTCTGTAATTCCTTTTTCATTCTCTATTTTGTGTTTATTTTGTATTTCATAAGATTGACATAAGGTTCATATTCTGTCATTATAACTGTGTTTTTTTAAAAACAGGAACAAAACATTTGTTTTGGCAAAATACTGTCACAAAAACATATTTACTTTTTTTGCAGGGACAAATAAATTTGACACAATATTAATTTATTATAATATCATTTAATTTCACTTAATTGCTGCAAAAATAAATTTGTCATAATAGTTTTATAAATTATGATAAAATTCATTTTATCATCACAACTTTATTTCTAATATACAATAACAAAATGTGTTTTTTTGGCAAAATACTTTGTCACAATAAACGTAATTAATATTTATAATGACAAAATATATCTAATTACTGCAAGATAAAATTTGTCACCACGTTTTCAAATATTATGATAAAATTTATTTTGTCATAACAAAAATATTTTAATTTAGGGAGACAAAACATTTTTTTGTCAAAATAGTTAGTCACAACAAACATAATTAAATTTTATAGTGACAAAAATGGTTAACCCAATATGTATTTGTCACAATATCATTTTATTGAACTCTCATTGTGACAAAATATTTTGTTTTGTCACAATTAATCTATTTATTATGACAAAATATAGTTTGTCACATATTTTTTTGTCACAACAAGCCAAATTTTTTGTAGTGATTTAAGCCAAACGTTTAAAAACGTTGAGAAAGAAATCCAAACGTTTAAAACATTACGAAACCCTTTTTTGAAATTTAAGCCAAACGTTTACAAACGTTACGAAACAAATCCAAATATTTCACCTTTTTAGTGATTTAAGCCAAACGTTTACCCTTTTTAGCGATTTAAGCCAAATGTTTACAAAGGTTACGAAACAAATCCAAACGTTTTACCTTTTTACCGATTTAAGCCAAATTTTAGAAACGGTACGAAACAAATCCAAACGTTTCTCCTTTTTAGTGATTTAAGCCAAACGTTTACAAACGCTACGAAACAAATCCATTTATTTTACCTTTTTAGTAATTTAAGCCAAACATTTACAAACGTTAAAAAACAAATCCAAGCAATTCACCTTTTTAGAAATTTAAGCCAAACGTTTATAAACGTTAGGAAACAAATCCAAGCGTTTCACCTTTTTAGCAATTTAAGCCAAACGTTTACAAACATTACGAAACAAATCCAAACATTTTCCCTTTTTAGCGATTTAAGCCAAACGTTTACAAACATTACAAAAAATCCAAACGTTTTATCTTTTTAGCAATTTATGCCAAAAGTTACGAAATAAATCCAAACGTTTCACCTTTTTAGCAATTTAAATCCAAACCTTTCACCTTTTTAGTGAATCAAGCCAAACGTTTACAAACATTACGAAACAGATCTAAATATTTCACCTTTTCAGTGATTTAAGCCAAACATTTAACCTTTTTAGCAAATTAAGCCAAACGTTTACAAACAAATCCAAACGTTTACAAACGTTACCAAACAAATCCAAACGTTTCACCTATTTAGCGAATTAAGCCAAACATTTAAAAACGTTACGAAAGAGATCCAAACGTTTAAAACGTTACGAAACTGTTTTTAGCAATTTAATCCAAACATTTATAAACGTTTCAAAACAAATCCAAACGTTTCACCTTTTTAGTGATTTAAGCGAAACGTTTACCCTTTTTAGCGATTTAAGCCAAACGATTACAAACGTTACGAAACTAATCCAAACGTTTCACCTTTTTAGCGATTTAAGCCAAACGTTTAGAAACGGTACGAAACAAATCCAAACGTTTCTCCTTTTTAGCGATTTAAGCCAAACGTTTACAAATGCTACGAAACAAATTCATTTATTTCACCTTTTTAGTAATTTCAGCGAAACATTTACAAACATTAAAAACCAAATCCAAGCAATTCACCTTTTTAGAAATTTAAGCCAAACGTTTACAAACGTTTGAAAACAAATGCAAGCGTTTCACCTTTTTAGCAATTTAAGCCAAACGTTTTCAAACGTTACAAAACAAATCCAAACGTTTTCCCTTTTTAGCAATTTAAGCCAAACGTTTACAAACGTTACAAAACAAATCCTAAAGTTTCACCTTTTTAGTGATTTAAGCGAAACGTTTACCCTTTTTAGCGATATAAGCCAAACGTTTAAAAACGTTACGAAAGAAATCCAAACGTTTAAAACGTTACGAAACCCTTTTTAGCAATTTAAGCCAAACGTTTACAAACGTTACGAAACAAATCCAAAAGTTTCACCTATTTAAAGATTTAAGCCAAACGTTTACCCTTTGTAGCGATTTAAGCCAAACGTTACGAAACAAATCCAAACGTTTCACGTTTTTAGCGATTTAAGCCAAACATTTACAAACGGTACGAAATAATTCCAAATGTTTGTCCTTTTTAGCGATTTAAGCCAAACGTTTACAAACGCTACGAAACAAATCCAAGCGTTTCACCTTTTTAGAAATTTAAGCCAAACGTTTACAAACATTATGAAACAAATCAAAGCGTTTCACCTTTTTAGCGATTTAAGCCCAATGTTTAAAAACGTCACGAAACAAATCCAAGCGTTTCACCCTTTTAGTTATTTAAGCCAAACGTTTAAAAGCGTTATGAAAGAAACCCAAACGTTTAAAACATTACGAAACCCTTTTTAGAAATTGAAGCCAAACGTTTACAAACGTTACGAAAAAAATCCAAACGTTTCACCTTTTTAGTGATTTGAGCGAAACGTTTACCCTTTTTAGCGATATAAGTCAAACCTCTAAAAACGTTACGAGAGAAATCCAAACGTTTAAAACGTTACGAAACCCTTTTTAGAAATTTAAGCCAAACGTTTACGAACGTTAGGAAACAAATCCAAATGTTTCACCTTTTTAGTGATTTAAGCCAAACATTTACCCTTTTTAGCGATTTAAGCCAAATGTTTCCAAAGGTTACGAAACAAATCCAAACGTTTTACCTTTTTAGCGATTTAAGCCAAACGTTTAGAAACGGTACGAAACAAATCCAAACGTTTCTCCTTTTTAGCGATTTAAGCCAAACGTTTACAAACGCTATGAAACAAATCCATTTATTTCACCTTTTTAGTAATTTAAGCCAAACATTTACAAACGTTAAAAAACAAATCCAAGCAATTCACCTTTTTAGAAATTTAAGCCACACGTTTATAAACGTTAGGAAACAAATCTAAGCGTTTCACCTTTTTTGCAATTTAAGCCAAACGTTTACAAACATTACGAAACAAATCCAAACGTTTTCCCTTTTTAGCGATTTAAGCCAAACGTTTACAAACGTTACAAAAAATCCAAACGTTTTACCTTTTTAGCAATTTATGCCAAAAGTTACGAAATAAATCCAAGCGTTTCACCTTTTTAGCAATTTAAATCCAAACGTTTCGCCTTTTTAACGAATCAAGCCAAACGTTTACAAACATTACGAAAAAAATCCAAATGTTTCACCTTTTCAGTGATTTAAGCCAAACGTTTAACCTTTTTAGCGAATTAAGCCAAACGTTTACAACCGTTACGAAACAAATCCAAACGTTTCACCTTTTTAATGAATTAAGCCAAACATTTAATAACGTTACGAAAGAGATCCAAACATTTAAAATGTTACGAAACTCTTTTTAGTAATTTAATCCAAAGGTTTACAAACGTTACAAAACAAATCCAAACGTTTCACCTTTTTAGTTATTTAAGCGAAACGTTTACCCTTTTTAGCGATTTAAGCCAAACTTTTACAAACGTTACGAAACAAATCCAAACGTTTCACCTTTTTAGCGATTTAAGCCAAACGTTTACAAACAGTACGAAACAAATCCAAACGTTTCTCCTTTTTAGCGATTTAAGCCAAACGTTTACAAATGCTACGAAACAAATCCATTTATTTCACCTTTTTAGTAATTTCATCCAAACATTTACAAACGTTAAAAAACAAATCCAAGCAATTCACCTTTTCAGAAATTTAAGCCAAACGTTTACAAACATTAGGAAACAAATCCAAGCGTTTTACCTTTTTAGCAATTTAAGCCAAACGTTTTCAAACGTTACGAAACAAATCCAAACGTTTTCCCTTTTTAGCGGTTTAAGCCAAACGTTTACAAACGTTACAAAAAATCCAAACGTTTTACCTTTTTAGCAATTTATGCCAAACGTTACGAAATAAATCCAAGCGTTTCACTTTTTTAGCAATTTAAATCCAAAGGTTTCACCTTTTTAGCTAATCCAGCCAAACGTTTACAAACATTACGAAACAAATCCAAATGTTTTACCTTTTTAGTGATTTAATCTAAACGTTTAACCTTTTTAGCGAATTAAGCCAAACGTTTATAAACGTTACTAAATAAATCCAAATGTTTCACCTTTTTAGCGATTTAAACCGAACGTTGAAAAACGTTACGAAAGAAATCCAAATATTTAAAACGTTACGAAACCCTTTTTAGCAATTTAAGCCAAACGTTTACAAACGTTACGAAACAAATCCAAACGTTTCACCTTTTTCCTGAATTAAGCCAAATGTTTAACCTTTTTAGCGATTTAAGCCAAACGTTTACAAACATTAAGAAACAAATCCAAATGTTTTACCTTTTTAGCGATTTAACCCAAACCTTTACAAACGGTATGAAACAAATCCAAATGTTTCCCCTTTTTAACGATATAAGCCAAACGTTTACAAACGCTACGAAACAAATCCAATTATTTCACCTTTTCAGTAATTTAAGCCAAACATTTATAAACGTTACGAAACAAATCCAAGCGTTTCACCTCTTTAGCAATTTAAGCCAAATGTTTGCAAACGTTATGAAACAAATCAAAGCGTTTCACCTTTTTAGCAATTTAAGCGAATCGTTTACAAACGTTAAGAAACAAATCCAAGCTTTTTCACCTTTTTAGCAATTTAAGCCAAACGTGTATGAACGTTACGAAACAAATCCAAACGTTTCACCTTTTTAGCGATTTAAGCCGAACGTTTATAAACGTTACGAAACAAATCCAAACGATTCACCTTTTTAGCGAAATAAGCCAAACGTTTACAAATGTTACGAAACAAATCCAAGCGTTTCACCTTATTAGCAATTTAAGCCAAACGTTTACAAACGTTATGAAACAAATTCAAGCGTTTCCCCTTTTTAGCAATTAAAGCCAAACGTTTACAAATGTTATGAAACAAATCCAAGCTTTTCACCTTTTTTAGCAATTTAAGGCAAACGTGTATGAACGTTACGAAACAAATCCAAACGTTTCACCTTTTTAGCGATTTAAGCCTAACATTTACAAACGTTACGAAACAAATCCAAACGATTCACCTTTTTAGCGATTTAAGCCAAACGTTTACAAACGTTACGAAACAAATCTAAACGTTAACAAACGTTAAAAAAACAAATCCAAACGTTGTAACTTCTTAGCGATTTAAGCCAAACGTTTACAAACGTTACGAAAGAAAATCAAACGTTTCACCTTTAATGCGATTTAAGCCAAACGTTTACAAACGCTAAGAAACAAAACCAAACGTTTAAAACGTTACGAAACAAATCCAAGCGTTCCACCTTTTTAGCAATTTAAGCCAAACCTTTACAAACGTAACGAAACAAATCCAAGCGTTTCACCTTTTTAGCAATTTAAGCCAAACGTTTACAAACGTTGCGAAACAAATCCAAACGTTTCCCTTTTTTAGCGATTTAAGCCAAACGTTTACAAACGGCACGAAACAAATCCAAATATTTACCCTTTTTAGCGATTTAAGCCAAACTTTTACAAACATTACGAAATAAATCCAAACGTTTCACCTTTTTAGTGATTTAAGCCAAACGTTTAAAAATGTTACGAAAGAAATCCGAACGTTTAAAATGTTATGAAACCCTTTTTAGCAATTTAAGTCAAATGTTTACAAACATTACGAAACAAATCCAAACGTTTCACCTTTTTAGCGATTTAAGCCAAACGCTTACAATCGTTACGAAACAAATCCAAACGTTTCACCTTTTTAGCGATTTAAGCCAAACGTTTACAAACGTTACGAAACAAAACCAAACGTTTCATCTTTTTCGCGATTTAAGCGAAACGTTTACAAACCTTACGAAACAAAACAAAACGTTTCCCCTTTTTAGCGATTTAAGCCAAACGTTTACAAACTCTACGAAACATATCCAAACGTTTCACCTTTTTAGCGATTTAAGCCAAACGTTTACAAACGATACGAAACGAATACAAGCGTTTCACCTTTTTAGCAATTTACGCCAAACGATTACAAACGTTACGAAACATATCCAAACGTTTCCCCTTTTTAGCGATTTAAGCCAAACTATCACAAACGTTAACAAACGTTTCGAAACAAATCCAAATGGTTCACTTTCTTAGCGATTTAAGTCAAACGTTTACAAACGTTACGAAACAAAACCCAACGTACGACCTTTTTAGCGAAATAAGCCAAACATTTACAAATGTTACGAAACAAATCCAAGCGTTTCACCTTTTTGGCAATTTAAGCCAAACGTTTACAAACGTTGCGAAACAAATCCAAACGTTTACAAACATTACGAAACAAATTTAAACGTTTCACCTTTTTAGCAATTTAAGTCAAATATTTACAAAAGTTAAGAAACAAATCCAAACATTTCACCTTTTTAGCTATTTAAGCCAAACCTTACAAACGTTACGAAACAAAACCATACGTTCACCTTTTTGGCGATTTAAGCCAAACGTTTACAAACATTATGAAACAAATTCTAACGTTTTCCCATTTTAGCAATTTAAGCCAAACGTTTAAAACGTTACGAAACAAATCCAAACGTTTCACCTTTTTGGCGATTTAAGACAAACGTTTACAAACGTTACGAAACAAATTCAAATGTTTCACCTTTTTAGCGATTGAAGCCAAACATTTACAAACGTAACTAAACAAATCCAAACGTTTCACATTTTTAGCGATTTAAGCCAAACATTTACAAACGCTACGAAACAAAACCAAATGTTTCACCCTTTTAGCAATTTAAGCCAAAAGTTTAAAAACGTTATGAAACAAATCCAAGCGTTTCATCTTTTTAGTAATTTAAGCCAAACGTTTACAAACGTAACGAAACAAATCCAAGCGTTACATCTTTTTAGTAATTTAAGCAAAACATTTACAAACGTAACGAAACAAATCCAAGCGTTTCACCTATTTAGCAATTTAAGCCAAACGTTTACAAACGTTATGAAACAAATCCAAACGTTTCACCTTTTTAGCGATTTAAGCCAAATGTTTACAAACGCTGCGAAAACAAAATACAAATGTTTCACCTTTTTAGAGATTTAAGCCAAACGTTTACAAAACGCTACGAAACAAACCCAATCGTTTCATCTATTTAGCAATTTAAGCCAAACGTTTGCAAACGTTACGAACCAAATCCAAGCGTTTCACCTTTTTAGAAATTTAAGCCAAACTTTACAAATATTACGAACCAAATCCAAGCGTTTCACCTTATTAGCAATTTAAGCCAAACGTTTACAAACGTTACGAAACAAATCCAAACGTTTCTCGTTTTTAGCGATTTAAGCCAAACGTTTACAAATGTTACGAAACAAATCCAAGCGTTTCACCTTTTTAGCAATTTAAGCCAAACGTTTACAAAAGTTACGAAACAAATCCAAACGTTTCTCGTTTTTAGCGATTTAAGCAAAACGTTTACAAACGTTACGAAACAAATCCAAACGTTTCACCGTTTTAGCAATTTAAGCCAAACGTTTACAAACGTTACGAAACAAATCCAAGCGTTTCACCTTTTTAGCAATTTAAACAAACGTTGAAAAACGTTACGAAACAAATCCAAACATTAGCTATTTAAGCAAAACGTTTACAAACGTTACGAAACAAATCCAAACGTTTCACCTTTTTAGCAATTTAAGCCAAACGTTTACAAACGTTACGAAACAAATCCAAAGGTTTCACCTTTTTAGCGATATAAGCCGAACGTTTACAAACATTACGAAAAAAACCAAACACATCACGTTTTTAGTGATTTAAGCCAAACGTTTACAAATGTTACGAAATAAATCAAAACATTTCACTTTTTTAGTGATTTAAGCCGAACGTTTACAAATGGTTAGAAACAAATCCAAACGTTTCGCTTTTTCAATGATTTAAGCCATACGTTTACAAACGTTACGAAACAAAACCAAACATTTCACCTTTTTAGCGATTTAAGCCAAACGTTTACAAATGTTACGAAACAAATCCAAACGTTTCAACTTTTTAGTTATATAAGCCAAACACTTAACCTTTTTAACGATTAAATCCAAACGTTTACAAACGTTACAAAAGAAATCCAAACGTTTCACCTTTTTGGCGATTTAAGCCAAATGTTTAAAAACGTTAGAAAGAAATCCTAACGTTCAAAACTTTACGAAACCCTTTTTAGCAATTTAAACCAACGTTTACAAACGTTAAGAAACAAATCCAAATGTTTCACCTTTTAAGCGATTTAAGCCAAACGTTTACAAATGTTACGAAACAAATCCAAACGTTTCACCTTTTTAGTGATATAAGCCAAACATTTACAAACGTTAAGAAACAAAATCAAACGTTTCATCTTTGTAGAGATTTAAGACAAACGTTTACAAACGTTACGAAACAAATCCCACCTTTTTAGCTATTTAAGCCATACATTTACAAACGTTACGAAACAAATCCAAACGTTTCACTTTTTTAGCGATTTAAGCCAAACATTTACAAGCGTTACAAATAAATCCAAGCGTTTCACCTTTTTAGCAATTTAAGCCAAACGTTTACAAACGTTATGAAACAAATGCAAACGTTTGACCTTTTTAGCGATTTAAACCAAACATTTACAAACGTTACGAAACAAATCCAAAAGTTTCATATTTTAGCGATTTAAGCCAAACGTTTACAAACGTTGCGAAACAAATACAAGAGTTTAACCCTTTTAGTGATTTAAGCCAAACGTTTAAAAACGTTGCGAAACAAATCCAAATGTTTCACCTTTTTAGCGATTTAAGCCAAACTTTTACAAACGTTAAGAAACAAATCCAAACGTTACGAAACAAAACCAAACATTTACAAACGTTATGAAGCAAATCCAAGTGTTTCAGTTTTTTAACAATTTAAGCCAAACTTTTACAAAAGTTGCGAAACAAATTCAAACGTTTCACCTTTTAAGCGATTTAAGCCAAACGTTTACAGACGTTACGAAACAAATCCAAACGTTTCACCTTTTTAGAGATATAAGCCAAACGTTTACAAATGTTAAGAAACATAGCCAAACGTTTCCCCTTTTTAGTAATTTAAGCCACACGTTTTAAAACGTTACGAAACAAATCCAAACGTTTCATCTTTTTAGCGATTTAATCCTAACATTTACAAACTTTACGAAACAAATCCAAACGTTTCACCTTTTTAGCGATTCAAGCCAAACGTTTACAAAGGATAAGAAATAAATCGAAGCGTCTCACCTTTTTAGCAATTTAAGCCAAACGTTTACAAACGATACGAAATAAATCCAAACATTTCACCTTTTTAACGATTTAAGTCAAACGTTTACAAATGTTATAAAACGAATCCAAACGTTTAATATTTTTAGGGATTTAAGCCAAACGTTTACAAACGTTACGAAACAAATCCAAATGTTTCACCTTTTTAGTGATTTACGCCAAACGTTTACAAACGTTACGAAACAAATCCAAGTGTTTCACCTTTTTAGCTATTTAGGCCAAACGTTTACAAAGGTTACGAAACAAATCCAAGCGTTTCACCTTTTTAGCAATTTAAGACAAACTTTTACAAACATTACGAAACAAATCCAAATGTTTCACCTTTTTAGCGATTTAAACCGAACGTTTATAAAAGTTACGAAACAAGACCAAATGTTTCACCTTTTTAGCGATTTAAGCCAAACGTTACGGAATAAATCCAAACGTTGCCCCATTTTAGCGATTTAAGCCAAACGTTTAAAACGTTACGAAACAAATCCAAACGTTTCACTTTTTTAGCGATTTAAGCCGAACGTTTACAAACGTTACGAAACAAATCCAAACGTTTAATATTTTTAGCAATTTAAGCCAAACGTTTACAAATGTTACGAAACAAATCCAAACGTTTCATATTTTTATCAATTTAAGTCATACATTTACAAACGTTACGAAACAAATCCAAATGTTTCACCTTTTTAGTGATTTAAGCCAAACGTTTACAAACGTTACGAAACAAATCCAAACGTTTCACCTTCTTAGCGATTTAAGCCAAACGTTTACAAACGTTACAAAACAAATCCAAACGTTACGAAACAAAACCAAATTTTTACAAACATTACGAAACAAATCCAAGCGTTTCACCTTTTTAACAATTTAACCCAAACGTTTACAAACGTTACGAAACTAATCCAAGCGTTTCACCTGTTTAGCAATTTAAGCCAAACTTTTACAAACGTTACGAAAAAAATCCAAACGTTTCACCTTTCTAGTTATTTAAGCTGAACGTTTACAAACGTTACGAAACGAAACCAAAAGTTTCACCTTTTTAGCGATTTAAGCAAAACGTTTACAAAAATTACAAAAAAAATCTAAACGTAACCCCATTTTAGCGATTTAAGCCAAACGTTTAAAACGTTACGAAACAAATCCACACGTTTCCCCTTTTTAGTGATTTAAGCCAAACGTTTACAAACGTTAGGAAACAAATCCAAACGTTTCCCCTTTTAGCGATTGAAGCTAAACATTTACAAACGTTCGAAACAAATCCAAATGTTTCACATTTTTAGCGATTTAAGCCAATCGTTTACAAACGTTACTAAACAAAACCAAGCGTTTCACCTTTTTAGCAATTTAAGCCAAACATCTACAAACATTACGAAACAAATCCAAACGTTCACCTTTTTAGTAATTTAAGCCAAACCTTTACAAACGTAACAAAAAAAATCCAAGCGTTTCACCTTTTTAGCAATTTATGCCAAATATTTACAAACGGTACGAAACAAATCCAAACCTTTTACCTTTTTAGCGATTTAAGCTAAACGTTTACAAACGCTACGAAAAAAATCTAAACATTTCACCTTTTTAGCAATTTAAGCCAAACGTTCACAAATGCTACGAAACAAATCCAAACGTTTCCCCTTTTTAGCGATTCAAGCCAAACATTTACAAAGTTACGAAACAAATCCAAACGTTTCTCGTTTTTAGCGATTTAAGCAAAACGTTTACAAACGTTACGAAACAAATCCAAACGTTTCACCGTTTTAGCAATTTAAGCCAAACGTTTACAAACGTTACGAAACAAATCCAAGCGTTTCACCTTTTTAGCAATTTAAGCCAAACGTTTAAAAACGTTACGAAACAAATCCAAACTTTTCTCGTTTTTAGCGATTTAAGCAAAACGTTTACAAACGTTACGAAACAAATCCAAACGTTTCACCGTTTTAGCAATTTAAGCCAAACGTTTACAAACGTTACGAAACAAATCCAAGCGTTTCACCTTTTTAGCAATTTAAGCCAAACGTTACGAAACGAATCCAAACGTTTCTCGTTTTTAGCGATTTAAGCAAAACGTTTACAAGCGTTACGAAACAAATCCAAACGTTTCACCTTTTTAGCAATTTAAGCCAAACGTTTACAAACGTTACAAAACAAATCCAAACGTTTCACCTTTTTAGCGATATAAGCCGAACGTTTACAAACGTTACGAAACAAAACCAAACACATCACATTTTTAGTGATTTAAGCCAAACGTTTACAAATGTTACGAAATAAATCAAAACATTTCACTTTTTTAGTGATTTAAGCCGAACGTTTACAAATGGTTAGAAACAAATCCAAACGTTTCGCTTTTTCAATGATTTAGGCCATACATTTACAAACGTTACGAAACAAAACCAAACATTTCACCTTTTTAGCGATTTAAGCCAAACGTTTATAAATGTTACGAAACAAATCCAAACGTTTCAACTTATTAGTTATATAAGCCAAACACTTAACCTTTTTAACAATTAAATTCAAACGTTTACAAACGTTACAAAAAAATCCAAACGTTTCACCTTTTTGGCGATTTAAGCCAAATGTTTAAAAACGTTAGAAAGAAATCCTAACGTTCAAAACTTTACGAAACCCTTTTTAGCAATTTAAACCAACGTTTACAAACGTTAAGAAACAAATCCAAATGTTTCACCTTTTAAGCGATTTAAGCCAAACGTTTACAAATGTTACGAAACAAATCCAAACGTTTCACCTTTTTAGCGATATAAGCCAAACATTTACAAACGTTAAGAAAAAAAATCAAACGTTTCACCTTTGTAGAGATTTAAGACAAACGTTTACAAACGTTACGAAACAAATCCCACCTTTTTAGCGATTTATGCCAAACATATACAAACGTTACGAAACAAATCCAAACGTTTCACTTTTTTAGCGATTTAAGCCAAACATTTACAAGCGATACGAATAAATCCAAGCGTTTCACCTTTTTAGCCAAACGTTTACAAACGTTATGAAACAAATGCAAACGTTTGACCTTTTTAGCGATTTAAGCCAAACATTTACAAACGTTACGAAACAAATCCAAAAGTTTCATATTTTAGCGATTTAAGCCAAACGTTTACAAACGTTGCGAAACAAATCCAAGAGTTTAACCTTTTTAGTGATTTAAGCCAAACGTTTAAAAACGTTACGAAACAAATCCAAATGTTTCACCTTTTTAGCGATTTAAGCCAAACGTTTACAGACGTTAAGAAACAAATCCAAACGTTACGAAACAAAACCAAACATTTACAAACGTTATGAAACAAATCCAAGTGTTTCAGTTTTTTAACAATTTAAGCCAAACTTTTACAAAAGTTGCGAAACAAATTCAAACGTTTCACCTTTTAAGCGATTTAAGCCAAACGTTTACAGACGTTACGAAACAAATCCAAACGTTTCACCTTTTTAGAGATATAAGCCAAACGTTTACAAATGCTAAGAAACATAGCCAAACGTTTCACCTTTTTAGCAATTTAAGCCACACGTTTTAAAACGTTACGAAACAAATCCAAACGTTTCATCTTTTTAGCGATTTAATCCTAACATTTACAAACTTTACGAAACAAATCCAAACGTTTCACCTTTTTAGCGGTTCAAGCCAAACGTTTACAAAGGATAAGAAATAAATCGAAGCGTTTCACCTTTTTAGCAATTTAAGCCAAACGTTTACAAACGATACGAAATAAATCCAAACGTTTAATATTTTTAGGGATTTAAGCCAAACGTTTACAAACGTTACGAAACAAATCCAAATGTTTCACCTTTTTAGTGATTTACGCCAAACGTTTACAAACGTTACGAAACAAATCCAAGCGTTTCACCTTTTTAGCAATTTAAGCCAAACTTTTACAAACATTACGAAACAAATCCAAATGTTTCACCTTTTTAGCGATTTAAACCGAACGTTTATAAATGTTACGAAACAAGACCAAATGTTTCACCTTTTTAGCGATTTAAGCCAAACGTTACGGAATAAATCCAAACGTTTCCCCATTTTAGCGATTTAAGCCAAACGTTTAAAACGTTACGAAACAAATCCAAACGTTTCACTTTTTTAGCGATTTAAGCCGAACGTTTACAAACGTTACGAAACAAATCCAAACGTTTAATATTTTTAGCAATTTAAGCCAAACGTTTACAAACGTTACGAAACAAATCCAAACGTTGCATATTTTTATCAATTTAAGTCATACATTTACAAACGTTACGAAACAAATCCAAATGTTTCACCTTTTTAGTGATTTAAGCCAAACGTTTACAAACGTTACTAAACAAATCCAAACGTTTCACCTTCTTAGCGATTTAAGCCAAACGTTTACAAACTTTACAAAACAAATCCAAACGTTACGAAACAAAACCAAATTTTTACAAACATTACGAAACAAATACAAGCGTTTCACCTTTTTAACAATTTAACCTAAACGTTTACAAACGTTACGAAACTAATCCAAGCGTTTCACCTGTTTAGCAATTTAAGCCAAACTTTTACAAACGTTACGAAACAAATCCAAACGTTTCACCTTTCTAGTTATTTAAGATGAACGTTTACATACGTTACGAAACGAAACCAAACGTTTCACCTTTTTAGCGATTTAAGCAAAACGTTTACAAAAATTACAAAAAAAATCCAAACGTTTCCCCATTTTAGCGATTTAAGCCAAACGTTTAAAACGTTACGAAACAAATCCACACGTTTCCCCTTTTTAGTGATTTAAGCCAAACGTTTACAAACGTTAGGAAACAAATCCAAACGTTTCCCCTTTTAGCGATTGAAGCTAAACATTTACAAACGTTCGAAACAAATCCAAATGTTTCACATTTTTAGCGATTTAAGCCAAACGTTTACAAACGTTACTAAACAAAACCAAGCGTTTCCTTTTTAGCAATTTAAGCCAAACATTTACAAACATTACGAAACAAATCCAAACGTTCACCTTTTTAGTAATTTAAGCCAAACCTTTACAAACGTAACAAAAAAAATCCAAGCGTTTCACCTTTTTACCAATTTATGCCAAACATTTACAAACGGTACGAAACAAATCCAAACCTTTTACCTTTTTAGCGATTTAAGCTAAACGTGTACAAACTGTAATACCCCGTGTTTTTCCGGCTTGTTCCGATGATTTTTTCGATGTGTTTCGGGTTGGTCCTTGGTGGTTTGGTTCCTTGAAACCATGATTTAGTTTTCATAACCTTCGGTGTGTTGTTTTGATTAGGTTCTGAGCCTTATCGAATAAGTGTTTATGTGTTTTCCTGATATGACATGCTTTAGTAAAATGTCCATATCTCCCTATTGCACCGTCGGATCGGGCCGCCGTTCGGATATGTTGTTCCTGAGAGGATTTACTAAAATCTGGTTGGTCGGATCGTGTTTTTATTGAGTTCGCGGGCGCGAACTATATTTAGCGGTCGCTAACTAATGCTGTTGAAGTTAGCGGGTGCGAACTATACTTAGCGGGCGTGAACTTGCACTGTTCAGTTCGCTGTTTTTCTATTTAAAGACCTCTTATTCGACCTAAACTCTTTTCCTTCGACTTTTAAAACCCTAAAACGGCTGGAGTCATATTCTAACTCATTCCTATCAACATTCCTCTCAATTTTAATCCTTGGTAAGTGTTTGTAATCTTTCCTTTGTGGTTTTATCTCTAGTTCTTCAATTCTAGCAATTCTAAATCCTATATCCCTATATGTGTGTGGTTGTAGGCTGATTTGGGTTGATTGATTTCTGGATTTTATTGTTCTTAGTCTAATCAAGAGGTATGTGGTTCTAATCCCTTCTTATATGGTGTAGAGATTGCTAAATTGTTGTATGAATCTATACTTGAGTGTTTTGGCTTTATATTTTCTGTTTTGCTTTGATTTGAAATTCTGGAAATAATCTATGTGTATTGGTTGTGACTTATTGATGTTGGCTATACATTGGATGATTGGAATACTTGTTTGATTGAAGGGTTATATGGAGTTGTTGTCGTTCTTGATTTATAATTCTGTTTTAAGCCTTTATTAAAAATCTGGAAATTTCAAAGTAAATGAATCATGGGTGGTTAGATGTTTAACAATACATTGGGTGATTGGAGGAATCGTTTAAATGAAATAATGTATCACTTGGGTTAAGTTGCGGAATTGAATTCTGTTTTGAACTTTAAACTAAAAGCTGAAAATGTTATTTTGAAGGTTAAAAGATTGTTAATGGGAAATTCTTACTTTGGGTGATTGGATATAATTGACTAAGGCTAGATTATATGTTAAAGGTGGTTTTAATTGGAATAAAACGTTGTTTTAATAATATTTACATATGACTGGAAATCGTTTGAGTATATAAAGGATGTTTGTTTACCTTGGGTTATTTGGATAACAAATTGTTGTGATGGCATTTAAGGTAGAATTATTTTACAATGGTTTTAAAGGCTATCTAAGTGTACAGTTCAGATCTGAGTTTATTATTTCAATGTGTTTTGGAGTCATGTTTATTTACACTTAATGTGTTTTAATTGAGAAATATGAACTCCGGGTGGAATTGTCAAGTGTTGACAGTCTATTGGTTATTGTTGCTATTTGTGGTATTGGTTTGAATTTTGGTTAAGCTTATGTGAGTTCCTTGTTTTCAAATACATTGGTTTCATTTTAAAGGATTTAACTTTGGATTTTACTCTGGTTGGGTCGGGTTAGACTTGTGTCGCCCGACATGTTGTGTTAAGCATATAGTTGATATATGGCTAACACACTACTCTGAGATATGTTGGATTTCGAAAAGGTGTTGTTGAATTATATTACTCTGGATTGTTTTTTTGAAAACAAGAACTCACCTAAACTTAACTAGTTATTGTATTGGTTGGATATGTATGTACTTTGGCTTTGGGATTACTGTGTTTCGAATCTTGATCTTTGGTTGTGTTAAGATGCTAGTCCTATATGGTGTCTAGTAATCTTAGAGTTAGGGGTTGTTCAGATTTTAACATATACATTGTTTTAGACCCGTCGACTGCTCGTGCTTCGGAGTCTACGCAGGGTTAGATGTTTGCCAAGATTTACGTGGATAAGCAAGCAGTGAGTTTGTAGTGCTATTTACCGCTTTATTAAGTACCGCAATTTATTTTTAATATTATAAATGCTTTTGAACTGTTTTAAGCGATTATGGATCTGGATTGAAACGAGCTACTCGATAGGTTTGTATCGAGACTGTGTGCACCGGTAAGTACTCTGGGAAACGGCAGACTAAAGTCTTGCTTACGCTGGTATATATATATGACGAGGATTTGTTCCCGTCCACTCTGGGTTTATCGGTATGCTATGTCATACTTACGCTGGGATCATTTCAATACTGTTTTCCATAATCATACTATATTAGTATAAACTGTTTTGATTTAAGGGTTTTAAACTTAATAAATGTAAATAGTATTGCGAACTCATCTCAGTATATCTGACCCCGTTGTTTTCCCAAATTTTCGAGGTTTATGATTTGAAAGCTGGTCCACTCCGATTCTTTTGATTGTTCGGAGGTTTTTATGTTATTTAACTAGTTACTGTTTTCGAACTCTTAGACCGCAGTAGAACTAGTTTATTTATTACATCTGATATTACACTTTAGAATTGTCGATATATTCGATTATTTATATTTGGCATGATTACTCCGGATTACGATATTGTTATATATAAGGCATGTTGTTGAACATTTAAGATATTTAAGTTATTTATATTTGAACTGTATTATAAATTGCTAGACCTAGGTTGGAGTCTCGGTTTCCCCCGAGCAGTTTTCTGCAGGTTTAAATGTTTATTTGATTTCTGCGAGGCTTGCTACGGGTTTTGGTACAACCATACCCATACCCTAGCGCCGGTCACGATTCATGAAATTGGGTCGTGACAAAGTTGGTATCAGAGCTTTGGTTTCAAACCAAGGCCATTTTGCATGTTACGTGTTTACTGTTTTATGGAATGTTAAGTTGTTGTTGTGTCATAGGATCTACTGCGGAATTAGGATTCAAGTCCTGTCTTTTGAAACGTCATCATTTGTTTTCAAACTTTCCACCTTCACCTTTAGGAGTGTTGTTTGTCGGTCTTATGTGTTACGGATGCTTTACTTTGGAATGTTCATTACTTAATCATTGGGTGATTTGTTGGCTGTTGTGCCATATATGAGATATACTTTGGGTAATATTTTGTTGGCTGTTGTACCTTATATGGTGTTTACTTCGGGTGACGTTTTGGTTGGCTGTTGTGCCTTATATGGTGTTTACTATGGGTGATGTTTTATTGGCTATTGTGCCTTATATGATGTTTACCTTGGGTGATTATTTGTTTGTTTTCATGCTTGGATGATTACAAGCATATTTGATTGCTCTCTCCTTGTTGGTGAGTACACTTTGGCTTTAGCCGTATTTATTGGTTGCCATATAGGTTGACACATAAGAGAATATGTAAGGCGTTGGCCTTGTGTTGCTTTCAAAGGTTTTTTGTGTTAAATGTTTAAGCATGATTTGTGGATACGCGTTGTTTGGTCACGCATTGGTTTTACTGAGAAAATAATTTTGATTTGATTGGTGTTTTGACACGAGAATTGGAAGGTAAGTCTAGTTTTAATACTTTCAAAAAAAATGTGATTTTTGGTTATTTTCGAAATAAAATAAATTTCACGTATTTCAGAATCTTAGGTTGGCTTGGTATTGACCAAAGATTATTTTCTAAATAATAATATTTATGAGATGATTCACCATTTTGAGGATTTAATATTGTTGTTGTTATTTTTGTTACCATGATGTGGTATGTCCACGTTGAAGCGTCGTTGGTCATATGTTTGGTATTTTGTGGTTGGCTGAATTAGGTGTATACATAATGGTTGTGTGATTTACCTTTTTCACACTTTAGTTTTTGAATTGATGTTTAATACTTGGGTTAAGTGAGCTCCTATTTTTGAAAGAAAATTGAGATTTTATTTAAATGCTTCTTTCCGAATTTATAAATTCTTTGAATACGTTTTATAATTGGTTGTTGTGGGTTTGACTTGGGTCACCCCAAAGTGGGAGTTGAGCTTGGTAGTTGTAATGACTCGGCTAACTCGGTGATTTATTAAATTGAAATACTTTGGAAATTTTAATCAATTGTTTCATGTAAATAATTTTTTTTAAAGAAGTGATTTTTAAACTGTGGAGTTCGACTAGCACTTGAAAATTATTGCGAATTAATTTAGGTTTGAAAAGAGTTTAAAATGCTTTCCTTTTGATCGATGTCATACCAAATGTTGATTTTATTACAACGATTCTGAGTATGTTGTGGCATTTTTTGTTTTGAGGTTTGAAATATGACTAGATTATATGGGTTCTGTATGCCATGTCGGTCGTTATATAGTAATCAAATTGGATGTTTCATGCTCAATGCTTTTGCTGACATGTTAGTTGCCTTCAATGGTTATGATTTGTTATATGGAAAGATATTTGGATTAAATGCGGGATGAGGCATGCTTTGGTGATTTATGGTTAGGTGAAAATGATAACTTGTTGGTGTTGTTCGTGTTAGTATGTCTCGTATATTGGTTAAGTTTTGCTATGTTAGTTGTTTTATCTTGTTTGTCTCGTTGTGCGGATAGCACATGAGGTCGTCGCTAATAGGCGTTGCTTTGGCTTATCATTGATGATTGGTATTGATATTTAAGTCGAACTTTTGTTTAGCCCTTATGTTTTATTTTATTATTTTGTTTATGGGTCGAGATCTTTGGGTTTTGATATGGAAGATGAGGAAAGTATTTATTTGGAACGGTTGGTGGTTCCTGATTATCCTAGATAAGGATATTGGAAATTCTGACCCGAGGAGATATATCGGTGTATTATCACACTGGTGCTTATATTATGTTGGACGGCGCGATGCCGAAACTGAAAGTAAGTTTCGTAGATAATTATGGTATGTGTCGTTTTTATTGAAGTATAATTTCAGTTTGGTTGAGGTTAATTTGGAAATTATTTTCGCATAAGGAAATTTAGTGGTGTAGTCATTTTGATATGTTATGTTAGTATCATATGATTTGGTGGTTACAAGTATGTAATTTGGGAAATATTTTGAGGTTATCGAGTGCACATCTCACAGAGTGTAATGTCTAGCAAATGTTTATTGAGAAATTGATTTCAAATGTTTATTTATTTGAAATGTTTTTATCCCGTAATTGTGCCCAGACATACTATGAACATGCATTTTTGTATGTCACGAATAGGAAATTGCATTGAGCACTGAGTATGTTCACTAAATAAAAAGAAAATTAATAATTGATACATGCATAATAGTACATGCATCACGTGCATAGAAATGATAAGAGTTGGATACAACTCTTTGGGGATGAGAGATGTCATCACCCTGGCGCACAATTACGTAAAATGGATTTTATCAATAAAGTGTTTTGAGGAAAATATTTTGAAACAAACTCGCGAGTCACTTTGGGATAAATGTATTTTAAATGATTTTGAAACTGTTACCGAAATGTAGCTAGACAAATACTCTGTGATGATGGTGCTGAATTGATGATTACGTTATGATTGATTGGTTTGTAGTATCATAATTTTGTATTTCGTAGGAAGTAGTATTGGATATAAGGTTGCACTCTAGTTATTGTTGTAATATGTATGATAGGATTTTGAGGTCAGATTAGAAGGCTTACGTGCTAACTTCCGAGTTGTGATTTGAGAGTTGTTGGATTAGGGGATTTGGTTATGCTCCACGTGTGTGTATATATTGTCATTTTAAAAGAAGTTTTGTTTTTACATGTTCCATTTTGTTTAAACATTTTGATATACTTAAATAGAATATTGTGCGAGCGAGGATATTTTCAATATAAATTTATTTTCCCATTTTGACAAAGGATAAAATTTTATCAAGTTTTAATTAAAGAGAATAAAAATTTTGTTAGTTGAACAGTTTTATAGATTTGAAAACTTATTTGAAAGTAACGTGTAACTGTAAATTCAAATACGAATGTTTTAAAATTTAAATGTGTTCTCAAAACTGGAGTTTTCCCAATAGTAAAAGTATTTTGGTTTTAAATATAAAAGGAGTTATAAGATATTAATGTCTTTTAAAGAGAAGAGGGAAGTTGTAATGTTTTGTAATTTGAATTATTTCGCTATAAGTTTGGTTTTGAGCATAACCAATGACCCGATTACTGGTGAATGTGATTTAGGTGATCTCTTGTTGGCAAATTTATATTTATATTTGGTGAAACAATTTTGAGAATTTCAGTTTGGTTCGGATTTATGAGTTAGTTGATTTGTGAATTCTGGTGAGTAGGTTTCGACAGTAAAGGTTGGTTGATCAATACTGTTGATTGTAAATTTTTTCTATTGAAAGTGGGATATCGTTTCATTTGGTTGTTGAACCTTTTGTGTGCAGAATAAAATTTAGTTTGTACAAAATTGGTATGTATGTTGGTATTTAATTACCTTAGGTAACTTCAGGATGTATGCTTGCTTATGGTATGAGTGGAAGAATTTTTCTAAATGAGTTGGTTTGTATGTAGTTTGAAGATTTTGTTATCATTAGTTAAAGTGATATACTCCTTGGAATGTCAGTATGTAGTACGTGTTTATGGATTCGTTAAGGTTAATGGTTTTGTCGAGTTTAGTCCTTGTCGTGTGTACAGCTTGATTCTCATGATGTTTTAATGTTTGCTGGTATATTTTGGCGAGAACCTTATCTAATTAGTTTTGGACTAGATCGCTTGTTTGATATAACGAGTTTAATTATATGCTTTGATATGGGATAATAGGTGTAGGCATGTTAAGTAGGTGGCGAGAGTTGCTTGATGTTATTAATGAGGATTTCAAGATTTCCATTTTCAAGTGTTAGATTTTAGTATTGTAAGAATTACAATTTGAGTTTCGAGCTTGTCCTTGCACATTGTTAAGGTTGTTATGATAGCTGTTAAAACTCAAGCGAGTTTTGGTAACCTCCCTTGTGAGCATGTTTAATTTTTATAGTTAAATAATCTTGGAGGTTTATATTTTGTTTAATCAAGTAATAGTTTGGAGCACCGAACTGCCAAATTTATAATTTTGCGCACATGTGCGTTGTGTCGATTTGAGTTTGTTGATTTATGTAAGTGGTGTTTTGAGTTATCTTTTGAGGTACAACTTGTTAAGTTGTGTTTATGCAAGTGCATAAGTTGATGAGTAAAGGTATTGCTATGGTCCAGTTGGGTTGATCACTCATTTAAGAAATCTACTTGGGAGACAGAACTCGTTTTGTTGAATTGTTACTTTTTGCCTTCATTGGATACTTAGGGTATCTTGTTTATGCATTTTCACGTTGGTGATGTGCGTTTTTTTTATATTGTTCGGCTTTTAAGTAATATTATGTTATGTTTTACGTGGGTTGTTTTTATGTTTTAAATTCGAGGACGAATTTTATATAAGTTGGGGAGAATGTAATACCCCGTGTTTTTCCGGCTTGTTCCGATGATTTTTTCGATGTGTTTCGGGTTGATCCTTGGTGGTTTGGTTCCTTGAAACCATGATTCGGTTTTCATAACCTTCGGTGTGTTGTTTTGATTAGGTTTTGAGTCTTATCGAATAAGTGTTTATGTGTTTTCCTGATATGACATGCTTTAGTAAAATGTCCATATCTCCCAATTGCACCGTCGGATCGGGCCGCCGTTCGGATATGATGTTCCTGAGAGAATTTACTAAAATCTGGTTGGTCGGATCGTGTTTTTATGGAGTTCGCGGGCGCGAACTATAGTTAGCGGTCGCTAACTAATGCTGTTGAAGTTAGCGGTCGCTAACTAATGCTGTTGAAGTTAGCGGGTGCGAACTATACTTAGCGGGCGTGAACTTGCACTGTTCAGTTCGCTGTTTTTCTATTTAAAGACCTCTTATTCGACCTAAACTCTTTTCCTTCGACTTTTAAAACCCTAAAACGGCTGGAGTCATATTCTAACTCATTCCTATCAACATTCCTCTCAATTTTAATCCTTGGTAAGTGTTTGTAATCTTTCCTTTGTGGTTTTATCTCTAGTTCTTCAATTCTAGCAATTCTAAATCCTATATCCCTATATGTGTGTGGTTGTAGGCTGATTTGGGTTGATTGATTTCTGGGTTTTATTGTTATTAGTCTAATCAAGAGGTATGTGGTTCTAATCCCTTCTTATATGGTGTAGAGATTGCTAAATTGTTGTATGAATCTATACTTGAGTGTTTTGGCTTTATATTTTCTGTTTTGCTTTGATTTGAAATTTTGGAAAAAGTCTATGTGTATTGGTTGTGACTTATTGATGTTGGCTATACATTGGATGATTGGAATACTTGTTTGATTGAAGGGTTATATGGAGTTGTTGTCGTTCTTGATTTATAATTCTGTTTTAAGCCTTTATTAAAAATCTGGAAATTTCAAAGTAAATGAATCATGGGTGGTTAGATGTTTAACAATACATTGGGTGATTGGAGGAATCGTTTAAATGAAATAATGTATCACTTGGGTTAAGTTGCGGAATTGAATTCTGTTTTGAACTTTAAACTAAAAGCTGAAAATGTTATTTTGAAGGTTAAAAGATTGTTAATGGGAAATTCTTACTTTGGGTGATTGGATATAATTGACTAAGGCTAGATTATATGTTAAAGGTGGTTTTAATTGGAATAAAACGTTGTTTTAACAATATTTACATATGACTGGAAATCGTTTGAGTATATAAAGGATGTTTGTTTACCTTGGGTTATTTGGATAACAAATTGTTGTGATGGCATTTAAGGTAGAATTATTTTACAATGGTTTTAAAGGCTATCTAAGTGTACAGTTCAGATCTGAGTTTATTATTTCAATGTGTTTTGGAGTCATGTTTATTTACACTTAATGTGTTTTAATTGAGAAATATGAACTCCGGGTGGAATTGTCAAGTGTTGACAGTCTATTGGTTATTGTTGCTATTTGTGGTATTGGTTTGAATTTTGGTTAAGCTTATAGTGAGTTCCTTGTTTTCAAATACATTGGTTTCATTTTAAAGGATTTAACTTTGGATTTTACTCTGGTTGGGTCGGGTTAGACTTGTGTCGCCCGACATGTTGTGTTAAGCATATAGTTGATATATGGCTAACACACTACTCTGAGATATGTTGGATTTCGAAAAGGTGTTGTTGAATTATATTACTCTGGATTGTTTTTTTGAAAACGAGAACTCACCTAAACTTAACTAGTTATTGTATTGGTTGGATATGTATGTACTTTGGCTTTGGGATTACTGTGTTTCGAATCTTGATCTTTGGTTGTGTTAAGATGCTAGTCCTATATGGTGTCTAGTAATCTTAGAGTTAGGGGTTGTTCAGATTTTAACATATACATTGTTTTAGACCCGTCGACTGCTCGTGCTTCGGAGTCTACGCAGGGTTAGATGTTTGCCAAGATTTACGTGGATAAGCAAGCAGTGAGTTTGTAGTGCTATTTACCGCTTTATTAAGTACCGCAATTTATTTTTAATATTATAAATGCTTTTGAACTGTTTTGAGCAATTATGGATCTGGATTGAAACGAGCTACTCGATAGGTTTGTATCGAGACTGTGTGCACCGGTAAGTACTCTGGGAAACGGCAGACTAAAGTCTTGCTTACGCTGGTATATATATATGACGAGGATTTGTTCCCGTCCACTCTGGGTTTATCGGTATGCTATGTCATACTTACGCTGAGATCATTTCAATACTGTTTTCCATAATCATACTATATTAGTATAAACTGTTTTGATTTAAGGGTTTTAAACTTAATAAATGTAAATAGTATTGCGAACTCATCTCAGTATATCTGACCCCGTTGTTTTCCCAAATTTTCGAGCTTTATGATTTGAAAGCTGGTCCACTCCGATTCTTTTGATTCTTCGGAGGTTTTTATGTTATTTAACTAGTTACTGTTTTCGAACTCTTAGACCGCAGTAGAACTAGTTTATTTATTACATCTGATATTACACTTTGGAATTGTCGATATATTCGATTATTTATATTTGGCATGATTACTCCGGATTACGATATTGTTATATATAAGGCATGCTGTTGAACATTTAAGATATTTAAGTTATTTATATTTGAACTGTATTATAAATTGCTAGACCTAGGTTGGAGTCTCGGTTTCCCCCGAGCAGTTTTCTGCAGGTTTAAATGTTTATTTGATTTCTGCGAGGCTTGCTACGGGTTTTGGTATAACCATACCCATACCCTAACGCCGGTCACAATTCATGAAATTGGGTCGTGACACAAACGCTACGAAAAAAATCCAAACATTTCACCTTTTTAGCAATTTAAGCCAAACGTTTACAAATGTTACGAAACAAATCCAAACGTTTCCCCTTTTTATCGATTCAAGCCAAACGTTTACAAACTTTACGAAATAAATCCAAATGTTTCGCCTTTTTAGAGATTCAAGCCAAACGTTTACAAACGTTACGAAAAAAATCCAAACGTTTCCCCTTTTTAGCGATTTAAGCCAAATGTTTACAAGCGATACGAAATAAATATAAGCGTTTCGCCTTTTTTAGTGATTTAAGCCAAACGTTTACAAACGTTACCAAACAAAACCAAGCGTTTCACCTTTTTAGCAATTTAAGCCAATTGTTTACAAACGTAACGAAACAAATCAAGCATTTCACCTTATTAGCAATTTAAGCCAAACGTTTACCAACGTTACAAAACAAATCCAAACGTTTCACCTTTTTAGTGATTTAAGCTAAACGTGTACAAACGCTACGAAAAAAATTTAAACTTTTCCCCTTTTTAGCAATTTAAGCCAAACGTTTACAAATGTTACGAAACAAATCCAAACGTTTCACCTTTTTAGCGATTCAAGCCAAACGTTTACAAACGTTACGAAATAAATCCAAATGTTTCGCCTTTTTAGCGATTCAAGCCAAACGTTTACAAACGTTACGAAACAAATCCAAACGTTTCCCCTTTTTAGCGATTTAAGCCAAATGTTTACAAGCGATACGAAATAAATATAAGCGTTTCGCCTTTTTTAGTGATTTAAGCCAAACGTTTACAAACGTTACCAAACAAAACCAAGCGTTTCACCTTTTTAGCAATTTAAGCCAATCGTTTACAAACGTAACGAAACAAATCAAGCATTTCACCTTTTTAGCAATTTAAGCCAAATGTTTACAAAACAAATCCAAACGTTTACAAAACAAATCCAAACGATTCACCTTTTTAGCAATTTAAGCCAAACGTTTACAAACGTTACGAAACAAATCCAACCTTTTTTGCAATTTCAACCAAACGTTTATAAAACTTACGAAACAATTCCAAACGTTTCACCTTTTTAGCAACGTTACGAAACAAATCCAAATGTTTGCAAACGTTACAAAATAAAACCAAACGTTTAAAAATCTACGAAACAAATCCAAACGTTTAACATTTTTATCGATTTAAGCTAAACGTTTACAAACATTACGAAACAAAACCAAGCGTTTGACCTTATTACCAATTTAAGCCAAACGTTTACAAACGTTACGATAAAAATCCAACCGTTTTACCTTTTTAGCAATTTAAGCCAAATGTTTACAAACGTTACGAAAAAAATCCAAACGTTTTCCCTTTTTATCAATTTAAGCCAAATGTTTACAAACGTTACGAAACAAATCCAAACGTTCCCCCTTTTTAGCGATTAAAACCAAACGTTTACAAAGATTATGAAACAAATCTAAATGTTTCCCCTTTTTAGCAATTTAAGCCAAACGTTTACAAATGTTACGAAACAAATCCAAGCGTTTCACCTTTTTAGAAAATTAAGCCAAACTTTACGAAATTAATCCAAACGTTTCACCTTTTTAGTGATTGAAACCAAACGTTTACAAACGTTATGAAACAAATCCAAATGTTTCCAAACAACTCCAAACGTTTAAAACGTTACGAAGCAAATACAAACGTTTCACCTTTTTAGCGATTTAAGCCAAACTTTTACAAACGTTACAAAACAAAGCCAAACGTTTACAAACGTTACAAAACAAATCCAAGCGTTTCACCCTTTTAGCAATTTAAGCCAAACGTTTTCAAATGTTTCGAAACAAAACAAAACGTTTCACCTTTTTTATGTTTTAAGTTAAACGTTTACAAACGTTACGAAACAAATCCAAACGTTTCACCTTTTTAGAAATTTAAGCCAAATTTTTACAAACGTACGGAACAAAATCAAACGTTTCACATTTTTAGCAATTTAAGCCAAAGGTTAATAAACGCTACGAAACAAATCCAAACGTTTCACCTTTTTAGCGATTGAAGCCAAACGTTTACAAAAATTACGAAACAAATCCAAACTTTTCACCTTTTTAGTGATTTAAACCAAACGTTTACAAACGTTACAAAACAAAACCAAACATTTCACCTTTTTAGTGATTTATGCCAAACGTTTACAAACTTTACGAAACAAATCCAAACGTTTCACCTTTTTAGCGATTTAAGCCAAACGTTTACAAACGGTACAAAACAAAACCAAACGATTCACCTTTTTAACGATTTAAGCCAAACGTTTACAAACGTTACGAAACAAATCCAAACGTTTCCCCCTTTTTAGCGATTTAAGCCAAACGTTTACAAAGATTACGAAGCAAATCCAAATGTTTCACCTTTTTAGTGATTTAAGCCAAACGTTTACAAACGTTACAAAACAAATCCAAGTGTTTCACCTTTTTAGCAATTGAAGCCAAACATTACGAAAAAAATCCAAACGTTTCACATTTTTAGAGATTGAAGCCAAACATTTACAAACGTTACAAAACAAATCCAAATGTTTCGAAATAAATCCAAACGTTTAAAACGTAACGAAACAAATCCAAGTGTTTCACCTTTTTAGCAATTTAAGCCAAACGTTTACAAACTTTACGAAACAAATCCAAATGTTTCCCCTTTTTAGCAATTTATGTCAAACGTTTACAAACGGTACGAAACAAATCCAAACGTTTCCCCTTTTTAGCGATTTAAGCGAAACGTTTACAAACGCTACGAAACAAATCCAAACGTTTCACCTTTTTAGCGATTTAACCCAAACGTTTACAAACGGTACGAAACAAATCCAAACGTTTCCCCTTTTTAGCGACTTAAGTCAAACGTTTACAAACGCTACGAAATAAATCCAAACGTTTGACCTTTTTTGCAATTTAAGCCAAATGTTTACAAACGTTACGAAACAAATCCAAACGTTTCACCTTTTAAGCGATTGAAGCCAAATGTTTGCAAACGTTACGAAACAAAACCAACCGTTTAAAACGTTACAAACAAATCAAAACGTTTCACATTTTTAGCGATTTTAGCCAAACGTTTACAAACATTACAAAACAAAACCAAGCGTTTCACCTTTTTAGAAATTTCAGCTAAACGCTTACAAACGTTACGAAACAAATCCAAGCTTTTCCCCTTTTTATCAATTTAAGTCAAACGTTTACAAACGTTATGAAACAAATCCAAATGTTTCCCCTTTTTATATTTTTAACCCAACCGTTTACAAACGGTACGAAAAAATCCAAATGTTTCCCCTTTTTAGCGATTTAAGCCAAACGTTTACAAACGTTACGAAAAAAATCCAAGCGTTTCACCTTTTTAGCAATTTAAGCCAAACGTTTACAAATGTTAGGAAACAAAACCAACGTTTCCCCTTTTTAGCGATTTAAGCCAAACGTTTACAAACATTACGAAACAAATCCAAAATTTTCACCATTTTAACGATTTAAGCCAACATTTACAAACGTTACGAAACAAAACCAAACGTTTCACCTTTTTAGCGAATTAAGCCAAACGTTTACAAACATACGAACTAAAACTAAAGGTTTCACCTTTTTAGCGATTTAAGCGAAACGTTTACAAACATTACGAAACAAATCCAAACGTTTCCCCTTGTTAGAGATTCAAGCCAAACGATTACAAACGTTACTAAACAAATCCAAATGTTTCAGTTTTTGCGATTTAAGCCAAACGTTTAAAAATGTAATGAAACAAATCCAAGCGTTTTCCAATTTTAGCAAATTAAGCCAATCTTTTATAAACGTTGCGAAACAAATCCAAACGTTTAAAACGTTAGGAAAAAAATCCAAACGTTTCTCATTTTTAGCGATTTAAGCCAAACGTTTACAAACGTTACGAAATAAAACCAAGCGTTTCACCTTTTTAGCAATTTAAGCTAAACGTTTAAAAACGTAATGAAACAAATCCGAGTGTTTCACATTTTTAGCAATTTAAGCCAAACGTTTAAAAACGTAACGAAGCAAATCCAAGCGTTTTACCTATTTAGCAATTTAAGCCAAACGTTTACAAACGTAACAAAACAAATCCAAGCGTTTCACCTTTTTAGCAATTTAAGCCAAAAGTTTACAAAAGTTACGAAACAAATCCAAACGTTTCCCCTTTTATCGATTTAAGCCAAACGTTTACAAACGGTACGAAACAAATCCAAACTTTTCACCTTTTTAGCGATTTAAGCCAAACGTTTACAAACGCTACGAAACAAATCATAATGTTTCACCATTTTACCGATATAAGCCAAATGTTTTCAAATATTACGAAACAAATTCAAACGTTTCACCTTTTTAGCGATATAAGCCAAACATTTACAAACGTTCTGAAACAAATCCAAATATTTCACCTTTTTTGCAATTCAAGCCAAACGTTTATAAACATTACGAAACAAATCCAAACGTTTCACCTTTTAAGCGATTTAAACCAAATGTTTGCAAACGTTATGAAACAACACCAACTGTTTAAAACGTTACGAAACAAATCCAAATATTTCACCTTTTTAGTGATTTAAGCTAAACGTTACAATCGTTATGAAACAAAGCCAAACGTTTCACCTTTTTCACGATTTAAGCCAAACGTTTACAAAGATTATGAAACAAATATAAATACCTTTTTAGTAATTTAAGCCAAACGTTACGAAACAAATCCAAGTGTTTCACCTTTTTAGCAATTTAAGCCAAACGTTATGAAACAAATCCAAACGTTCCATCTTTTTAGTGATTGAAGCCAAACATTTACAAATGTTACGAAACAAATCCAAATTTTTCGAAACAAATCCAAACGTTTAAAACGCAACGAAACAAATCCAAGCGTTTCACCTTTTTAGCAATTTAAGCCAAACGTTTACAAACGTTACGAAACAAATCCAAGCGTTTCCCCTTTTTAGCGATTTAAGCCAAACATTTACAAACGGTACGAAACAAATCCAACCGTTTCCTCTTTTTAGCGATTTAAGCCAAACGTTTACGAACGCTGGTTCGCCTATGAAGCACGAACAGTAGACGGGTCTAGGCAAATAAAATAATTATAAAAAACAGACCCTAACTCTAGAGCGTACTAGACACCACATAGGACTAGCACAATTAACACGTTGGAATAAAACAATCAAGAACAACACGAAATACCCAATAGGTAGAAACGTTCAATTAATACAAGTCTATTGAGTTCTCGCTTTAAAATCCAATTTATAAATATTATTTAATAGTATTTAAATAATAATTAATTTTCAAATAGTGGGTTAGCCGAGTTACCAATAACTACCAAGCTAACCTCACTTGTCGGGTGACCCAAGTCTAACCCGACTCAAAACGTTTATCAAATATAAACCCGAGTTTATATTTATAAAATAATTCCATAAAATAATAATCCATTTTAAAGCAGAACTCAATAGCTTCCATTTCATGTAACCCAAATTACAACCCAAAAATCTAACCATTTTAAGTTTATAAAAGTTTAGGGACTAAACTGTACTTTAGCCAATTAGGGACTAAACTGTACTTTAGCCAATTAGAGACTAAACCATACTTTAGCCAATTAGGGACTAAACTGTACTTTAGCCAATTTGATATCCGAAATCAATTTAATTGTTTTTGTTTATAATTAAAATAAAATATGAAGTTACTAACCAAAAACTTACTTTAAATAAGTTATAAAAATCATTCTGGGACTAAATTGTATTTTAGCCACTTTGATATTCGGAAAACAAATATAATTACTCGAGTAATTATATTAACCTAAGTTTGTAAAACAGTTATCGTTTACGATTTCTAATTTATAAATCACTCGAGATTCGAAAGTTATTATTAAAACAAAATCCATTTATAATTAACCTTGAGCATTTACTTGATTTAAATGAACATTTTTTATGATTAAAATGGCAAATTGGCCATCTCCTTCTTTCAAATCAAACTCACCCCGCCATACACAACCATCGCCATTTTCATCAAGAAAGTAATTACAGAGACAAAGAATTTATCATTTTCAAAACAACAATTCCATAACTCTTAAACAAACCTATAACTATGCAACTTGATGAACCAATTGCCCCTAACCTCAACAAACACAAACACAGTAACTATTTAGCAAAACGAAACCGGAACTCGTCAATTATCGATGGATCCGAATTGGTGGATTCAAAGCACAACCAATAGCTTAAAACGGTATACGACTAACATACTAAAAGATTATAATCATAACAATCAAATTCATGGCCAAAAGAAACAGAAACATTCGGCAGAAACTTCAACTATCAAAACAGATTATAATAACTCAAAACGGTAAATCGTACGGCGATTAAAACGAGGTCGATCACGTACCGTTCAACGAAAACAAGATGGGAATACATAGGTATGCGAGTCTTGAATCTCCAGGATCGAACGGAATCAATTTCGATCTAGAAACGAAAGAGAACGATTAAAAATACGGAAGTGCCGTCTAAAGCTAAAACTGAAATCAAAGGAGTCATGAAACTTACCGGAACAGCAGAGTTTGAGGAATGATTACGACAGTAATTCTCAGTGAAAATGGATGTTTAAGATGTCTAGGGTTTGTTTGTAGTGTGGAGAATAGATTAGGGTTAAATTTCAGGTATTTAAGTAGGTCTATTAGGTTCAAAATGAGTGACAAAAATGCCCCTCCAAACTGATATGGCTGTTCTCGAACGAGAACAGCCATTTAAAGCTGGTTCTCGTTCGAGAACCCTGGTTTCGAACGAGAACCAGGCTTAAAACATTGAGTTCTCGTTCGAGAATTGGAATTCTCGAACGAGACTCAGCTAAAATGCTGGTGTCTCGTTCGAGAATTCCAATTCTCGAATGAGACCTAAAGCAATTGGGTCAGGTCTCTTTCGAGACCTGATTCAAGGTAGTGGTTCAACCTTTTGGTTAAACCACAAAATGACAGGAGCCAAACGCGAACACGAAAATTGAATCGAACCAAAAATTAATTTACTAATTGAACCGTCAGACCGAAAAAGACTCAATTAATTTCCGAAAACACAATAGAAAGATTTGTAAATTTTCCGGGATATTACACCTTTTTAGCGATTGAGGCCAAACGTTTACAAACGTAACGAAACAAATCCAAGTGTTTCACCTTTTTAGCAATTTAAGCCAAACGTTTCGCATTTTTAGCGATTTCAGCCAAACGTTTACAAACGTTACGAAACAAATCCAAAATTTTCATCTTTTTAGCGAATTAAGCCAAACGTTTATAAACGTTACGAAACAAAACCAAACAATTCACCTTTTAAGCGATTGAAGCCAAAGGTTTACAAACTCTATTAAATAAAACCAAAAATTTCACCATTTGAGCGATTTAAGCCAAACGTTTACAAACGGTACGAAACAAAACCTAACGTTTCCCCTTTTTAGCAATTTAAACAAAACATTTACAAACGCTACGAAACAAATCCAAACGTTTCACCTTTTTGGCGATTTAAGCCAAACATTTACAAACGTTACGAAACAAATCTAAACGTTTCACCTTTTTAGCGATTTAAGCCAGACATTTACAAACGTTACGAAACAAATCAAAACATTTCACCCATTTTGCGATTCAAGCCAAATGTTTAAAAACGTTACCAAAAAAATCCAAACATTTCACCTTTTTAGAGATTTAAGCCAAACGTTTACAAACGTTACGAAACAAATCCAAACGTTTCGCCTTTTTAGCAATTTAAGCCAAATGTTTACAAACATTATGAAACAAAACCAAACGTTTAACATTTTTAGCGATTTAATCCAAACGTTTACAAACGTTCCGAAAAAAACCAAGCGTTTCACCTATTTAGTAATTTAAGCCAAACGATTAATAACGTAATGAAACAAATCCAAGCGTTTCAACTTTTTAGCAATTTAAGCCAAACGTTTACAAACGTTACGAAACAAATCCAAGCGTTTCACGTTTTTAGAAATTTAAGCCAAACGTTTAAAAACGTTACCAAACAAATCCAAACGTTTCACCTTTTTAGAGATTTAAGCCAAATGTTTACAAACGGTACGAAACAAATCCAAACGTTTCCCCTTTTTAGCAATTTAAGCCAAAAGTTTACAAACGCTACGAAACAAATCCAAACGTTTTCCCTTTTTAGCAATTTAAGCCAAACGTTTACAAACGTTACGAAACAAATCCAAACGTTTCGCCTTTTTAGCAATTTCAGCCAAACGTTTACAAACGTTACGAAACAAAACCAAACGTTTCACCTTTTAAGCGATTTAAGCCAAACGTTTACAAACGGTACCAAACAAAACCAAACGATTCCTCTTTTTAGCAATTTAAGACAAACGTTTACAAACGCTACTTAACAAATCCAAACGATTCACCTTTTTAGAGATTTAAGCAAAATGTTTACAAACGGTACGAAACAAATCCAAACGTCTACCTTTTTAGCAATTTAAGCCAAACGTTTACAAACGGTACGAAACAAATCCAAACGTTTCCCCTTTTTAGCAATTTAAGCTAAACGTTTACAAACGTTAGGAAACAAATCCAAACGTTTCGCCTTTTTAGCGATTTCAGCTAAACGTTTACAAACGTTACGAAACAAATCCAAAGGTTTCATCTGTTTAGCGATTTAAGCCAAACTTTTACAAACGTTACGAAACAAAACCAAATGTTTCACCTTTTAAGCGATTTAAGCCAAACGTCTACAAACGGTACCAAATTAAACCAAACGATTCCCCTTTTTAGCAATTTAAGCCAAACGTTTACAAACGCTACTTAACAAATCAAAACGTTTCACCGTTTTAAAGATTTAAGCCAAACGATTACAAACGGTACGAAACAAATCCAAATATTTCCCCGTGTTAGCAATTTAAGCCAAACGTTTACAAACGGTACGAAACAAAACCAAACGTTTCCCTTTTTTAGCAATTTAAGTCAAACGTTTACAAACGCTACGAAACAAATCCAAACGTTTCCCCTTTTTGGCGATTTAAGCCAAACGTTTACAAACGTCATGAAACAAATCCAAACGTTTCACCTTTTTAGCGATTTAAGCCAGACATTTACAAACGTTACAAAAAAAATCCAAGTGTTTCACCTTTTTAGCAATTTAAGCCAAATGTTACGAAACAAATCCAAACGTTTCCCCTTTTTTGTGATTGAATCCAAACATTTACAAACGTTACGAAACAAAGCCGAATGTTTCGAAACAAATCCAAACGTTTAAAACGATACGAAGCGAATCCAGAGGTTTCCTCTTTTTAGCAATTTAAGCTAAACGTTTACAAATGTTGCGAAACAAAACCGAACGTTTAAAATGTTACGAAACAAATCCAAACGTTTCATATTTTTAGCGATTTAAGGTAAACGTTTAGAAACGCTACGAAACAAATCGAAACGTTGCACCTTTTTAGCAATTTAAGCCAAACGTTTACAAACGTATCGAAACAAATCCAAGCGTTTCACCTTTTTAGCAATTTAAGCCAAATTTTTAAAAATGTTACGAAACAAATCCAAATGTTTCGCCGTTTTAGTGATTTAAGCCAAACGTTTAAAAACGTTACGAAACAAATCCAAACGTTTCGCCGTTTTAGCGATTTAAGCCAAACGTTTACAAACGTTACGAAATAAATCCAAACGTTTCGCCGTTTTAGCGATTTATGCCAAACGTTTACAAATGTTACGAAACAAAACCAAACGTTTCACCTTTTAAGCGGTTGAAGCCAAACGTTTACAAACTTTACGAAACAAATCCAAACATTTCTCCTTTTTAGCGATTTTAGGCAAACGTTTACAAACGGTACGAAAAAAATCCAAGCGTTTCACCTTTTTAGCAATTTAAGGCAAACGTTTACAAACATTACGAAACAAATCCAAGTCTTTCACCTTTTTAGCAATTTAAGCCAAACGTTACGAAACAAATCCAAACGTTTCCCCTTTTAATGATTGAAGCAAAACATTTACAAACGTTACGAAACAAATCCACATGTTTCGAAACAAATCCGAACGTTTAAAACGTTACGAAGCAAATCCAAACGTTTCACCTTTTTAGCGATTTAACCCAAACGTTTACAAACGTTACGAAACAAAGCCAAACGTTTACAAACGTTACAAAACAAATGCAAGCGTTTCACGTTTTTAGCAATTTAAGCCAAATATTTACAAACGTTACGAAACAAAACCAACGTTTCACCTTATTAGCGATTTAAGGAAAACGTTATGAAACAAATCCAAGCGTTTCACCTTTTTAGTAATTTAAGCCAAACGTTTACAAACGTTACGGAACAAAACAAAACGTTTCACATTTTTAGCGATTGAAGCCAAACGTTTACAAACGCTACAAAACAAATCCAAACGTTTCACGTTTTTAGCTATTGAAGCCAAATGTTTACAAACGTAACGAAACAAATGCAAGAATTTCACTTTTTTAGAAATTTAAGCTAAACGTTTACAAAAGTTACGAAACAAATCCAAACGTTTTTCCTTTTTAGCGATTTTAGCCAAACGTTTACAAACATTACGAAATGAATCCAAACGTTTCATATTTTAAGCGGTTTAAGCCAAACGTTTAGAGACGTTACGAAAAAAATCCAAACGTTTAAAACGTTACGAAACCCTTTATAGCAATTTAAGCCAAACTCTTACAAATGTAAAAAAACAAATCCAAACGTTTCTCCTTTTGTAATGATTTAAGCCAAACGTTTACCCTTTTTAGCGATTGAAGCCAAACGTTTACAAACAGTACGAAAGAAATCCAAACGTTTCTCCTTTTTAGCGATTTAAGCCAAATGTTTACAAACTCTACGAAATAAATCCAATTATTTCACCTTTTTAGTAATTTAAGCCAAACATTTACAAACGTTACGAAACAAATCCAAGCGTTTCCCCTTTTTGGAAATTTAAGCCAAACGCTTACAAACGTTATGAAACAAATCCAAGCGTTTCCCCTTTTTAGCAATTTAAGCCAAACGTTTACAAACGTTGCGAAACAAAACCGAATGTTTAAAACGTTGCGAAACAAATCCAAACGTTTCACATTTTTAGCGATTTAAGGTAAACGTTTAGAAACGCTACGAAACAAATCGAAATGTTGCACCTTTTTAGCAATTTAAGCCAAACCTTTACAAACGTATCGAAACAAATCCAAGCGTTTCACCTTTTTAGCAATTTAAGCCAAATTTTTAAAAATGTTACGAAACAAATCCAAATGTTTCGCCGTTTTAGCGATTTAAGCCAAACGTTTAAAAACGTTATGAAACAAATCCAAACGTTTCGCCGTTTTAGAAATTTAAGCCAAACGTTTACAAACGTTACGAAATAAATCCAAACGTTTCGCCGTTTTAGCGATTTAAGCCAAACGTTTACAAACGTTACGAAACAAAACCAAACGTTTCGCCTTTTAAGCGGTTGAAGCCAAACGTTTACAAACTTTACGAAACAAATCCAAACGTTTCTCCTTTTTAGCGATTTTAGGCAAACATTTACAAACGGTACGAAAAAAATCCAAGCGTTTCACCTTTTTAGCAATTTAAGGCAAACGTTTACAAACATTACGAAACAAATCAAAGTCTTTCACCTTTTTAGCAATTTAAGCCAAACGTTACGAAACAAATCCAAACGTTTCCCCTTTTAATGATTGAAGCAAAACATTTACAAACGTTACAAAACAAAACCACATGTTTCGAAACAAATTCGAACGTTTAAAACGTTACGAAGCAAATCCAAACGTTTCACCCTTTTAGCGATTTAACCCAAACGTTTAAAAACGTTACGAAACAAAGCCAAACGTTTAGAAACCGTACAAAACAAATGCAAGCGTTTCACGTTTTTAGCAATTTAAGCCAAACATTTACAAACGTTACGAAACAAAACCAATGTTTCACCTTATTAGCGATTTAAGGAAAACGTTATGAAACAAATCCAAGCGTTTCACCTTTTTAGTAATTTAAGCCAAACGTTTACAAACGTTACGGAACAAAACAAAACGTTTCACATTTTTAGCGATTGAAGCCAAACGTTTACAAACGCTACAAAACAAATCCAAACGTTTCACCTTTTTAGCTATTGAAGCCAAATGTTTACAAACGTAACGAAACAAATGCAAGAATTTCACGTTTTTAGAAATTTAAGCTAAACGTTTACAAAAGTTACGAAACAAATCCAAACGTTTTTCCTTTTTAGCGATTTTAGCCAAACGTTTACAAACATTACGAAATGAATCCAAACGTTTCATATTTTAAGCGGTTTAAGCCAAACGTTTAGAGACGTTACGAAAAAAATCCAAACGTTTAAAACGTTACGAAACCCTTTTTAGCAATTTAAGCCAAACTCTTACAAACGTAAAAAAACAAATCCAAACGTTTCTCCTTTTGTAATGATTTAAGCCAAACGTTTACCCTTTTTAGCGATTTAAGCCAAACGTTTACAAACGTTATGAAACTAATCCAAACGTTTCCCCTTTTTAGCGATTGAAGCCAAACGTTTACAAACGGTACGAAAGAAATCCAAACGTTTCTCCTTTTTAGCGATTTAAGCCAAATGTTTACAAACTCTACGAAACAAATCCAATTATTTCACCTTTTTAGTAATTTAAGCCAAACATTTACAAACGTTACGAAACAAATCCAAGCGTTTCCCCTTTTTAGAAATTTAAGCCAAACGCTTACAAACGTTATGAAACAAATCCAAGCGTTTCCCCTTTTTAGCAATTTAAGCCAAACGTTTACAAACGTTGCGAAACAAAACCGAACGTTTAAAACGTTACGAAACAAATCCAAACGTTTCACACTTTTAGCGATTTAAGGTAAACGTTTAGAAACGCTACGAAACAAATCGAAACGTTGCACCTTTTTAGCAATTTAAGCCAAACGTTTACAAACGTATCGAAACAAATCCAAGCGTTTCACCTTTTTAGCAATTTAAGCAAAATTTTTAAAAATGTTACGAAACAAATCCAAATGTTTCGCCGTTTTAGCGATTTAAGCCAAACGTTGAAAAACGTTACGAAACAAATCCAAACGTTCCGCCGTTTTAGCGACTTAAGCCAAACGTTTACAAACGTTACGAAATAAATCCAAACGTTTCGCCGTTTTAGCGATTTAAGCCAAACGTTTACAAACGTTACGAAACAAAACCAAACGTTTCACCTTTAAAGCGGTTGAAGCCAAACGTTTACAAACTTTACGAAACAAATCCAAACGTTTCTCCTTTTTAGCGATTTTAGGCAAACGTTTACAAACGGTACGAAAAATATCCAAGCGTTTCACCTTTTTAGCAATTTAAGGCAAACGTTTACAAACATTACGAAACAAATCCAAGTCTTTCACCTTTTTAGCAATTTAAGCCAAACGTTACGAAACAAATCCAAACGTTTCCCCTTTTAATGATTGAAGCAAAACATTTACAAACGTTACGAAACAAATCCACATGTTTCGAAACAAAACCGAACGTTTAAAACGTTACGAAGCAAATCCAAACGTTTCACCTTTTTAGCGATTTAACCCAAATGTTTACAAACGTTACGAAACAAAGCCAAACGTTTACAAACGTTACTAAACAAATGCAAGCGTTTCACGTTTTTAGCAATTTAAGCCAAATATTTACAAACGTTACGAAACAAAACCAATGTTTCACCTTATTAGCGATTAAAGGAAAACGTTATGAAACAAATCCAAGCGTTTCACCTTTTTAGTAATTTAAGCCAAACGTTTACAAACGTTACGGAACAAAACAAAACGTTTCACATTTTTAGCGATTGAAGCCAAACGTTTACAAACGCTACAAAACAAATCCAAACGTTTCACCTTTTTAGCTATTGAAGCCAAATGTTTACAAACGTAACGAAACAAATGCAAGAATTTCACTTTTTTAGAAATTTAAGCTAAACGTTTACAAAAGTTACGAAACAAATCCAAACGTTTTTCCTTTTTAGCGATTTTAGCCAAACGTTTACAAACATTACGAAATGAATCCAAACGTTTCATATTTTTAGCGGTTTAAGCCAAACGTTTAGAGACGTTATGAAAAAAATCCAAACGTTTAAAATGTTACGAAACCCTTTTTAGCAATTTAAGCCAAACTCTTACAAACGTAACAAAACAAATCCAAACGTTTCTCCTTTTGTAGTGATTTAAGCCAAACGTTTACCCTTTTTAGCGATATAAGCCAAACGTTTACAAACGTTATGAAACTAATCCAAACGTTTCCCCTTTTTAGCGATTGAAGCCAAACATTTACAAACAGTACGAAAGAAATCCAAACGTTTCTCCTTTTTAGCGATTTAAGCCAAATGTTTACAAACTCTATGAAATAAATCCAATTATTTCACCTTTTTAGTAATTTAAGCCAAACATTTACAAACGTTACGAAACAAATCCAAGCGTTTCCCCTTTTTGGAATTTTAAGCCAAACGCTTACAAACGTTATGAAACAAATCCAAGCGTTTCCCCTTTTTAGCAATTTAAGCCAAACGTTTACAAACGTTGCGAAACAAAACCGAATATTTAAAACGTTGCGAAACAAATCCAAACGTTTCACATTTTTAGCGATTTAAGGTAAACGTTTAGAAACGCTACGAAACAAATCGAAATGTTGCACCTTTTTAGCAATTTAAGCCAAACGTTTACAAACGTATCGAAACAAATCCAAGCGTTTCACCTTTTTAGCAATTTAAGCCAAATTTTTAAAAATGTTACGAAACAAATCCAAATGTTTCGCCGTTTTAGCGATTTAAGCCAAACGTTTAAAAACGTTAGGAAACAAATCCAAACGTTTCGCCGTTTTAGAAATTTAAGCCAAACGTTTACAAACGTTACGAAATAAATCCAAACGTTTCGCCGTTTTAGCGATTTAAGCCAAACGTTTACAAACTTTACGAAACAAATCCAAACGTTTCTCCTTTTTAGCGATTTTAGGCAAACATTTACAAACGGTACGAAAAAAATCCAAGCGTTTCACCTTTTTAGCAATTTAAGGCAAACGTTTACAAACATTACGAAACAAATCCAAATCTTTCACCTTTTTAGCAATTTAAGCCAAACATTACGAAAAAAATCCAAACGTTTCCCCTTTTAATGATTGAAGCAAAACATTTACAAACGTTACGAAACAAAACCACATGTTTCGAAACAAATTCGAACGTTTAAAACGTTACGAAGCAAATCCAAACGTTTCACCCTTTTAGCGATTTAACCCAAACGTTTAAAAACGTTACGAAACAAAGCCAAACGTTTAGAAACCGTACAAAACAAATGCAAGCGTTTCACGTTTTTAGCAATTTAAGCCAAACATTTACAAACGTTACGAAACAAAACCAATGTTTCACCTTATTAGCGATTTAAGGAAAACGTTATGAAACAAATCCAAGCGTTTCACCTTTTTAGTAATTTAAGCCAAACGTTTACAAACGTTACGGAACAAAACAAAATGTTTCACATTTTTAGCGATTGAAGCCAAACGTTTACAAACGCTACAAAACAAATCCAAACGTTTCACCTTTTTAGCTATTGAAGCCAAATGTTTACAAACGTAACGAAACAAATGCAAGAATTTCACGTTTTTAGAAATTTAAGCTAAACGTTTACAAAAGTTACGAAACAAATCCAAACGTTTTTCCTTTTTAGCGATTTTAGCCAAACGTTTACAAACATTACGAAATGAATCCAAACGTTTCATATTTTAAGCGGTTTAAGCCAAACGTTTAGAGACGTTACGAAAAAAATCCAAACGTTTAAAACGTTACGAAACCCTTTTTAGCAATTTAAGCCAAACTCTTACAAACGTAAAAAAACAAATCCAAACGTTTCTCCTTTTGTAATGATTTAAGCCAAACGTTTACCCTTTTTAGCGATTTAAGCCAAACGTTTACAAACGTTATGAAACTAATCCAAACGTTTCCCCTTTTTAGCGATTGAAGCCAAACGTTTACAAACGGTACGAAAGAAATCCAAACGTTTCTCCTTTTTAGCGATTTAAGCCAAATGTTTACAAACTCTACGAAACAAATCCAATTATTTCACCTTTTTAGTAATTTAAGCCAAACATTTACAAACGTTACGAAACAAATCCAAGCGTTTCCCCTTTTTAGAAATTTAAGCCAAACGCTTACAAACGTTATGAAACAAATCCAAGCGTTTCCCCTTTTTAGCAATTTAAGCCAAACGTTTACAAACGTTGCGAAACAAAACCGAACGTTTAAAACGTTACGAAACAAATCCAAACGTTTCACACTTTTAGCGATTTAAGGTAAACGTTTAGAAACGCTACGAAACAAATCGAAACGTTGCACCTTTTTAGCAATTTAAGCCAAACGTTTACAAACGTATCGAAACAAATCCAAGCGTTTCACCTTTTTAGCAATTTAAGCCAAATTTTTAAAAATGTTACGAAACAAATCCAAATGTTTCGCCGTTTTAGCGATTTAAGCCAAACGTTCAAAAACGTTACGAAACAAATCCAAACGTTCCGCCGTTTTAGCGACTTAAGCCAAACGTTTACAAACGTTACGAAATAAATCCAAACGTTTCGCCGTTTTAGCGATTTAAGCCAAACGTTTACAAACGTTACGAAACAAAACCAAACGTTTCACCTTTAAAGCGGTTGAAGCCAAACGTTTACAAACTTTACGAAACAAATCCAAACGTTTCTCCTTTTTAGCGATTTTAGGCAAACGTTTACAAACGGTACGAAAAATATCCAAGCGTTTCACCTTTTTAGCAATTTAAGGCAAACGTTTACAAACATTACGAAACAAATCCAAGTCTTTCACCTTTTTAGCAATTTAAGCCAAACGTTACGAAACAAATCCAAACGTTTCCCCTTTTAATGATTGAAGCAAAACATTTACAAACGTTACGAAACAAATCCACATGTTTCGAAACAAAACCGAACGTTTAAAACGTTACGAAGCAAATCCAAACGTTTCACCTTTTTAGCGATTTAACCCAAATGTTTACAAACGTTACGAAACAAAGCCAAACGTTTACAAACGTTACTAAACAAATGCAAGCGTTTCACGTTTTTAGCAATTTAAGCCAAATATTTACAAACGTTACGAAACAAAACCAACGTTTCACCTTATTAGCGATTTAAGGAAAACGTTATGAAACAAATCCAAGCGTTTCACCTTTTTAGTAATTTAAGCCAAACGTTTACAAACGTTACGGAACAAAACAAAACGTTTCACATTTTTAGCGATTGAAGCCAAAAGTTTACAAACGCTACAAAACAAATCCAAACGTTTCACCTTTTTAGCTATTGAAGCCAAATGTTTACAAACGTAACGAAACAAATGCAAGAATTTCACTTTTTTAGAAATTTAAGCTAAACGTTTACAAAAGTTACGAAACAAATCCAAACGTTTTTCCTTTTTAGCGATTTTAGCCAAACGTTTACAAACATTACGAAATGAATCCAAACGTTTCATATTTTTAGCGGTTTAAGCCAAACGTTTAGAGACGTTATGAAAAAAATCCAAACGTTTAAAACGTTACGAAACCCTTTTTAGCAATTTAAGCCAAACTCTTACAAACGTAACAAAACAAATCCAAACGTTTCTCCTTTTGTAGTTATTTAAGCCAAACGTTTACCCTTTTTAGCGATTTAAGCCAAACGTTTACAAACGTTATGAAACTAATCCAAACGTTTCCCCTTTTTAGCGATTGAAGCCAAACGTTTACAAACGGTACGAAAGAAATCCAAACGTTTCTCCTTTTTAGCGATTTAAGCCAAATGTTTACAAACTCTACGAAACAAATCCAATTATTTCGCCTTTTTAGTAATTTAAGCCAAACATTTACAAACGTTACGAAACAAATCCAAGCGTTTCCCCTTTTTAGAAATTTAAGCCAAACGCTTACAAACGTTATGAAACAAATCCAAGCGTTTCCCCTTTTTAGCAATTTAAGCCAAACGTTTACAAACGTTGCGAAACAAAACAGAACGTTTAAAACGTTACAAAACAAATCCAAACGTTTCACATTTTTAGCGATTTAAGGTAAACGTTTAGAAACGTTACGAAACAAAACCAAGCGTTTCAACTTTCTAGCAATTTAAGCCAAACGTTTACAAACGTATCGAAACAAATCTAAGCGTTTCACCTTTTTAGCAATTTAAGCCAAACATTTACAAACGTTACGAAAAAAAACCAATCATTTCACCTTTTCGATTTAAGCCAAACGTTTACAAAAGTTGCAAAACAAATCCAAACGTTCAACTTTTTAGCGATTTAAGCCAAACGATTATAAACATTACGAAACAAATCCGAACGTTTCCCCTATTAGCGATGTAAGCCAAACGTTGACAAACACTACGAAACAAATCCAAGCGTTTCACCTTTTTAGCAATTTAAGCCAAAAGTTTACAAACATTACGAAACAAATCCAAACGGTTCACCTTTTTAGTAATTTAAATCCGAACGTTTCACCTTTTTAGCGATTCAAACCAAATGTTTACAAACATTACGAAACAAATCCAAATGTTTTGCGTTTTTAGTGATTTAAGCAAAACGTGTAACCATTTTAGCGATTTAAGCCAAACGTTACGAAAGAAATCCAAACGTTTAAAACGTTACGAAACCCTTTTTAGCGATTTAAGCCAAACATTTACAAACGTTATGAAACAAAACCAAACGTTTCCCCTTTTTAGCGATTTAAGCCAAACGTTTACAAACGTTACGAAACAAAACCAAATGTTTAAAACATTTTTATCGATTTAAGCCAAACGTTTACGAACTTTACGAAACAAAACCAAGCGTTTCGCCTTTTTAGCAATTTAAGCCAAACGTTTACAAACGTAACGAAACAAATCCAAGCGTTTCACCTTTCTAGCAATTTATGCCAAACATTACGAAACGAAACCAAATGTTTCACCTTTTCGATTTAAGCCAAACATTTACAAACGTTACAAAACAAATCCAAACGTTTCCCCTTTTTAGCGATTTAAGCCAAACATTTTGCAAACGTTACGAAACAAATCCAAACATTTCACCATTTTAGCAATTTAAGCCAAACGTTTAAAAACGTTACGAAAGAAATCCAAACGTTTAAAACTTTACGAAACCCTTTTTAGCAATTTAAGCCAAACGTTTACAAACGTTACGAAACAAATCCAAACGTTTCACCTTTTTAGTGATTTAATCAAAACGTTTACCTTTTTTAGCGATTTAAGCCGACCGTTTACAAACGTTACGAAACTAATCCAAACCTTTCACCTTTTTAGCAATTTAAGCTAAACGTTTACAAACGGTACGAAACAAATCTAAATGATTCTCCTTTTTAGCGATTTAAGCCAAACGTTTACAAACTCTACGAAACAAATCCAATTATTCTACATTGTTAGCAATTTAAGCCAAACGTTTACAAACTCTACCAAACAAATCCAAATATTTCACCTTTTTAGTAATTTAAGCCAAACATTTACAAACGTTACGAAACAAATCCAAGCATTTCACCTTTTTAGAAATTTAAGCCAAACGTTTACAAACGTTACGGAACAAATCCAAGCGTTTCACATTTTTAGCAATTTAAGCCAAACGTTTACAAACGTTACGAAATATATCCAAACGTTTCACATTTTTAGCGATTTAAGCCAAACACTTACAAACGTTACAAAAAAATCCAAACGTTTGACCTTTTTAGCGATATAAGCCACACGTTTACAAACTTTACGAAACAAAACCAAACGTTTAAAACGTTACTAAACAAATCCAAACGTTTCACATTTTTAGCGATTTAAGCCAAACGTTTACAAACGTTACGAAACAAAACCAAGCGTTTCACCTTTTTAGCAATTTAAGCCAAACGTTTACAAACGTATCGAAACAAATCCAAGTGTTTCACCTTTTTAGCAATTAAAGACAAACATTTACAAACGTTACGAAACAAAACCAATCGTTTCACCTTTTTGATTTAAGCCAAACGTTTACAAACGTTACAAAACAAATCCAAACGTTTCACCTTTTTAGCGATTTAAGCCAAACGTTTATAAACGTTACGAAACAAATCTAAACGTTTCACCCTATTAGCGATGTAAGCCAAACGTTTACAAACGTTACGATACAAATCCAAGCGTTTCACCTTTTTAGCGATTAAGCCAAACGTTTACAAACGTTACGAAACAAATTTAAACGTTTCCCCTTTTTAACAATTTAAATGCAAACGTTTCACCTTTTTAGCGATTCAAGCCAAACGTTTAGAAACATTACGAAACAAATCCAGAACATTTTCCCTTTTTAGTGATTTAAGCCAAACGTTTAACCTTTTTAGCGATTTAAGCCAAACGTTTATAAACGTTACGAAATAAATCCAAACGTTTCACCTTTTGAGCGATTTAAGCCAACCGTTTACAAACTTTACGAAACAAAACAAAACATTTAAAACGTTAAGAAACAAATAGAAACGTTTCACATTTTTAGCGATTAAGCCAAACATTTACAAACGTTACGAAATAAAAACAAGCGTTTCACCTTTTTAGCAATTTAAGCCAAACGTTTACAAACGATACGAAATAAAACCGAACGTTTAAAACGTTACGAAATAAATCCAAACGTTTCACATTTTTAGCGATTTAAGGTAAACGTTTAGAAACGTTACGAAACAAAACCAAGCGTTTCACCTTTTTAGCAATTTAAGCCAAACGTTTACAAACGTATCGAAACAAATCCAAGTGTTTCACCTTTTTAGCAATTTAAGCCAAACGTTTACAAACGTTACGAAACAAAACCAATCATTTCACCTTTTCGATTTAAGCCAAACGTTTACAAACGTTACAAAACAAATCCAAACGTTCACCTTTTTAGCGATTTAAGCCAAACGATTATAAACGTTACGAAACAAATCCGAACGTTTCCCCTATTAGCGATGTAAGCCAAACGTTTACAAACACTACGAAACAAATCCAAGCGTTTCACCTTTTTAGCAATTTAAGCCAAACGTTTACAAATATTAGAAACAAATCCAAACGTTTCCCCTTTTAACAATTTAAATCCAAACGTTTCACCTTTTTAGCGATTCAAGCCAAACGTTTAGAAACGTTACGAAACAAATCCAAACATTTTTCCTTTTTAGTGATTTAAGCCAAACGTTTAAAAACGTTATGAAAGAAATCCAAACATTTAAAAAATACGAAACCCTTTTTAGCAATTTAAGCCAAACGTTTACAAACGTTATGAAATAAATCCAAACGTTCCACCTTTTTAGCAATTTAAGCCAACCGTTTACAAACTTTACGAAACAAAACCAAACGTTTAAAACGTTAAGAAACAAATAGAAACGTTTCACATTTTTAGCGATTAAGCCAAGCATTTACAAATGTTACGAAATAAAACCAAGCGTTTCACCTTTTTAGCAATTTAAGCCAAACGTTTACAAACGATACGAAACAAAACCGAACGTTTAAAACGTTACGAAACAAAACCAAACGTTTCACATTTTTAGCGATTTAAGGTAAACGTTTAGAAATGTTACGAAACAAATCCAAGCGTTTCACCTTTCTAGCAATTTAAGCCAAACGTTACGAAACGAAACCAAACGTTTCACCTTTTCGATTTAAGACAAACATTTACAAACGTTGCAAAACAAATCCAAACGTTTCCCCTTTTTAGCGATTTAAGCCAAACATTTTGCAAACGTTACGAAACAAATCGAAATGTTTTACCCTATTAGCGATTTAATCCCAATGTTTACAAACGCAACGAAACAAATCCAAGTGTTTCATCTTTTTAGCAATTTAAGCTAAACGTTGACAAACGTTACGAAACAAAACCAAAGATTTCACCTTTTTAGCGGTTTAAGCCAAACGTTTAAAAACGTTACAAAAAAATCAAAACTTTTACCTTTAGCGATTTACGCCAAACGTTTACAAACGCTACGAAATAAATCCAAACGTTTCACCTTTTTTGCAATTTAAATCCAAACGTTTCACCTTTTTAGCGATTCAAGCCAAACGTTTACAAATATTACGAAACAAATCCAAATTTTTCACCTTTTTAGAGATTTAAGCCAAATGTTTAACCTTTTTAGCGATTTAAACCAAACGTTTACAAACGTTTCAAAACAAATAAAAACATTTCACCATTTTAGCAATTTATGCCAAAGGTTTAAAAACGTTACGAAAGAAATCCAAACGTTTAAAACGTTACGAAACCCTTTTTAGCAATTTAAGCCAAACGTTTACAAACGTTACGAAACAAATCCAAACGTTTCACCTTTTTAGTGATTTAATCCAAACGTTTACCCTTTTTAGCGATTTAGGCCAACCGTTTACAAACGATACGAAACAAAACCGAACGTTTAAAACGTTACGAAACAAATCCAAACGTTTCACATTTTTAGCGATTTAAGGTAAACGTTTAGAAACGTTACGAAACAAAACCAAGTGTTTCACCTTTTTAGCAATTTAAGCCAAACGTTTACAAACGTATGAAACAAATCCAAGCGTTTCACCTTTTTAGCAATTTAAGCCAAACGTTTACAAACGTTACGAAACAAAACCAATCATTTCACCTTTTCGATTTAAGCCAAACGTTTACAAACGTTACAAAACAAATCCAAACGTTCACCTTTTTAGCGATTTAAGCCAAACGATTATAAACGTTACGAAACAAATTCGAACATTTCCCCTATTAGCGATGTAAGCCAAACGTTTACAAACACTACGAAACAAATCCAAGCGTTTCACCTTTTTAGCAATTTAAGCCAAACGTTTACAAACATTACGAAACAAATCCAAACGTTTCCCCTTTTTAACAATTTAAATCCAAACGTTTCACCTTTTTTGCGATTCAAGCCAAACGTTTAGAAACGTTACCAAACAAATCCAAACATTTTTCCTTTTTAGTGATTTAAGCCAAACGTTTAACCTTTTTAGCGATTTAAGCCAAACGTTTACAAACGTTATGAAACAAATCGAAACGTTTCCCCTTTTTAGCGATTTAACAAATCCAAATGTTTCACCTTTTTAGCGATTTAAGGCAACCGTTTACAAACTTTACGAAACAAAACCAAACATTTAAAACGTTAAGAAACAAATAGAAACGTTTCACATTTTTAGCGATTAAGCCAAACATTTACAAACGTTACGAAATAAAACCAAGCGTTTCACCTTTTTAGCAATTTAAGCCAAACGTTTACAAACGATACGAAACAAAACCGAACGTTTAAAACGTTACGAAACAAATCCAAACGTTTCACTTTTTTAGCGATTTAAGGTAAACGTTTAGAAACGTTACGAAACAAATCCAAGCGTTTCACCTTTCTAGTAATTAAAGCCAAACGTTACGAAACGAAACCAAACGTTTCACCTTTTCGATTTAAGCCAAATATTTACAAACGTTACAAAACAAATCCAAACGTTTCCCCTTTTTAGCGATATAAGCCAAACATTTTGCAAACGTTACGAAACAAATCCAAATGTTTTACCCTATTAGCGATTTAAGCCCAATGTTTACAAACGCAACGAAACAAATCCAAGCGTTTTATCTTTTTAGCAATTTAAGCTAAACGTTTACAAACGTTACGAAACAAAACCAAACGTTTCACCTTTTTAGCGGTTTAAGCCAAACGTTTAAAAACGTTACAGAAAAATCAAAACTTTTACCTTTAGCGATTTACGCCAAACGTTTACAAACGCTACGAAATAAATCCAAACGTTTACAAATATTACGAAAAAAATCCAAAATTTTTCACCTTTTTAGAGATTTAAGCCAAACGTTTAACCTGTTTAGCGATTTAAACCAAACGTTTACAAACGTTTCAAAACAAATCCAAACATTTCACCATTTTAGCAATTTAAGACAAACGTTTAAAAACGTTACGAAAGAAATCCAAACGTTTAAAACGTTACGAAACCCTTTTTAGCAATTTAAGCCAAACGTTTCACCTTTTTAGTGATTTAATCCAAACGTTTCACCTTTTTAGTGATTTAATCCAAACGTTTACCCTTTTTAGCGATTTAAGCCAACCATTTACAAACGTTACGAAACTAATCCAAACGTTTCACCTTTTTAGCGATTTAAGCCAAACGTTTACGAACGGTACGAAACAAATCTAAATGATTCTCCTTTTTAGCGATTTAAGCCAAACGTTTACAAACTCTACCAAAAATATCCAATTATTTCACCTTTTTAGTAATTTAAGCCAAACGTTTACAAACGTTACGAAACAAATCCAAGCATTTCACCTTTTTAAAAATTTAAGCCAAACATTTACAAACGTTACGAAACAAATCCAAGCGTTTCCCATTTTTAGCAATTTAAGCCAAACGTTTACAAACATTACGAAACATATCCAAACGTTTCACATTTTTAGCGATTTAAGCCAAAGACTTACAAACGTTACAAAAAAATCCAAACGTTTGACCTTTTTAGCGATATAAGCCACACGTTTACAAACGTTACGAAACAAAACCAAACGTTTAAAACGTTACTAAACAAATCCAAACGTTTCACATTTTTAGCGATTTAAGTCAAACGTTTACAAACGTTACGAAACAAAACCAAGCGTTTCACCTTTTTAGCAATTTAAGCCAAACATTTACAAACGTATCGAAACAAATTCAAGTGTTTCACCTATTTAGCAATTAAAGACAAACATTTACAAACGTTACGAAATAAAACCAATCGTTTCACCTTTTTGATTTAAGCCAAACGTTTACAAACGTTACAAAACAAATCCAAATGTTTCACCTTTTTAGCGATTCAAGCCAAACGTTTATAAACGTTACGAAACAAATCTAAACGTTTCACCCTATTAGCGATGTAAGCCAAACGTTTACAAACGTTACGATACAAATCCAAGCGTTTCACCTTTTTAGCGATTAAGCCAAACGTGTACAAACGTTACGAAACAAATCCAAACATTTCCCCTTTTTAACAATTTAAATCCAAACGTTTCCCCTTTTTAGCGATTCAAGCCAAACGTTTAGAAACGTTACGAAACAAATCCAAACATTTTCCCTTTTTAGTGATTTAAGCCAAACGTTTAACCTTTTTAGCGATTTAAGCCAAACGTTTACAAACGTTATGAAACAAATCGAAACGTTTCCCCTTTTTAGCGATTTAAGCCAAACGTTTAAAAACATTATGAATGAAATCCAAACGTTTAAAAAATACGAAATCCTTTTTAGCAATTTAAGCCAAACTTTTACAAACGTTACGAAACAAATCCAAACGTTTTCCCTTTTTAGCGATTTAAGCCAACCGTTTACAAACTTTACAAAACAAAACCAAGAATTTAAAACGTTAAGAAACAAATAGAAACGTTTCACATTTTTAGCGATTAAGCCAAACATTTACAAACGTTACGAAATAAAAACAAGCGTTTCACCTTTTTAGCAATTTAGGCCAAACGTTTACAATCGATACGAAACAAAACCGAACGTTTAAAACGTTACGAAACAAATCCAAACGTTTCACATTTTTAGCGATTTAAGGTAAACGTTTAGAAACGTTACGAAACAAAACCAAGCGTTTCACCTTTTTAGCAATTTAAGCCAAACGTTTACAAACGTATCGAAACAAATCCAAGCGTTTCACCTTTTTAGCAATTTAAGCCAAACGTTTACAAACGTTACGAAACAAAACCAATCATTTCACCTTTTCGATTTAAGCCAAATGTTTACAAACGTTACAAAACAAATCCAAACGTTCACCTTTTTAGCGATTTAAGCCAAACGATTATAAACGTTACGAAACAAATCCGAATGTTTCCCCAATTAGCGATGTAAGCCAAACGTTTACAAACCCTACGAAACAAATCCAAGCGTTTCACCTTTTTAGCAATTTAAGCCAAACGTTTATAAACATTACGGAACAAATCCAAACATTTCCCCTTTTTAACAATTTAAATCCAAACGTTTCACCTTTTTAGCGATTCAAGCCAAACGTTTAGAAACGTTACGAAACAAATACAAACATTTTTCCTTTTTAGTGATTTAAGCCAAACGTTTAACCTTTTTAGCGATTTAAGCCAAACGTTTACAAACGTTATGAAACAAATCGAAACATTTCCCCTTTTTAGCGATTTAAGCCAAACGTTTAAAAACGTTATGAAAGAAATCCAAACGTTTAAAAAATACGAAACCCTTTTTAGCAATTTAAGCCAAACGTTTACAAACGTTACGAAACAAATCCAAACGTTTCACCTTTTTAGCGATTTAAGCCAACCGTTTCAAACTTTACGAAACAAAACCAAACATTTAAAACGTTAAGAAACAAATAGAAACGTTTCACATTTTTAGCGATTAAGCCAAACATTTACAAACGTTACGAAATAAAACCAAGCGTTTTACCTTTTTAGCAATTTAAGCCAAACGTTTACAAACGATACGAAACAAAACCGAACGTTTAAAACGTTACGAAACAAATCCAAACGTTTCACATTTTTAGCGATTTAATGTAAACGTTTAGAAACGTTACGAAACAAAACCAAGCGTTTCACCTTTTTAGCAATTTAAGCCAAACGTTTACAAACGTATCGAAACAAATCCAAGCATTTCACCTTTTTAGCAATTTAAGCCAAACGTTTACAAACGTTACGAAACAAAACCAATCATTTCACCTTTTCGATTTAAGCCAAACGTTTACAAACGTTACAAAACAAATCCAAACGTTCACCTTTTTAGCGATTTAAGCCAAACGATTATAAACGTTATGAAACAAATCTGAACGTTTCCCCTATTAGCAATGTAAGCGAAACGTTTACAAACACTACGAAACAAATCCAAGCGTTTCACCTTTTTAGCAATTTAAGCCAAACGATTACAAACATTACGAAACAAATCCAAACGGTTCACATTTTTAGTAATTTAAATCCGAACGTTTCACCTTTTTAGTGATTCAAGCCAAACGTTTAGAAACGTTACGAAACAAATCCAAACGTTTTACGTTTTTAGTGATTTAAGCCAATCGTTTAACCTTTTAAGCGATTTAAGCCAAACGTTTAAAAACGTTACGAAAGAAATCCAAACGTTTAAAACGTTACGAAACCCTTTTTAGCAATTTAAGCCAAACATTTACAAACGTTACGAAAAAAATCCAAAAGTTTCCCCTTTTTAGCGATTTAAGCCAAACGTTTACAAACGTTACGAAACAAAACCAAACGTTTAAAATGTTACGAAAAAAATCCAAACGTTTTACATTTTTAGCGATTTAAGCCAAATGTTTACGAACGTTACGAAACAAAACCAAGCGTTTAACCTTTTTAGCAACTTAAGCCAAACGTTTACAAACGTAACGAAACAAATCCAAGCGTTTCACCTTTCTAGCAATTTAAGCCAAACGTTACGAAACGAAACCAAACGTTTCACTTTTTCGATTTAAGCCAAACATTTACAAACGTTACCAAACAAATCCAAACGTTTCCCCTTTTTAGCGATTTAAGCCAAACGTTTTGCAAACGTTACGAAACAAATCAAAATATTTTACCCTATTAGCGATTTAAGCCCAATGTTTACAAACGCAACGAAACAAATCCAAGTGTTTCATCTTTTTAGCAATTTAAGCAAAACGTTTACAAACATTACGAAACAAAACCAAACGTTTCACCTTTTTAGCGATTTAAGCCAAACGTTTAAAAATGTTACAAAAAATCAAAAGTTTTACCTTTTTAGCGATTTACGCCAAATGTTTACAAACGTTACGAAATAAATCCAAACGTTTCACCTTTTTTGCAATTTAAATCCAAACGTATCACCTTTTTAGCGATTCAAGCCAAACGTTTACAAATATTACGAAACAAATCCAAACTTTTCACCTTTTTAGAGATTTAAGCCAAACGTTTAACCTTTTTAGCGGTTTAAACCAAACGTTTACAAACGTTACAAAACAAATCCAAATGTTTCCCCAATTTAGCAATTTAAGCCAAACGTTTAAAAACGTTACGAAAGAAATCCAATCGTTTAAAACATTACGAACCCCTTTTTAGCAATTTAAGCCAAACGTTTACAAACGTTTACAAACGTTACGAAACAAATCCAAACGTTTCACCTTTTTAGTGATTTAATCCAAATGTGTACCCTTTTTAGCGATTTAAGCCAACCGTTTACAAACAATACGAAAACAATCCAAACGTTTCACCTTTTTAGCGATTTAAGCCAAATGTTTACAAAAGGTAAAAAACAAATCTAAATGATTCTCCTTTTTAGGGATTTAAGCCAAACGTTTACAAACTCTACGAAACAAATCCAATTATTCTACCTTTTTAGCGATTTAAGCCAAACGTTTACAAACTCTACCAAACAAATCCAATTATTTCACCTTTTTAGTAAATTAAGCCAAACATTTACAAACGTTACGAAACAAATCCAAGCATTTCACCTTTTTAGAAATTTAAGCCAAACGTTTACAAACATTACGAAACAAATCCAAGCGTTTCACATTTTTAGCAATTTAAGCCAAACGTTTACAAACGTTACGAAACATATCCAAACGTTTCCCATTTTTAGCGATTTAAGCCAAAGACTTACAAACGTTACAAAAAAATCCAAACGTTTTACCTTTTTAGCGATTTAAGACACATGTTTACAAACGTTACGAAATAAAACCAAACGTTTAAAACGTTACTAAACAAATCCAAACGTTTCACATTTTTAGCGATTTAAGCCAAACGTTTACAAACGTTACGAAACAAAACCAAGCGTTTCACCTTTTTAGCAATTTAAGCCAAACGTTTACAAACGTATCGAAACAAATCCAAGTGTTTCACCTTTTTAGCAATTAAAGACAAACATTTACAAACGTTATGAAACAAAACCAATCGTTTCACCTTTTTGATTTAAGCCAAACGTTTACAACGTTACAAAACAAATCCAAACGTTTCCCCTTTTTAGCGATTTAAGCCAAACGTTTATAAACGTTACGAAATAAATCTAAACGCTTCACCCTATTAGCGATGTAAGCCAAACGTTTACAAACGTTACGATACAAATCCAAGCGTTTCACCTTTTTAGCGATTTAAGCCAAACGTTTACAAACGTTACGAAACAAATCCAAACGTTTCCCCTTTTTAACAATTTAAATCCAAACGTTTCACCTTTTTAGCGATTCAAGCCAAACGTTTAGAAACGTTAAGAAACAAATCCAAACATTTTCCCTTTTTAGTGATTTAAGCCAAACGTTTAACCTTTTTAGCGATTTAAGCCAAACGTTTACAAACGTTATGAAACAAATCCAAACGTTTCCTCTTTTTAGCGATATAAGCCAAACGTTTAAAAACGTTACGAAAGAAATCCAAACGTTTAAAAAATACGAAACCCTTTTTAGCAATTTAAGCCAAACGTTTACAAACGTTACGAAACAAATCCAAACGTTTCACCTTTTTAGCGATTTAAGCCAACCGTTTACAAACTTTACGAAACAAAACCAAATGTTTAAAACATTACTAAACAAATACAAGCGTTTCACATTTTTAGCGATTAAGCCAAACATTTACAAACGTTACGAAATAAAACCAAGCGTTTTACCTTTTTAGCAATTTAAGCCAAACGTTTACAAACGTAACGAAACAAATCCAAGCATTTCACCTTTTTAGCAATTTAAGCCAAACGTTTACAAACATTACGAAACAAATCCGAACGTTTCCCCTATTAGCGATGTAAGCCAAATGTTTACAAACACTACGAAACAAATCCAAGGGTTTCACCTTTTTAGCAATTTAAGCCAAACGTTTACAAACATTACGAAACAAATCCAAATGTTTCACCTTTTTAGTAATTTAAATCCAAATGTTTCACCTTTTTAGCGATTCAAGCCAAACGTTTAGAAACGTTACGAAACAAATCCAAACGTTTCACGTTTTTAGTGATTTAAGACAAACGTTTAATAACGTTACGAAAGAAATCCAATCGTTTAAAACGTTACGAAACCCTTTTTAGCAATTTAAGCCAAACGTTTACAAACGTTACGAAACAAAACCAAACGTTTAACATTTTTAGCGATTTAAGCCAAACGTTTACAAACGTTACGAAACAAAACCAAGCGTTTCCCCTTTTTAGCAATTTAAGCCAAACGTTTACAAACGTAACGAAGCAAATGCAAGCGTTTCACCTTTTTAGAAATTTAAGCCAAACGTTTACAAACGTTTCGAAACGAAACCAAACGTTTCACCTTTTTGATTTAAGCCAAACGTTTACAAACGTTACAAAACAAATCCAAACGTTTCACCTTTTTAGCGATTTAAGCCAAACATTTATAAACGTTACGAAACAAATCCAAACGTTTCACCCTATTAGCGATGTAAGCCAAACGTTTACAAACGCGACGATACAAATCCAAGCGTTTCACCTTTTTAGCGATTTAAGCCAAACGTTTACAAACGTTACGAAATAAATCCAAACGTTTCACCTTTTTAACAATTTAAATTCAAACGTTTCCCCTTTTTAGCGATTCAAGCCTAATGTTTAGAAACGTTACGAAACAAATCCAAACGTTTTCCCTTTTTAGTGATTTCAGCCAAACGTTTAACTTTTTTAGCGATTTAAGCCAAACGTTTACAAATGTTATGAAACAAATCCAAACGTTTCCCCTTTTTAGCGATTTAAGCCAAACGTTTAAAAACGTTATGAAAGAAATCCAAACGTTCAAAAAATACGAAACCCTTTTTAGCAATTTAAGCCAAACGTTTACAAACGTTACGGAACAAATCCAAACGTTTCACCTTTTTAGCGATTTAAGCCAACCGTTTACAAACTTTACGAAACAAAACCAAACGTTTAAAACGTTACAAAATAAATACAAACATTTCACATTTTTAGCGATTAAGCCAAACATTTACAAACGTTACGAAATAAAACCAAGCGTTTCACCTTTTTAGCAATTTAAGCACAACGTTTACAAACGTAACGAAACAAATCCAAGCATTTCACCTTTTTAGCAATTTAAGCCAAAAGTTTACAAATATTACGAAACAAAACCAAACGTTTCACCTTTTCGATTTAAGCCAAACGTTTACAAACGTTACCAAAACAAATCCAAACGCTTCCCATTTTTAGCGATATAAGCCAAACGTTAACAACCGTTATGAAACAAATACAAACCTTTTACCCTATTAGCGATTTAAGCCCAACATTTACAAACGCTACGAAACAAAACAAAACGTTTCATATTTTTAGCGATTTAAGACAAACGTTTATATAACGTTACGAAACAAATCTAAACGTTTCACCTTATTAGCGATGTAAGTCAAACGTTTACAAACGTTACGATACAAATCCAAGCGTTTCAGCTTTTTAGCGATTTAAGCCAAACGTTTACAAACGTTACGAAACAAATCCAAACATTTCCCCTTTTTAACAATTTAAATCCAAACGTTTCACCTTTTTAGCGATTCAAGCCAAACGTTTAGAAACGCTACGAAACAAATCCAAACGTTTTCCATTGTTAGTGATTTAAGCCAAACCTTTAACCTTTTTAGTGATTTAAGCCAAACGTTTACAAACGTTATGAAACAAATCCAAACGTTTCCTCTTTTTAGAGATTTAAGCCAAACGTTTAATAACGTTACGAAAGAAATCCAAACGTTTAAAAAAACGAAACCCTTTTTAGCAATTTAAGCCAAACGTTTACAAACGTTACGAAACAAATCCAAACGTTTCACCTTTTTAGCGATTTAAGCCAACCGTTTACAAAGTTTACGAAAAACGTTACGAAACAAATACAAACGTTTCACATTTTTAGCGATTAAGCCAAACATTTACAAACGTTACGAAATAAAACCAAGCGTTTCACCTTTTTAGCAATTTAAGCCAAACGTTTACAAATGTAACAAAACAAATCCAAGCAACGTTTACAAACATTACGAAACAAAACTATATGTTTCACCATTTCGATTTAAGCCAAACATTTACAAACGATACAAAACAAATCCAAACGTTTCCCCTTTTTAGCGATATAATCCACACGTTAACAAACGTTATGAAACAAATCCAAACCTTTTATCATATTAGCGATTTATCCAAATGTTTACAAAGGCTACGAAACAAATCCAAGCGCTTCACGTTTTTAGCAATTTAAGCCAAACGTTTACAAACGTTACAAAACAAAACCAAACGTTACATCTTTTTAGCTATTTAAGCCAAACGTTTACAAACATTACGAAACAAATCCAAAAGTTTTACCTTTTTAGCGATTTACACCAAACGTCTACAAAGGTTACGAAACCAATCCACACGTTTCCCCTTTTTAGCAGTTTAAATCCAAACGTTTAAACTTTATAGCAATTCAAGCCCAATGTTTACAAACATTGCGAAACAAATCCAAATGTTTCACCTTTTTAGTGATTTAAGCCAAACATTTAAAACCGTTACGAAAGAAATCCAAACGTTTAAAATGTTACGAAACCCTTTTCAGCAATTTAAGCCAAATATTTATAAACGTTACGAAACAAATACAAACGTTTCACCTTTTAGCGATATAAACCAAACGTTTACAAACGTTACGAAACAAAACCAAACGTTTAAAACGTTACGAAACAAATCAAAACGTTTCACATTTTAGCGATTTAAGCCAAACATTTACAACCGCTACGAAACAAAACAAAGCGTTTCACCTTTTTAGCAATTTAAGCCAAACGTTTACAAACATAACTAAACAAATCTAAGCGTTTCACCTTTTTTAGCAATTTAAGCCAAACGTTTATAAACGTTACAAAACAAAACCAAATATTTCGCCTTTTCGATTTAAGCCAAACGTTTACAAACGTACAAAACAAATCCAAACGTTTCCCCTTTTTAGCGATTTAAGCCAAACGTTTACAAATGTTACGAAACAAATCCAAACGTTTTACCCTATTAGCGATTTAAGCCCAACGTTTACAAACGCTACGAAAAAATCCAACCGTTTCACTTTTTTAGCAATTTAAGCCAAACGTTTACAAACGTTACAAAACAAAACCAAACGTTTCATCTTTTTAGCGATTTAAACCAAACGTTTACAAATGTTACAAAAAAATCCAAACGTTTAGAAACGTTACGAAACAAATCAAACGTTTCACGTTTTAGTGATTTAAACCAAATGTTTAACCTTTTTAGCGATTTAAGCCAAACGTTTAAAAACGTTACGAAAAAAATCCAAACGTTTAAAATGTTACGAAACCCTTTTTAGCAATATAAGACAAACATTTACAAACGTTACGAAACAAATCCAAACGTTTCCCCTTTTTAGCGATTTTAGCCAAACGTTTACAAACGTTACGAAACAAAACCAAACGTTTAAAACGTTACAAAAAAATCCAAACGTTTCACATTTTTAGCGATTTAAGCCAAACGTTTACAAATATTACGAAACAAAACCAAGCTTTTCCCCTTTTTTGCAATTTAAGCCAAATGTTTACAAACGTAACGAAACAAATCCAAGCGTTTCACCTTTTTAGAAATTTAAGCTAAACGTTTACAAATGTTACGAAACGAAACCAAACGTTTCCCCTTTTCGATTTAAGCCAAACATTTACAAACGTTATAAAACAAATCCAAACGTTTCCCCTTTTGATGGATTTAAGCCAAACGTTTTACAAACGTTTCGAAACAAATCCAAACGTTTTACCCTATTAGCGATTTAAGCCCAATGTTTACAAACGCAACGAAACAAATCCAAGCGTTTCATCTTTTTAGCAATTTAAGCCAAACGTTTACAAACGTTACGAAGCAAAACCAAACGTTTCCCCTTTCCAGCGATTTAAGCCAAACCTTTACAAACGTTACAAAAAAATCAAAAGTTTTACCTTTTTAGCGATTTACGCCAAACGTTTAAAAACGTTACAAAATAAATCCAAACGTTTCACCTTTTTAGCAATTTAGGCCAAACTTTTACAAAGGTTACAAAACAAATCCAAACGTTTCACCTTTTTAGCGATTTAAGCCAAACGTTTACAAACGTTACGAAACAAGACCAAATGTTTCACCTTTTTAGCGATTTAAGCCAAATTTTTACAAACGTTACGAAATAAATCCAAACATTTCCCCATTTTAGCGATTTAAGCCAAACGTTTAAAACGTTACGAAACAAATCCAAACGTTTCACCTTTTTAGCGATTTAAGCTAAACGTTTACAGACGTTATGAAACAAATCCAAACTTTTAAAACGTTAAGAAACAAATCAAAACGTTTCACATTTTTAGCGATTTAAGCCAAACATTTACAACCGTTACGAAAAAAATAAAATCGTTTCACCTTTTTTAGCAATTTAAGCCAAACGTTTACAAAAGTAACGAAACAAATCTAAGCGTTTCACATTTTTTAGCAATTTAAGCCAAATGTTTACAAACATTACAAAACAAAACAAAACATTTCGCCCTTTCGATTTAAGCCAAACGTTTGCAAACGTTACAAAACAAATCCAAACGTTTCCCCTTTTTAGCGATTTAAACCAAACGTTTACAAACGTTACGAAACAAATCCAAACATTTTACCCTATTAGCGATTTAAGCCCAACGTTTACAAACGCAAAGAAACTAATCCAACCGTTTCACTTTTTTAGCAATTTAAGCCAAACGTTTACAAACGTTATGTAACAAAACCAAATGTTTCGTCTTTTTAGCGATTTAAACCAAACGTTTACAAATGTTACAAAAAAATCCAAAAGTTTTACCTTTTTAGCGATTTACGCCAAACGTTTACAAACGTTACGAAACAAATCCAAACGTTTCACCTTTTTAGCAATTTAAATCCAATTGTTTCACCTTTTTAGCGATTCAAGCCAAACGTTTAAAAACAATACGAAACAAATCCAAACGTTTTCCCTTTGAAGTGATATAAGCCAAACGTTAACCTTTTTAGCGATTTAAGCCAAACGTTTACAAATGTTACGAAACAAATCCAAACGTTTCCCCTATTTAGCAATTTAAGTCAAACGTTTACAAACGTTAAGAAACAAATCCAAACGTTTCACCTTTTAAGCGATTTAAGCCAAACGTTTACAAACGTTACGAAACAAATCCAAACGTTTCACCTTTTTAGCGATATAAGCGAAACGTTTACAAACGTCAAGAAACAAAACCAAACGTTTCACCTTTTTAGCGATTTAAGCCAAACGTTTATAAAGGTTACGAAAAAAATCCAAACGTTTCACCTTTTTAGCGATTTAAGCCAAACATTTACAAACGTTGGGAAACAAATCCAAATGTTTCACCTTTTTAGCGATTTAAGCCAAACATTTACAAGCGATACGAAATAAATCCAAGCGTTTCACCTTTTTAGCAGTTTAAGCCAAACGTTTACAAACGTTACAAAACAAATCCAAACGTTTCCCCTTTTTAGTGATTTAAGCCAAACGTTAACAAACGTTAAGAAACAAATCCAAACGTTTCACCTTTTAAGCGATTTAAGCCAAACGTATACAAACGTTACGAAAAAAATCCAAATGTTTCACCTTTTTAGCGATATAAGCCAAACGTTTACAAACGTTAAGAAACAAAACCAAACGTTTCACCTTTTTAGCGATTTAAGCCAAACGTTTACAAAGGTTACGAAACAAATCCAAACGTTTCACCTTTTTAGCGATTTAAGCCAAACGTTTACAAACTTTATTAAACAAATCCAAAAGTTTCATATTTTTAGCGATTTAAGACAAACATTCAATATTTTTAGCAATTTAAGCCAAACGTATACAAACGTTACGAAACAAATCCAAATGTTTCATATTATTAGTAATTTATGCCAAACGTTTACAAACGTTACGAAACAAATCCAAACATTTCACCTTCTTAGTGATTTAAGCCAAACGTTTACAAAACAAATCCGAACGTTACGAAACAAAACCAAATGATTACAAACGTTACGAAACAAATCCAAGCGTTTCACCTTTTTATCAATTTAAGCCAAACTTTTGCAAACGTTACGAAAAAATCCAAACATTTCACCTTTCTAGTGATTTAAGTCGAATGTTTACAAACGTTACGAAACAAAGCCAAACGTTTCACCCTTTTAGCGATTTAAACGAAACGTTTACAAAAATTACAGAAAAAATCCAAATGTTTCCCTATTTTAGCGATTTAAACCAAACGTTTAAAACATTACGAAACAAATCCAAATGTTTCCCCTTTTTAGTTATTTAAGCCAAACGTTTACAAACGTTACGAAACAAATCCAAACGTTTCCCCTTTCAGCGATTGATGCTAAACGTTTACAAACGTTCGAAACAAATCCAAATGTTTCACATTTTTAGCAATTTAAGCCAAACGTTTACAAACGTTACTAAACAAAACCAAGCGTTTCACCTTTTTAGCAATTTAAGCCAAACATTTACAAACATTATGAAACAAATCCAAACGTTTCTCCTTTTTAGCAATTTAAGCCAAACGTTTACAAACGTAACGAAACAAATCCAAGCGTTTCACCTTTTTAGAAATTTATGCCAAACGTTTACAAACATCTCGAAACAAATCCAAACGTTTCACCTTTTTAGCGATTTAAGCCAACTGTTTGCAAACGCTACGAAACAAATCCAAACGCTTCCCCTTTTTAGCAATTTAAGCCAAACGTTTAAAAACCTTACGAAACAAATCCAAACGTTTCACCTTTTTAGCGATTCAAGCCAAACATTTACAAACGTTACAAAACAAATCCAAACCACTTTTTAGCGATTCAAGCCAAACGTTTACAAACGTTAGGAAACAAATCCAAACGTTTCCCCTTTTTAGCGATTTGAGACAAATGTTTACAAATGTTAAGAAACAAATCCAAACGTTACAAAACAATACCAAATGTTTACAAACGTTACAAAACAAATCCAAGCGTTTCACCTTTTTAGCAATTTAAGCCAAACTTTTACAAACATTACAAAACAAATTCAAACGTTTCACCTTTTTAGCGATTTAAGCCAAACGTTTATAAACGTTACGAAACAAGACCAAATTTTTCACCTTTTTAGCGATTTAAGCCAAACTTTTACAAACGTTACGAAATAAATCCAAACATTTCCCCATTTTAGCGATTTAAGCCAAACGTTTAAAACGTTACGAAACAAATCTAAGCGTTTCACCGTTTTTAGCAATTTAAGCCAAACGTTTACAAACATTACAAAACAAAACAAAACAAAACATTTTGCCCTTTCGATTTAAGCCAAATGTTTACAAACGTTACAAAACAAATCCAAACGTTTCCCCTTTTTAGCGATTTAAGCCAAACGTTTACAAACGTTACGAAACAAATCCAAACGTTTTACCCTATTAGCGATTTAAGCCCAACGTTTACAAACGCAACGAAACTAATCCAACCGTTTCACTTTTTTAGCAATTTAAGCAAAATGTTTACAAACGTTATGAAACAAAACCAAACTTTTCGTCTTTTTAGCGATTTAAACCAAACGTTTACAAATGTTACAAAAAAATCCAAAAGTTTTACCTTTTTAGCGATTTACGCCAAACGTTTACAAACGTTACGAAACAAATCCAAACGTTTCACCTTTTTAGCAATTTAAATCCAAATGTTTCACCTTTTTAGCAATTCAAGCCAAACGTTTAAAAACAATACGAAACAAATCCAAACGTTTTCCCTTTGAAGTGATATAAGCCAAACGTTAATCTTTTTAGCGATTTAAGCCAAACGTTTACAAACGTTACGAAACAAATCCAAACGTTTCCCCTATTTAGCAATTTAAGCCAAACATTTAAAAACGTTAAGAAAGAAATCCAAACGTTTCCCCTTTGAAGTGATTTAAGCCAAACGTTAACCTTTTTAGTGATTTAAGCCAAACGTTTACAAAAGTTACGAAACAAATCTATACGTTTCCTCTATTTAGCAATTTAAGCCAAACATTTAAAAACGTTAAGAAAGAAATCCAAATGTTTAAAACGTTACGAAACCCTTTTTAGCAATTTAAGCCAAACGTTTAGAAACGTTACGAAACAAATCCAAACGTTTCACCTTTGTAGTGATTTAAGCCAAACGTTTACCCTTTTTAGCGATTTAAGCCAAACGTTGCGAAACTAATCTAAACGTTTCACCTTTTTAGCGATTTAAGCCAAACGTTAACAAACGGTACGAAACAAATCCAAATGTTTCTCCTTTTTAGCAATTTAAGCCAAACGTTTGCCAACGCTACGAAACAAATCAAATTATTTCACCTTTTTAGTAATTTAAGCTAAACATTTACATACGTGACGAAACAAAACAAAGCGTTTCACCATATTAGAAATTTAAGCAAAACGTTTACAAATGTTATGAAACAAATCCAAGCGTTTCACCTTTTTAGCAATTTAAGCCAAACGTTTACAAATGTTACGAAATAAATCAAAACATTTTCCCTTTTTAGCGATTTAAGCCAAACGTTTACAATCGTTACAAAAAAATCCAAACGTTTTACCTTTTTAGCGATTTAAGCCAAATGTTTACAAGCGTTACGAAGCAAATCCAAACGTTTAAAACGTTACGAAACAAATCCAATCGTTTCACATTTTTAGCGATTGAAGCCGAACGTTTACAAACGTTACGAAACAAATCCAAACATTTCCCTTTTTTAGTGATTTAAGCCAAACGTTTACAAACGTTACGAAACAAAACCAAACAATTCACCTTTTTAACGATTTAAGCCAAACGTTCAAACGCTACGAAACAAAATCCAAACGCTTCGCCTTTTTAGCCATTTCAATCCAAACGTTTCTCCTTTTTAGAAATGCAAGCCAAACGTTTACAAATGTTACGAAACAAATCCAAACGTTTCACCTTTTTAGTGATTTAAGCCAAACATTTAACCTTTTTAGCGATTTAAGCCAAACTGTTACAAACGTTACGAAAGAAATCCAAACGTTTCACCTTTTTGGCGATTTAAGCCAAATGTTTAAAAACATTAGAAAGAAATCCAAACGTTCAAAACGATACGAAACTCTTTTTAGCAATTTAAACCAAACGTTTACAAACGTTAAGAAACAAATCCAAACGTTTCACCTTTTAAGCGATTTAAGCCAAACGTTTACAAACATTACAAAACAAATCCAAACGTTTCACCATTTTAGCGATATAAGCCAAACGTTTATAAACGTTAAGAAACAAAACCAAACGTTTCACCTTTTATAGCCATTTTAGCCAAACGTTTACAAAGGTTACGAAACAAATCCAAACGTTTCGCCTTTTTAGCGATTTAAGCCAAACATTTACCAACGTTAGAAAACAAATCCAAATGTTTCACCTTTTTAGCGATTTAAGCCAAACGTTTACAAGCGATACGAAATAAATCCAAGCGTTTCACCTTTTTAGCAGTTTAAGCCAAACGTTTCGCCTTTTTAGAGATTTAAGCCAAACGTTTACAAACTTTATGAAACAAATCCAAACGTTTCATTTTTTAGCGATTTAAGCCAAACGTTTACAAACGTTACAAAACAAATCCAAATGTTTCACCTTTTTAGTGATTTAAGCCAAACGTTTACAAACGTTACGAAATAAATCCAAACGTTTCACCTTTTTAGCGATTTAAGCTAAACGTTTACAAACGTTAAGAAACAAATCCAAATGTTACGAAACAAAACCAAACATTTACAAACGTTACGAAACAAATCCAAGCGTTTCACCTTTTAAGCAATTTAAGCCAAACTTTTATAAACGTTGCAAACAAATTCAAACGTTTCCCTTTTAAGCGATATAAGCCAAACGTTTATAGACGTTACGAAATAAATCCAAACGTTTCACCTTTTTAGCGATATATGCCAAACGCTTACAAACGTTAAGAAACATAGCCAAACGTTTCACCTTTTTAGGGATTTAAGCCAAACGTTTTAAAACTTTACGAAAAAATCCAAACATTTCACCTTTTTAGCGATTTAATCCAAACATTTACAAACTTTACGAAACAAATCCAAATGTTTCAACTTTTTAGCGATATAAGCCAAACGTTTACAAACGATACGAAATGAATCCAAGCGTATCACCTTTTTAGCAATATAAGCCAAACGTTTACAAACGTTATGAAACAAATCCAAACGTTTCACCTTTTTAGCGATTTAAGCCAAATGTTTACAAACTTTACGAAACAAATCCAAACGTTTCATATATTTAGCGATTTAAGCAAAACGTTTACAAACGTTATGAAACATATCCAAACGGTGCACCTTTTTAGCGATTTAATCCAAACGTTTACAAACGTTACGAAACAAATCCAAACATTTCACCTTTTTAGTGATTTAAGCCAAACGTTTACAAACGTTAAGAAACAAATCTAAACGTTACAAAACAAAAACAAACGTTTAAAAACGTTACGAAATAAATCCAAGGGTTTCATCATTTTAGTTATTTAAGCGAAACTTTCACAAACGTTACGAAACAAATCCAAGCGTTTCACCTTTCTAGCAATTTAAGCCAAACGTTTACAAATGTTACGAAACAAATCCAGACGTTTCATATTTTAAGCGATTTAAGCCAAACGTTTACAAACGTTACGAAACAAATCCAAACGTTTCCCCTTTTTAGTGATTTAAGCCAAACATTTACAAACGTTACGAAACAAATCCAAACGTTTCGGCTTGTTAGCGATTTAAGCTAACCGTTTACAAACGTTAAGAAACAAATCCAAATGTTACGAAACAAATCCAAGCGTTTCACCTTTCTAGCAATTTAAGCCAAACTTTTACAAGTATCACCTTTTTATCGATTTAAGCCGAACGTTTACAAACGTTAAGAAACAAGACCAAATGTTTCATCTTTTTATCGATTTAAGCCAAACGTTTACAAACGTTACAAAATAAATCCAAACGTTTCCCCGTTTTAGCGATTTAAGCCAAACGTTTAAAACGTTACGAAACAAATCCAAACTTTTCACCTTTTTAGCGATTTAAGCCAAACGTTTAAAAACGTTATGAAACAAATCCAAACGTTTAAATTTTTTTAGCAATTTAGGCCAAACGGTTACAAACGTTACGAAACAAATCCAAACGTTATATATTATTAGCAATTTATGCCAAACATTTACAAACGTTACGAAATAAATCCAAACGTTTCACCTTTTTAGTGATTTAAGCCAAATGTTTACGAACGTTACAAAACAAATCCAAACATTACGAAACAAAACCAAATGATTACAAACGTTACGAAACAAATCCAAGCGTTTCATCTTTTTAGCAATTTAAGCAAAACGTTTACAAACGTTATGAAACAAATCCAAACGTTTCACCTGTTTAGCAATTTAAGCCAAACTTTTACAAACGTTACGAAACAAATCCAAACGTTTCACCTTTCTAGTGATTTGTGCCGAACGTTTACAAACGTTACGAAACAAAACCAAACTTTTCACCTTTTTAGCGACTTAAACGAAACGTTTACAAAAATTACAGAAAAAATCCAAATGTTTACCCATTTTAGCGATTTAAGCCAAACGTTTAAAACGTTACGAAACAAATCCAAATGTTTCCCCTTTTTAGTATTTTAAGCCAAATGTTTACGAACGTTACGAAACAATTCCAAACGTTTCCCCTTTTAGCGATTGAAGCTAAACATTTACAAACGTTCGAAACAAATCAAATGTTTCACATTTTTAGCGATTTAAGCCAAACGTTTACAAACGTTACTAAACAAAACCAAGCGTTTCACCTTTTTAGCAACTTAAGCCAAACATTTACAAACATTATGAAACAAAATTCAAACGTTTCGCATTTTTAGCAATTTAAGCCAAACGTTTACAAACGTAACGAAACAAATCCAAGCGTTTCACCTTTTTAACAATTTATGCCAAACGTTTACAAACGTTTCGAAACAAATCCAAACGTTTCACCTTTTTAGCGATTTAAGCCAAATGTTTACAAATGCTACGAAACAAATCCAAACGTTTCACCTTTTTAGAAATTTAAGCCAAACGTTTAAAAACGTTACGAAACAAATCCAAACGTTTCACCTTTTTAGCGATTCAAGCCAAACGTTTACAAACATTACGAAACAAATCCAAATGTTTCCCCTTTTTAGCGATTTGAGCCAAATGTTTACAAATGTTAAGAAACAAATCCAAACGTTACGAAACAAAACCAAAGGTTTAGAAACGTTATGAAACAAATCAAAGCGTTTCACCTTTTTAGCTATTTAAGCCAAACGTTTACAGACGTTACGAAACAAATCCAAGCGTTTCACCTTTTTAGCAATTTAAGCCAAACTTTTACAAACGTTACAAAACAAATCCAAACGTTTCACCTTTTTAGCGATTTAAGCCAAAAGTTTACAAACGTTACGAAACAAGACCAAATGTTTCACCTTTTTAGCGATTTAAGCCAAACGTTTACAAACGTTACGAAATAAATCAAAACATTTCCCCATTTTAGCGATTTAAGCCAAACGTTTAAAATATTACGAAACAAATCCAAACGTTTCACCTTTTTAGCGATTTAAACTAAACGTTTACAAACGTTATTAAACAAATCCAAACGTTTAATATTTTTAGCAATTTAAGCCAAAAGTTTACAAACGTTACGAAACAAATCCAAACGTTTCATATTTTTAGCAATATAAGCCAAACGTTTACAAATGTTATGAAACAAACCCAAGCGTTTCACCTGTTTAGCGATTTAAGCCACACTTTTACAAACGTTACGAAACAAATCCAAACGTTTCCCCTTTTTAGTGATTTAAGCCAAACGTTTATAAACGTTACGAAACAAATCCAAACGTATCACCTATTTAGCGATTTAAGCCAAACATTTACAAACGTTACGAAACAATACCAAACGTTTCACCTTTTTTGTGTTTTAAGTCAAACGTTTACAAACTTTAAGACACAAATCCAAGCGTTTCACCTTTTTAGAAATTTAAGTTAAACATTTACAAATGTAGGGAACAAAACAAAATGTTTCCCATTTTTAGAAATTTAAGCCAAACGTTAACAAACACTACGAAACAAATCCAAAGGTTTCACCTTTTTAGCGATTTAAGACAAACATTTACAAACATTACGAAACAAATCCAAACGTTTCACCTTATTAGCGATTTAAGCTAAACGTTTACAAACGTTATGAAACAAATCCAAATGTTTAATATTTTTAGCAATTTAAGCCAAAAGTTTACAAACGTTACGAAATAAATCCAAACGTTTCATATTTTTAGCAATTTAAGCCAAATGTTTACAAACGTTACGAAACGAATCCGAACGTTTAACCTTTTTAGTTATTTAAGCCAAACATTTACAAATATTACGAACCAAATCCAAACGTTTCGCCTATTTAGCGATTTAAGCCAAACTGTTACAAACGTTACGAAAGAAATCCAAACGTTTCACCTTTTTGGCGATTTAAGCCAAATGTTTAAAAACATTAGAAAGAAATCCAAACGTTCAAAACGATACGAAACTCTTTTTAGCAATTTAAACCAAACGTTTACAAACGTTAAGAAACAAATCCAAACGTTTCACCTTTTAAGCGATTTAAGCCAAACGTTTACAAACATTACAAAACAAATCCAAACGTTTCACCTTTTTAGCGATATAAGCCAAACGTTTATAAACGTTAAGAAACAAAACCAAACGTTTCACCTTTTATAGCCATTTTAGCCAAACGTTTACAAAGGTTACGAAACAAATCCAAACGTTTCGCCTTTTTAGCGATTTAAGCCAAACATTTACAAACGTTAGAAAACAAATCCAAATGTTTCACCTTTTTAGCGATTTAAGCCAAACGTTTACAAGCGATACGAAATAAATCCAAGCGTTTCACCTTTTTAGCAGTTTAAGCCAAACGTTTCGCCTTTTTAGAGATTTAAGCCAAACGTTTACAAACTTTATGAAACAAATCCAAACGTTTCATATTTTTAGCGATTTAAGCCAAACGTTTACAAACGTTACAAAACAAATCCAAATGTTTCACCTTTTTAGTGATTTAAGCCAAACGTTTACAAACGTTACGAAATAAATCCAAACGTTTCACCTTTTTAGCGATTTAAGCTAAACGTTTACAAACGTTAAGAAACAAATCCAAATGTTACGAAACAAAACCAAACATTTACAAACGTTACGAAACAAATCCAAGCGTTTCACCTTTTAAGCAATTTAAGCCAAACTTTTATAAACGTTGCAAACAAATTCAAACGTTTCCCTTTTAAGCGATATAAGCCAAACGTTTATAGACGTTACGAAATAAATCCAAACGTTTCACCTTTTTAGCGATATATGCCAAACGCTTACAAACGTTAAGAAACATAGCCAAACGTTTCACCTTTTTAGGGATTTAAGCCAAACGTTTTAAAACTTTACGAAAAAATCCAAACATTTCACCTTTTTAGCTATTTAATCCAATTATTTACAAACTTTACGAAACAAATCCAAATGTTTCACCTTTTTAGCGATTTAAGCCAAACGTTTACAAACGATACGAAATGAATCCAAGCGTATCACCTTTTTAGCAATATAAGCCAAACGTTTACAAACGTTATGAAACAAATCCAAACGTTTCACCTTTTTAGCGATTTAAGCCAAATGTTTACAAACTTTACGAAACAAATCCAAACGTTTCATATTTTTAGCGATTTAAGCAAAACGTTTACAAACGTTATGAAACAAATCCAAACGGTGCACCTTTTTAGCGATTTAATCCAAACGTTTACAAACGTTACGAAACAAATCCAAACATTTCACCTTTTTAGTGATTTAAGCCAAACGTTTACAAACGTTAAGAAACAAATCTAAACGTTACAAAACAAAAACAAACGTTTAAAAACGTTACGAAATAAATCCAAGGGTTTCATCATTTTAGTTATTTAAGCGAAACGTTCACAAACGTTACGAAACAAATCCAAGCGTTTCACCTTTCTAGCAATTTAAGCCAAACGTTTACAAATGTTACGAAACAAATCCAGACGTTTCATATTTTAAGCGATTTAAGCAAAACGTTTACAAACGTTACGAAACAAATCCAAACGTTTCCCCTTTTTAGTGATTTAAGCCAAACATTTACAAACGTTACGAAACAAATCCAAACGTTTCAGCTTGTTAGCGATTTAAGCTAACCGTTTACAAACGTTAAGAAACAAATCCAAATGTTACGAAACAAATCCAAGCGTTTCACCTTTCTAGCAATTTAAGCCAAACTTTTACAAGTATCACCTTTTTATCGATTTAAGCCGAACGTTTACAAACGTTAAGAAACAAGACCAAATGTTTCATCTTTTTATCGATTTAAGCCAAACGTTTACAAACGCTACAAAATAAATCCAAATGTTTCCCCGTTTTAGCGATTTAAGCCAAACGTTTAAAACGTTACGAAACAAATCCAAACTTTTCACCTTTTTAGCGATTTAAGCCAAACGTTTAAAAACGTTATGAAACAAATCCAAACGTTTAAATTTTTTAGCAATTTAGGCCAAACGGTTACAAACGTTACGAAACAAATCCAAACGTTATATATTATTAGCAATTTATGCCAAACATTTACAAACGTTACGAAATAAATCCAAACGTTTCACCTTTTTAGTGATTTAAGCCAAATGTTTACGAACGTTACAAAACAAATCCAAACATTACGAAACAAAACCAAATGATTACAAACGTTACGAAACAAATCCAAGCGTTTCATCTTTTTAGCAATTTAAGCAAAACGTTTACAAACGTTATGAAACAAATCCAAACGTTTCACCTGTTTAGCAATTTAAGCCAAACTTTTACAAACGTTACGAAACAAATCCAAACGTTTCACCTTTCTAGTGATTTGTGCCGAACGTTTACAAACGTTACGAAACAAAACCAAACTTTTCACCTTTTTAGCGACTTAAACGAAACGTTTACAAAAATTACAGAAAAAATCCAAATGTTTACCCATTTTAGCGATTTAAGCCAAACGTTTAAAACGTTACGAAACAAATCCAAATGTTTCCCCTTTTTAGTATTTTAAGCCAAATGTTTACGAACGTTACGAAATAATTCCAAACGTTTCCCCTTTTAGCGATTGAAGCTAAACATTTACAAACGTTCGAAACAAATCCAAATGTTTCACATTTTTAGCGATTTAAGCCAAACGTTTACAAACGTTACTAAACAAAACCAAGCGTTTCACCTTTTTAGCAACTTAAGCCAAACATTTACAAACATTATGAAACAAAATCCAAACGTTTCGCCTTTTTAGCAATTTAAGCCAAACGTTTACAAACGTAACGAAACAAATCCAAGCGTTTCACCTTTTTAACAATTTATGCCAAACGTTTACAAACGTTTCGAAACAAATCCAAACGTTTCACCTTTTTAGCGATTTAAGCCAAATGTTTACAAATGCTACGAAACAAATCCAAACGTTTCACCTTTTTAGAAATTTAAGCCAAACGTTTAAAAACGTTACGAAACAAATCCAAACGTTTCACCTTTTTAGCGATTCAAGCCAAACGTTTACAAACATTACGAAACAAATCCAAATGTTTCCCCTTTTTAGCGATTTGAGCCAAATGTTTACAAATGTTAAGAAACAAATCCAAACGTTACGAAACAAAACCAAAGGTTTAGAAACGTTATGAAACAAATCAAAGCGTTTCACCTTTTTAGCTATTTAAGCCAAACGTTTACAGACGTTACGAAACAAATCCAAGCGTTTCACCTTTTTAGCAATTTAAGCCAAACTTTTACAAACGTTACAAAACAAATCCAAACGTTTCACCTTTTTAGCGATTTAAGCCAAAAGTTTACAAACGTTACGAAACAAGACCAAATGTTTCACCTTTTTAGCGATTTAAGCCAAACGTTTACAAACGTTACGAAATAAATCAAAACATTTCCCCATTTTAGCGATTTTAGCCAAACGTTTAAAACATTACGAAACAAATCCAAACGTTTCACCTTTTTAGCGATTTAAACTAAACGTTTACAAACGTTATTAAACAAATCCAAACGTTTAATATTTTTAGCAATTTAAGCCAAAAGTTTACAAACGTTACGAAAAAAATCCAAACGTTTCATATTTTTAGCAATATAAGCCAAACGTTTACAAATGTTATGAAACAAACCCAAGCGTTTCACCTGTTTAGCGATTTAAGCCACACTTTTACAAACGTTACGAAACAAATCCAAACGTTTCCCCTTTTTAGTGATTTAAGCCAAACGTTTATAAACGTTACGAAACAAATCCAAACGTATCACCTATTTAGCGATTTAAGCCAAACATTTACAACGAAACAATACCAAACGTTTCACCTTTTTTGTGTTTTAAGTCAAACGTTTACAAACATTAAGACACAAATCCAAGCGTTTCACCTTTTTAGAAATTTAAGTTAAACATTTACAAACGTAGGGAACAAAACAAAATGTTTCCCATTTTTAGAAATTTAAGCCAAACGTTAACAAACACTACGAAACAAATCCAAAGGTTTCACCTTTTTAGCGATTTAAGACAAACATTTACAAACATTACGAAACAAATCCAAACGTTTCACCTTATTAGCGATTTAAGCTAAACGTTTACAAACGTTATGAAACAAATCCAAATGTTTAATATTTTTAGCAATTTAAGCCAAAAGTTTACAAACGTTACGAAATAAATCCAAACGTTTCATATTTTTAGCAATTTAAGCCAAATGTTTACAAACGTTACGAAACGAATCCGAACGTTTAACCTTTTTAGTTATTTAAGCCAAACGTTTACAAATATTACGAACCAAATCCAAACGTTTCGCCTATTTAGCGATTTAAGCCAAACTGTTACAAACGTTACGAAAGAAATCCAAACGTTTCACCTTTTTGGCGATTTAAGCCAAATGTTTAAAAACATTAGAAAGAAATCCAAACGTTCAAAACGATACGAAACTCTTTTTAGCAATTTAAACCAAACGTTTACAAACGTTAAGAAACAAATCCAAACGTTTCACCTTTTAAGCGATTTAAGCCAAACGTTTACAAACATTACAAAACAAATCCAAACGTTTCACCTTTTTAGCGATATAAGCCAAACGTTTATAAACGTTAAGAAACAAAACCAAACGTTTCACCTTTTATAGCCATTTTAGCCAAACGTTTACAAAGGTTACGAAACAAATCCAAACGTTTCGCCTTTTTAGCAATTTAAGCCAAACATTTACAAACGTTAGAAAACAAATCCAAATGTTTCACCTTTTTAGCGATTTAAGCCAAACGTTTACAAGCGATACGAATTAAATCCAAGCGTTTCACCTTTTTAGCAGTTTAAGCCAAACGTTTCGCCTTTTTAGAGATTTAAGTCAAACGTTTACAAACTTTATGAAACAAATCCAAACGTTTCATATTTTTAGCGATTTAAGCCAAACGTTTACAAACGTTACAAAACAAATCCAAATGTTTCACCTTTTTAGTGATTTAAGCCAAACGTTTACAAACGTTACGAAATAAATCCAAACGTTTCACCTTTTTAGCGATTTAAGCTAAACGTTTACAAACGTTAAGAAACAAATCCAAATGTTACGAAACAAAACCAAACATTTACAAACGTTACGAAACAAATCCAAGCGTTTCACCTTTTAAGCAATTTAAGCCAAACTTTTATAAACGTTGCAAACAAATTCAAACGTTTCTCTTTTAAGCGATATAAGCCAAACGTTTATAGACGTTACGAAATAAATCCAAACGTTTCACCTTTTTAGCGATATATGCCAAACGCTTACAAACGTTAAGAAACATAGCCAAACGTTTCACCTTTTTAGGGATTTAAGCCAAACGTTTTAAAACTTTACGAAAAAATCCAAACATTTCACCTTTTTAGCGATTTAATCCAAACATTTACAAACTTTATGAAACAAATCCAAATGTTTCACCTTTTTAGCGATTTAAGCCAAACGTTTACAAACGATACGAAATGAATCCAAGCGTATCACCTTTTTAGCAATATAAGCCAAACGTTTACAAACGTTATGAAACAAATCCAAACGTTTCACCTTTTTAGCGATTTAAGCCAAATGTTTACAAACTTTACGAAACAAATCCAAACGTTTCATATTTTTAGCGATTTAAGCAAAACGTTTATAAACGTTATGAAACAAATCCAAACGGTGCACCTTTTTAGCGATTTAATCCAAACGTTTACAAACGTTACGAAACAAATCCAAACATTTCACCTTTTTAGTGATTTAAGCCAAACGTTTACAAACGTTAAGAAACAAATCTAAACGTTACAAAACAAAAACAAACGTTTAAAAACGTTACGAAATAAATCCAAGGGTTTCATCATTTTAGTTATTTAAGCGAAACGTTCACAAACGTTACGAAACAAATCCAAGCGTTTCACCTTTCTAGCAATTTAAGCCAAACGTTTACAAATGTTACGAAACAAATCCAGACGTTTCATATTTTAAGCGATTTAAGCCAAACGTTTACAAACGTTACGAAACAAATCCAAGCGTTTCCCCTTTTTAGTGATTTAAGCCAAACATTTACAAACGTTACGAAACAAATCCAAACGTTTCAGCTTGTTAGCGATTTAAGCTAACCGTTTACAAACGTTAAGAAACAAATCCAAATGTTACGAAACAAATCCAAGCGTTTCACCTTTCTAGCAATTTAAGCCAAACTTTTACAAGTATCACCTTTTTATCGATTTAAGCCGAACGTTTACAAACGTTAAGAAACAAGACCAAATGTTTCATCTTTTTATCGATTTAAGCCAAACGTTTACAAACGTTACAAAATAAATCCAAACGTTTCCCCGTTTTAGCGATTTAAGCCAAACGTTTAAAACGTTACGAAACAAATCCAAACTTTTCACCTTTTTAGCGATTTAAGCCAAACGTTTAAAAACGTTATGAAACAAATCCAAACGTTTAAATTTTTTAGCAATTTAGGCCAAACGGTTACAAACGTTACGAAACAAATCCAAACGTTATATATTATTAGCAATTTATGCCAAACATTTACAAACGTTACGAAATAAATCCAAACGTTTCACCTTTTTAGTGATTTAAGCCAAATGTTTACGAACGTTACAAAACAAATCCAAACATTACGAAACAAAACCAAATGATTACAAACGTTACGAAACAAATCCAAGCGTTTCATCTTTTTAGCAATTTAAGCAAAACGTTTACAAACGTTATGAAACAAATCCAAACGTTTCACCTGTATAGCAATTTAAGCCAAACTTTTACAAACGTTACGAAACAAATCCAAACGTTTCACCTTTCTAGTGATTTGTGCCGAACGTTTACAAACGTTACGAAACAAAACCAAACTTTTCACCTTTTTAGCGACTTAAACGAAACGTTTACAAAAATTACAGAAAAAATCCAAATGTTTACCCATTTTAGCGATTTAAGCCAAACGTTTAAAACGTTACGAAACAAATCCAAATGTTTCCCCTTTTTAGTATTTTAAGCCAAATGTTTACGAACGTTACGAAACAATTCCAAACGTTTCCCCTTTTAGCGATTGAAGCTAAACATATACAAACGTTCGAAACAAATCCAAATGTTTCACATTTTTAGCGATTTAAGCCAAACGTTTACAAACGTTACTAAACAAAACCAAGCGTTTCACCTTTTTAGCAACTTAAGCCAAACATTTACAAACATTATGAAACAAAATTCAAACGTTTCGCCTTTTTAGCAATTTAAGCCAAACGTTTACAAACGTAACGAAACAAATCCAAGCGTTTCACCTTTTTAACAATTTATGCCAAACGTTTACAAACGTTTCGAAACAAATCCAAACGTTTCACCTTTTTAGCGATTTAAGCCAAATGTTTACAAATGCTACGAAACAAATCCAAACGTTTCACCTTTTTAGAAATTTAAGCCAAACGTTTAAAAACGTTACGAAACAAATCTAAACGTTTCACCTTTTTAGCGATTCAAGCCAAACGTTTACAAACATTACGAAACAAATCCAAATGTTTCCCCTTTTTAGCGATTTGAGCCAAATGTTTACAAATGTTAAGAAACAAATCCAAACGTTACGAAACAAAACCAAAGGTTTAGAAACGTTATGAAACAAATCAAAGCGTTTCACCTTTTTATCTATTTAAGCCAAACGTTTACAGACGTTACGAAACAAATCCAAGCGTTTCACCTTTTTAGCAATTTCAGCCAAACTTTTACAAACGTTACAAAACAAATCCAAACGTTTCACCTTTTTAGCGATTTAAGCCAAAAGTTTACAAACGTTACGAAACAAGACCAAATGTTTCACCTTTTTAGCGATTTAAGCCAAACGTTTACAAACGTTACGAAATAAATCAAAACATTTCCCCATTTTAGCGATTTAAGCCAAACGTTTAAAACATTACGAAACAAATCCAAACGTTTCACCTTTTTAGCGATTTAAACTAAACGTTTACAAACGTTATTAAACAAATCCAAACGTTTAATATTTTTAGCAATTTAAGCCAAAAGTTTACAAACGTTACGAAACAAATCCAAACGTTTCATATTTTTAGCAATATAAGCCAAACGTTTACAAACGTTATGAAACAAACCCAAGCGTTTCACCTGTTTAGCGATTTAAGCCACACTTTTACAAACGTTACGAAACAAATCCAAACGTTTCCCCTTTTTAGTGATTTAAGCCAAACGTTTATAAACGTTACGAAACAAATCCAAACGTATCACCTATTTAGCGATTTAAGCCAAACATTTACAAACGTTACGAAACAATACCAAACGTTTCACCTTTTTTGTGTTTTAAGTCAAACGTTTACAAACATTAAGACACAAATCCAAGCGTTTCACCTTTTTAGAAATTTAAGTTAAACATTTACAAACGTAGGGAACAAAACAAAATGTTTCCCATTTTTAGAAATTTAAGCCAAACGTTAACAAACACTACGAAACAAATCCAAAGGTTTCACCTTTTTAGCGATTTAAGACAAACATTTACAAACATTACGAAACAAATCCAAACGTTTCACCTTATTAGCGATTTAAGCTAAACGTTTACAAACGTTATGAAACAAATCCAAATGTTTAATATTTTTAGCAATTTAAGCCAAAAGTTTACAAACGTTACGAAATAAATCCAAACGTTTCATATTTTTAGCAATTTAAGCCAAATGTTTACAAACGTTACGAAACGAATCCGAACGTTTAACCTTTTTAGTTATTTAAGCCAAACGTTTACAAATATTACGAACCAAATCCAAACGTTTTGCCTATTTAGCGATTTAAGCCAAACGTTTACAAACGTTACGAAACATAACCAAATGTTTCACATTTTTAGCAATTTAAGCCAAACGTTAACAAAGGCTACGAAACAAATCCAAACGTTTCACCTCTTTAGCGATTTAAGCCAAACGTTTACAAACGTTACGAAACAAAACCAAACGTTTCACCTTTTTAGCTATTTAAGCCAAACGTTTACAAACATTACGAAACAAAACCAAATGATTCACCTTTTTAACGATTTAAGCCAAAACTTTTACAAACATTACGAAACAAATCCAAGCGTTTCACTTTTTTAACAATTTTACGCCAAACATTTACAAATGTTACGAAACAAATCAAAGTGTTTCACCTTTTTAGCATTTTAAGCCAAACGTTTACAAACGTTACGAAACAAATCCAAATGTTTCAACTTTTCAGTGATTTAAGCCAAACCTTTAAAAACGTTACGAAAGAAATCCAAACGTTTAAAACGCTACGAAACCCTTTTTAGCAATTTAAGCTAAACGTTTACAAACGTTACAAAACAAATCCAAACGTTTCATCTTTTTAGTGATTTAAGCCAAACGTTTACCCTTTTTAGCGATTTAAGCCAAATGTTTACAAACGATAAGAAACAAATCCAAACGTTTCTCCTTTTTTGCGATTTAAGCCAAATGTTTACAAACTCTACGAAACAAATCCAATTATTTCACCTTTTTAGTAATTTAAGCAAAACATTTGCAAATATTACGAAACAAATCCAAGCGTTTCACCTTTTTAGAAATTTAAGCCAAATGTTTACAAACATTATGAAACAAATCCAAGCGTTTCACCTTTTTAGCAATTTAAGCCAAACGTTTACAAACGGTACGAAACAAAACCGAACGTTGAAAACGTTACGAAACAAAACCGAACATTTAAAACCTTATGAATCAAATCCAAACGTTATTTAAGCCAAACGTTTACAAACGTTACGAAACAAAACTAAGCGTTTCACCTTTTTAGCAATTTAAGCCAAAAGTTTAGGAACGTATCGAAACAAATCCAAGCGTATCACCTTTTTAGCAATATAAGCCAAACGTTTACAGACGTTACGAAACAAAACCAATCGTTTCACCTTTTCGATTTAAGCCAAACGTTTATAAACGTTACAAAACAAATCCAAACGTTTCACCTTTTTAGCGATTTAAGCCAAACGATTATAAATGTTACGAAACAAATCCGAACGTTTCCCCATATTAGCGATGTAAGTCAAACGTTTACAAACACTACGAAACAAATCCAAGCGTTTCACGTTTTTAGCAATTTAAGCCAAATGTTTACAAACATTACGAAACAAATCCAAACATTTCACCTTTTTAGTAATTTAAATCCAAACGTTTCACCTTTTAAGTGATTCAATCCAAACATTTAGAAACGTCACGGAACCCTTTTTAGAAATTTAAACCAAACGTTACAAAACAAATCCAAACGTTTCACCGTTTTAGCGATTTAAGCCAAACGATTATAAACGTTACGAAACAAATCCGAACGTTTCCCCCTATTAGCGATGTAAGCCAAACGTTTACAAACACTACGAAACAAATCCAAGCGTTTCACCTTTTTAGCAATTTAAGCCAACCGTTTACAAACGTTACGAAACAAATCCAAACATTTCACCTTTTTAGTAATTTAAATCCAAACGTTTCACCTTTTAAGCGATTCAAGGCAAACATTTAGAAACGTCACGGAACCCTTTTTAGAAATTTAAACCAAACATTTACAAACGTTATGAAACAAAACAAAACGTTTCACCTTTTTAGCTATTTAAGCCAAACGTTTACAAACATTACGAAACAAAACCAAATGATTCACCTTTTTAACGATTTAAGCCAAAACTTTTACAAACATTACGAAACAAATCCAAGCGTTTCACTTTTTTTAACAATTTTACGCCAAGCATTTACAACTGTTACGAAACAAATCCAAGCGTTTCACCTTTTTAGCAATTTAAGCAAAACGTTTACAAACGATATGAAACAAATCCAAGCGTTTCACCTGTTTAGAAATTTAAGCCAAACTTTTACAAACGTTACGAAACAAATCCAAACGTTTCACCTTTCTAGTGATTTATGCCGAACGTTTACAAACGTTACGAAACAAAACTAAACTTTTCACCTTTTTAGCGATGTAAACAAAACGTTTACAAAAATAACAGAAAAAATCCAAATGTTTCCCCATTTTAGCGATTTAAGCCAAACGTTTAAAACGTTACGAAACAAATCCAAATGTTTCCCCTTTTTAGTTATTTAAGCCAAATGTTTACGAACGTTACGAAACAAATCCAAACGTTTCCCCTTTTAGCGATTGAAGCTAAACGTTTACAAACGTTCGAAACAAATCCAAATGTTTATCATTTTTAGCGATTTAAGCCAAACGTTTACGAACGTTACTAAACAAAACCAAGCGTTTCACCTTTTTAGCAACTTAAGCCAAACATTTACAAACATTATGAAACCAATCCAAACGTTTCGCCTTTTTAGCAATTTAAGCCAAACGTTTACAAACTTAACGAAACAAATCCAAGCGTTTCCCCTTTTTAGCAATTTATGCCAAACGTTTACAAACGTTTCGAAACAAATCCAAACATTTCACCTTTTTAGCGATTTAAGCCAAATGTTTACAAACGCTACGAAACAAATCCAAACGTTTCACCTTTTTAGAAATTTAAGCCAAATGTTTAAAAACGTTACGAAACAAATCCAAACGTTTCACCTTTTTAACGATTCAAGCCAAACGTTTACAAACGTTACGAAACAAATCCAAATTTTCCCCTTTTTAGCGATTTTAGCCAAATGTTTACAAATGTTAAGAAACAAATCCAAACGTTGCGAAACAAAACCAAAGGTTTACAAACGTTATGAAACAAATCCAAGCGTTTCACCTTTTTAGCAATTTAAGCCAAACGTTTACAAACGTTACGAAACAAATCCAAGTGTTTCACCTTTTTAGCAATTTAAGCCAAACTTTTACAAACGTTGCAAAACAAATCCAAAAGTTTCACCTTTTTAGCGATTTAAGCCAAACGTTTACAAACGTTACGAAACAAATCCAAACGTTTTACCCTATTAGCGATTTAAGCGAAACGTTTACAAACGTTATGAAACAAATTTAAACGTTTTACCCTATTAGCGATTTAAGCCAAATGTTTACAAACGTTACGAAACAAAACCAAACATTTCACCTTTTTAGCGATTTAAGCCAAACATTTACAAATCTTATAAAACAAATCCAAACGTTTCACATTTTTAGCGATTTAAGCCAATCGTTTACAAACTTTACGAAACAAAATCCAAACGTTTCGCCTTTTTAGCCATTTAAATCAAAACGTTTCTCCTTTTTAGCAATGCAAGCCAAACGTTTACAAATGTTACGAAACAAATCCAAACGTTTCACCTTTTTAGTTATTTAAGCCAAACATTTAACCTTTTTAGCGATTTAAGCCAAACGTTTACAAACGTTACGAAACAAATCCAAACGTTTCACCTTTTTGGCGATTTAAGCCAAATGTTTATAAATGTTAGAAAGAAATCCAAACTTTCAAAACGTTACGAAACCCTTTTTAGCAATTTAAACCAAACGTTTACAAACGTTAAGAAACAAATCCAAACGTTTCACCTTTTAAGCGATTTAAGCCAAACGTTTACAAACGTTACGAAACAAATTCAAACGTTTCACCTTTTTAGCGATATAAGTTAAACATTTACAAACGTTAAGAAACAAAACCAAACGTTTCACCTTTTTAGCGATTTAAGCCAAACGTTTACAAAGGTTAAGAATCAAATCTAAACGTTTCACCTTTTTAGCGATTTAAGCCAAACATTTACAAACGTTACGAAACAAATCCAAACGTTTCCCCTTTTTAGCGATTTAAGCCAAACGTTTACAAGCGATAAAAAATAAATCCAAGCGTTTCACCTTTTTAACAATTTAAGCCAAACGTTTACAAACGTTACGAAACAAATCCAAATGTTTTACCTTTTTAGCGATTTAAGCCAAACGTTTACAAATGTTACGAAACAAATCCAAACGTTTCATATTTTAAGCGATTTAAGCCAAACGTTTACAAATGTTACGAAACAAATCCAAACGTTTCCCCTTTTTAGTGATTTAAGCCATACATTTACAAACGTTACGAAACAAATCCAAACGTTTCAGCTTCTTAGCGATTTAAGCTAAACGTTTACAAACGTTAAGAAACAAATCCAAATGTTACGAAACAAAACCAAACGTTTACAAACGTTACGAAACAAATCCAAGCGTTTCACATTTTTAGCAATATAAGCCAAACTTTTACAAACGTTGTGAAACAAATTCAAACGTTTCACCTTTTAAGCGATTTAAGCCAATCGTTTACAGACGTTACTAAACAAATACAAACGTTTCACCTCTTTAGCGATATAAGCTAAACGTTTACAAACATTAAAAAACATAGCCAAACGTTTCCCCTTTTTAGCGATTTAAGCCAAACGTTTTAAAACGTTACGAAACAAATCCAAATGTTTCATATTTTTAGCGATTTAAGCCAAACGTTTACAAACGTTACGAAACAAATCCAAACGTTTCTCCTTTTTAGCGATTTAAGCCAAACGTTTACAAACACTACGAAACAAATCCAAACGTTTAGCCTTTTTAGCAATTTAAGCCAAACATTTACAAACGTTACGAAACAAATCCAAACGTTTCACCTTTTTAGCGATTTAAGCAAAACATTTACAAACGTTATGAAACAAAACAAAACGTTTCACCTTTTTAGCTATTTAAGCCAAACGTTTACAAACATTACGAAACAAATCCAAGCGTTTCACTTTTTTAACAATTTTACGCCAAGCATTTACAAATGTTACGAAACAAATCCAAGCGTTTCACCTTTTTAGCAATTTAAGCAAAACGTTTACAGACGTTACGAAACAAAACCAATCGTTTCACCTTTTCGATTTAAGCCAAACGTTTATAAACGTTACAAAACAAATCCAAACGTTTCACCTTTTTAGCGATTTAAGCCAAACGATTATAAACGTTACGAAACAAATCCGAACGTTTCCCCATATTAGCGATGTAAGTCAAACGTTTACAAACACTACGAAACAAATCCAAGCGTTTCACCTTTTTAGCAATTTAAGCCAAACGTTTACAAACGTTACGAAACAAATCCAAACATTTCACCTTTTTAGTAATTTAAATCCAAACGTTTCACCTTTTAAGTGATTCAATCCAAACATTTAGAAACGTCACGGAACCCTTTTTAGAAATTTAAACCAAACGTTACAAAACAAATCCAAACGTTTCACCGTTTTAGCGATTTAAGCCAAACGATTATAAACGTTACGAAACAAATCCGAACGTTTCCCCCTAATAGCGATGTAAGCCAAACGTTTACAAACACTACGAAACAAATCCAAGCGTTTCACCTTTTTAGCAATTTAAGCCAAACGTTTACAAACGTTACGAAACAAATCCAAACATTTCACCTTTTAAGTAATTTAAATCCAAACGTTTCACCTTTTAAGCGATTCAAGCCAAACATTTAGAAACGTCACGGAACCCTTTTTAGAAATTTAAACCAAACATTTACAAACGTTATGAAACAAAACAAAACGTTTCACCTTTTTAGCTATTTAAGCCAAACGTTTACAAACATTACGAAACAAAACCAAATGATTCACCTTTTTAACGATTTAAGCCAAAACTTTTACAAACATTACGAAACAAATCCAAGCGTTTCACTTTTTTTAACAATTTTACGCCAAGCATTTACAACTGTTACGAAACAAATCCAAGCGTCTCACCTTTTTAGCAATTTAAGCAAAACGTTTACAAACGAAATGAAACAAATCCAAGCGTTTCACCTATTTAGCAATTTAAGCCAAACTTTTACAAACGTTACGAAACAAATCCAAACGTTTCACCTTTCTAGTGATTTATGCCGAACGTTTACAAACGTTACGAAACAAAACTAAACTTTTCACCTTTTTAGCGATGTAAACAACACGTTTAGAAAAATAACAGAAAAAATCCAAATGTTTCCCCATTTTAGCGATTTAAGCCAAACGTTTAAAACGTTACGAAAGAAATCCAGATGTTTCCCCTTTTTAGTTATTTAAGCCAAATGTTTACGAACGTTAAGAAACAAATCCAAACGTTTCCCCTTTTAGCGATTGAAGCTAAGCGTTTACAAACGTTCGAAACAAATCCAAATGTTTATCATTTTTAGCGATTTAAGCCAAACGTTTACAAACGTTACTAAACAAAACCAAGCGTTTCACCTTTTTAGAAACATAAGCCAAACATTTACAAACATTATGAAACCAATCCAAACGTTTCGCCGTTTTAGCAATTTAAGCCAAACGTTTACAAACGTAACGAAACAAATCCATGCGTTTCCCCTTTTTAGCAATTTATGCCAAACGTTTACAAACGTTTCGAAACAAATCCAAACATTTCACCTTTTTAGCGATTTAAGCCAAATGTTTACAAACGCTACGAAACAAATCCAAACGTTTCACCTTTTTAGAAATTTAAGCCAAATGTTTAAAAACGTTACGAAACAAATCCAAACGTTTCACCTTTTTAGCGATTCAAGCCAAACGTTTACAAACGTTACGAAACAAATCCAAATGTTTCCCCTTTTTAGCGATTTGAGCCAAATGTTTACAAATGTTAAGAAACAAATCCAAACGTTACGAAACAAAACCAAAGGTTTACAAACGTTATGAAACAAATCCAAGCGTTTCACCTTTTTAGCAATTTAAGCCAAACGTTTACAAACGTTACGAAACAAATCCAAGCGTTTCACCTTTTTAGCAATTTAAGCCAATCGTTTACAAACGTTACAAAACAAATCCAAACGTTTCACCTTTTTAGTGATTTAAGCCAAACGTTTACAAACGTTACGAAACAAATCCAAACGTTTTACCCTATTAGCGATTTAAGCGAAACCTTTACAAACGTTATGAAACAAATTTAAACGTTTTACCCTATTAGCGATATAAGCCAAATGTTTACAAACGTTACGAAACGAAACCAAACATTTCACCTTTTTAGCGATTTAAGCCAAACATTTACAAATCTTATAAAACAAATCCAAACGTTTCACCTTTTTAGCGATTTAAGCCAATCGTTTACAAACGTTACGAAACAAAATCCAAACTTTTCGCCTTTTTAGCCATTTAAATCAAAACGTTTCTCCTTTTTAGCAATGCAAGCCAAACGTTTACAAATGTTGCGAAACAAATCCAAACGTTTCATCTTTTTAGTTATTTAAGCCAAACATTTAACCTTTTTAGCGATTTAAGCCAAACGTTTACAAACATTACGAAACAAATCCAAACGTTTCACTTTTTTGGCGATTTAAGCCAAATGTTTATAAATGTTAGAAAGAAATCCAAACTTTCAAAACGTTACGAAACCCTTTTTAGCAATTTAAACCAAACGTTTACAAACGTTAAGAAACAAATCCAAACGTTTCACCTTTTAAGCGATTTAAGCCAAATGTTTACAAATGTTACGAAACAAATTCAAACATTTCACCTTTTTAGCGATATAAGTTAAATATTTACAAACGTTAAGAAACAAAACCAAACGTTTCACCTTTTTAGCAATTTAAGCCAAACGTTTACAAAGGTTAAGAATCAAATCTAAACGTTTCACCTTTTTAGCGATTTAAGCCAAACATTTACAAACGTTACGAAACAAATCCAAACGTTTCCCCTTTTTAGCGATTTAAGCCAAACGTTTACAACCGATAAAAAATAAATCCAAGCGTTTCACCTTTTTAACAATTTAAGCCAAACGTTTACAAACGTTACGAAACAAATCCAAATGTTTTACCTTTTTAGCGATTTAAGCCAAACGTTTACAAATGTTACGAAACAAATCCAAACGTTTCATATTTTAAGCGATTTAAGCCAAACGTTTA